>NC_086444.1:425750680-426072054 GCF_028390025.1 Pseudophryne corroboree | reverse complement strand
AGAAGGTGCAACAGACAAAGTAGAATGGGCATTAATAGCAGCAGGAGCTGGGAGACCAGCCTGCGAATAAGCCTGTGTAATCACCATTCTAATCCATCTGGCCAAGGTTTGCTTATTCGCAGGCCAGCCACGTTTGTGAAAACAAAACAAAACAAGAAGGGAATCTGACCTCTTGATAGAGACAGCCCTCTCCACATATATACGAAGAGCCCATAACACATTCAAAGACCGCTCTTTGGAGGACAAATCAGAAGAGATAAAGGCCGGAACCACAATCTCTTGGTTAAGGAGAAAAGATGACACCACCTTAGGTAAATAACCTGGGCGAGTTCTAAGAACTGTCCGGTCATGATGAAATATTACAAAGGGTGGATGACAGGACAATGCGCCTAAGTCCGACATCCTTCTTGCAGGGGCAAAAGCCAGTAAAAACAAGACCTTAGCCGTGAGCCATTTAAGGTCCACCATCTCAAGAGGTTCAAATGGAGACTCTTGCAGGGCATTCAGGACAACAGACAGATCCCATGGAGCCACATGAGGGACATAGGTAGGCTGAATCCATAAGACACCCTGAGTGAATGTATGAGCATCAGGAATAGACGCAATTTTTCTCTGAAACCATACCAACAAGGCACATATGTGAACCTTGAGGGAGGCCAGACGAAGGCCTTAGTCCAGGCCTCTTTGCAGAAAATCCTGAATTCTCGAAGTTCTAAATCTGTATGCATCATAATTCTTATCAGCACACCAGGTGAAGTAAGAATTCCAGACCCTGTAATAAATCCGAGCAAATGTCAGTTTGCGGGATTTTAACATAGTTTGGATCACTGCCTCAGAGAATCCTTTGGCTCTCAGGAGTGATGCCTCAAGAGCCACACCGTCAAACCAGTCTGGCCAGGTCCGGATAAAGACAACGGCCCTGTACAAGGAGGTCTGGGCACTGAGGAAGTAGAAGGCAATGCTCTGTCGATAGACCCTGCAGGTCTGAGAACCAATGCTATCTGGGCCACCATGGAACTACTAGAAGTAGTATTCCTCCTTTTGTTTAAACTTCCGCAGGACCCTGGGCAGGAGTGACACTGGAGGGAACACATAGGACAGCCAAAAGTTTCATGGAATTTCCAGTGCATCCAGAACGCTGCTTGAGGATCCCTGGTCCTTGATCCGAAGACCGGAACCGTGTGATTGTGTCGAGACGCCATCAGGTCTACGTCTGGTAGGCCCCAATTGTCCACTAGTAGTTGAAAGACTTCTGGATGAAGACTCCACTTTCCAGCATGCACGTCCTGGCAACTGAGGAAGTTCGATTCCCAGTTTAGGACTCCCGGAATGAACACTGCCGATATGGCTGGCAGATGGCGTTCCACCCAACAAAGGATTTGACACTTCCATCATAGCCATGCGGCTTCTAGTGCCATCTTGATGGTTTATGTATGCCACTATAGTGGCATTGTCTGATCATACTTGAACCGGCCTGTTCTGTACCAAAGAGTCAATGCATTGAACACCGCCCGCAAATCCAGAATGTTTATAGAGAGGAGTGACTCCTCCTTGGTCCAGCGCCCATCCCCTCAGACTGGCGTCCTCAGCAGGACCCAGTCAGGGATCCAGATGGGACGGCCCCTGCTCAATTGCTGGTCCTGTAGCCACCAGGTAAGCGACAGACGAATCTCCGGAGTCAAAGTGATCATGTGAGATCTGATCCGATGAGGTAGGCCGTCCCACTTTGAAAGGATTAACCTCTGCAGAGAGCGAGAATGAAATTGAGTGTACTCTATCATGTTGAATGCCAACACCATCAAGCCAAGTATTTGCATCGCCGAGTGTATCGACATTCTGGGACGACAAAGGAAGCATTTTATCCTGTCTTGAAGTTTCAGGACTTTTTCTGGTGACAGAAACAAACAGTCATTGACTGTGTGTGTCCAGGAGTGCCCCCAGGTGCACCATGCTCTGAGCTGGGACCAGCGAGGATTTATTTCAACTGATGGGCCACCCGTGGGCTTGTAGGAAGCTTACCGTCAGTTGTAGATGACTGAGGAGGACATCGTGGGAGTTTGCCAGAATCAGCAAGTCGTCCAGATACGGCAGGATCCTGACTCCCTGGCGACGGAGATGGGCCGCCATTACGGTCATGACCTTGGTGAAAATCCGAGGAGTCGTAGCCAGTCCAAATGGCAGATCCTGAAACTGATAGTGGAGGTTCCCAATAGCAAACCGCAGATACTGCTAATGTGACATGGCAATAGGTATATGCAGGTATGCATTCTGTATATCCAGGGATACCATATAGTCTCCGGGTTCCATAGCCAGTATAATTGAGCACAGTGTTTCCATACGGAACTTGGACACTCTCACAAACTTGTTCAGTGATTTGATGTTGAGTATCGTCCAGTTTCGGAACTAGAAACAGGGTCGAGTAGTAACCTCTGCCTCTCTGGGCCAGAGGAACTGGCACTACTACTCCTGTATTCAGGAGAGAACTCATAACCTTTTGCAAAGCTTGCGCCTTTAACGGATCCAAAGGGATAACTGTGGTACAAAACTGGTGAGGGGGACGTCTCTTGAAGGAGTGAGAGACAACTTCTCGCACCCATGTATCTGAAGTGGTCCTTAACCAGACCTTAGTGACCTGCAGAAGTCGGCCTCCCACCCTGGTTTTGGCCTTGGGCTTAATGGCTTTGGGAGCATGAGATTGTCTTGGGCATGCCTGACCTTTTGCTTTCCCTTGAGGTCGAAAGGAACGAAAAGTGGTACCTTTAGCCTTCTGTGCAGAAGGATTAGTATTTGGGAGAAAGGCAATCTTAGCAGCCGCCAATTCAGGCACAATTTTATTTAGGTCATCCCCAAACAAAATGTCCCCCTTAAAGGGGAGTACCTCCAAGGTCTTTTTGCAGTCTAGATCCACCTTCCATGACCTCAACTACAGAATACGGTGAGCCAGGACAGACGTAGTCGACGCCTTGGCTGCCAACACACCTGCCTCAGAGGACCCTCCTGAATGTAATAAGCGGAGATAATAATGTGAGACAGGTATTGTCTGGCATTGTCAGATATATCCTCGGGCACCTCTTCCTCTAATGCCTGAACCCATGTTTCAATTCCTTTTGCAGCCCAAGAGGCCGCAATAGTGGGTCTATGTACAGCACCTGTAAGGGAGTAAATAGATTTCAGGCATCCCTCCACATGCTTATCTGTCGGTTCCGTCAGTGAAGTGACAGTGGTGAAAGGCAGAGTGACATGAGAATCCACCGGTGGTGAATTTTCCCACTTGTTACATAACTCTGCAGGGAGAGGATAGCCCGTTTAGACAGAGGGAATTTCTTCCCTGGATTAGACCAGGGCTCTTGCCTGATGTCCACCAAATGGTCAGAATGGGGTAATAGATTTTTGACCACCTTCTGCCATTTAAACATATCAGTTTACTTAGACACAGTAGTGGAATCCTCATCATCAGTGATTTGTAGGATTTGCTTAATAGCAACCACAAGGGCAGGGACATCAATTTGCAATGGAGAATCTTCGCCAGAAACATCTGATTCAGTGTTTGCCAGGACAGTATGCTCTCCCATCCTCTTCAGATGAAACATCTGAGAGATTTCTGAATTGTGAGGAGGAAGCAGCCCGCTTAGATGACCCAGAGACACTAGAGTGACCTGGAGTAGATTTTTGTCTGACCAATGAATGATTTAATTGCTGCAACTGGTTAGACAAATTTTCCGCCCAAGGCGGATTAACCATAGGAACAATTTGTGGCTATAATGGCACAGGTGGTCCCATAGGGAGCGTAAGGCATTCCACCAGAGTACCCAGTAGGTTTGTGAACGCAGCCCAGGGTGGCTCCTGATTGGTTACAGGAGCTGCGGACTGACTGGGAGATGTATGATACATAGTACACAGACCATCATACACAGCTTCCCCCTCTGGTAAATCTTTGGAGCATGCTCTGCATGACGCAGGAGCGTCCACAGACGTATTGCCCTTCTTGTTAGACATTGTACACAAATGCAACAACAGAGCAAATTATTACAATAAAACCAGAGTACAATACCTGCAAATAAATCCATTAGTATGTGACTGTAGACACAGTACCCAAACACCAGGGAATAAATCCGGTATTATGTGACTGAGTACACAGTAGAATACACGTAATAGGTAAATACTGTGATGCACTATATATATGACCTTGACGCACCTAGTCCCTTAGGGTACAGAATATGGGGCCTAATCCAGTCCTGATTGCTAGTAAGCAATTTTTGCACTGCTGCGATCAAATAGTCGCCGCCTACAGGGGGAGGGTATTTCAGCTGTGCAAGTGTGCGAACGCATGTGTAGCAGAGCTGTACAAACAGATTTTGTGCAGTCTCTGCGCAGCCCAAGACTTACTCAGCCACTGAGATCACATCAGCCTGTCCGGGACCGGAATTGACTTCAGGAACCCTCCCTGCAAACTTATGGACACACCTGCATTTTTCCAGACACTCCCTGAAAACGGTCAGTTGACACCCACCCTGTCAATCTCCTTGCGATCGCCCGTGGAAACGGATCCATCGCACAAACCCATCGCTGAGCGGTGATCCGCTTTGTACCCGTGCAACGCACCTGCGCATTGCGGTGCATACGCATGCGCAGTCTGGACCTTATCGCCTGCTGTGCGAAAACAGCAGCGATCAGGTCTGAATTAGCCCCATAGTAATAGATATATCTGTGAAACACTGAAAGTGAAACCACATAGCTGATATGGGCACACACAGTCACAGGCAATGCAGATAATTATTATGACAATAAAACTGCACTGGACTAGTATATGTACAGATAGCCGCAACTATGCTTATAAAATGGCACACAGCATCTCAGTCAGGGAGTGAGGGGAGTGTGAGGCAGCTCCAGGGAAGGAAAATCTGCAGTAGATGTTGCATACCCTCCAACATTTGAAACATAAAAATCAGTACAAATGCGGAAAAGGGGCGTGGGCACTGGTAAAGGGCTTTTCCTATACTTTCAATGGAAGTTAGGAGAGCCAAAAATCGGTACAGACCATTAAAAAAAGGTACTGTACCTACTAAAAAGGTACAGTTGGAGGGTATGATGTCGTCCCTGGGCCAGGGAGAGGCTACAGTTCAAGCACCAGCTCCCTTACGCTGGGCTTCCACCTCAGGTACTAGTGAGCCTTATTAAATGGGGCATTAGTACACCCGACTTGTGCTCTATTGCCCTGGTGGTCTAGTGCTGTCCCTGCTCGGTGACAGTGTCCATGCCAGCACCGCAACACGTCTCCCTAGATCACGGACGGAACGCGATTTAATGGCAGGTCCCACCTGGGGGACCCCCTCCCCGAAGCAGCCACGCGACTGCGACCGGATGCCTAAAGCTGGAGTGTCTCCGCCGCAAGTGCCCGGGAACTAAGCCAGCAGGAATATGCGACGCCGCTTGGGAGGTGATGGAGCTGCAGCGCTGAAGTGTCACCATGACATACAACACTGACAGCCCAGTTTTTAAGAAATTTTCTGTCAGAAAAAGCGTTTTCAGGGTTGCCCAGTGCAGCCCACCTGTTAAGTGACCTGCTGCTGCAGACATAAACTGAAACTGAGCTCACAGTGCCTGGAGGCGGGGTTATTGAGGCATACCCTCCAACTGTACCTTTTTGGGAGGTACAGTAACTTTTTTTATGGCTCTCCAAACTTCCATTGAAAGTATAGGAAAAGATGTGTGGCCACGCCCCTTTACCCATGGCCATGCCCCCTTTCCTAATTTGTACAGATTTTTATGTTTAAAATGTTGGCCGGTATATAGAGAAGGCCCCAATGCATCCTGGGTCAGCCTAAAGCTTTAACCTGTTGGTGCCTCTGGATTAAGATCCACTCTACCCCGATGTTTCCCTGTGGAAACCAATGTAACCCGCTGCAGAAAATAGTACTTTAAGCACCTGGCCACATGTGCTGGGCTAAGGGGAAGAGGTATAGCTGCTGCTGCCAGGTAAGGGAGGGGGACTACTTGGGCCTAGGTTGTGCCCCTCCATCAAGCCTGGGCCCGAGTAAAAAGTACCTGCTCCCCCCCTCCTCTTGGGTGTAGATTGTAGATGAATAGACAGAGAAGAGGGCAGTGACTTGGATGAAGGGGTTGGATGTCGGGCAGGTTTAGGAGGGAGAATCTAGAAAAACAGAGTCACTCTAGTGTACAGTGACAGGTAGATGATAAGAAGAGGAGGGGCCCCATCCACTCCTCATGCCGGACTGCCTTGTCTTTTTTTGCGGCCTGCAGTATACTTTAATGAGTCAGTTTGACTTATTATACTCCTTGTGTAGTGACACCTCCTGCCATAGACACTCCCTGTACAGTGGCATCTCTTGACGTTTGTACTTCCTTTACAGTGGCACATCCTGCAATATACACTCCCTATATAATGGCACCTCTTGACATACAGTATATACTCATTATACAGTGGAACCTCCTGCCAATACACTTCCTGTACAGTGGCACTTCCAGCAACTTACAGTCTACAGACCCTGTACATTGGCACCTCCTGACATCTATACTCCCTGTACAATGGCACCTATTGTATAGTATCCTGCCATATAGTATCCTGCCATATACATTTCCTGTATAGTGACTTCTCATTTTTAGTGGCACCTCCTGCCATATATACTCCTTGTACCATACCGCCCAACCTTCTAAAGTTGGGAGGAGGGATTCAGGCCCGAAATTAGGGGTCATGGCCTCACGGGTAGAAGGCCTGGGCTAGCGGGAAGTGCTACAGCCGTGGGCCTCAGCCCATTTTTGTTGCTGTGGGGACATGCCCAGCGCTCTGTGAGCTGTTAGCATGGGTATAGTATGGTATACCGGCAGCTGGGATTCCGGCGGCCAGCATACCGGCGCCGGGATCCCGTCCGGCGGCATACCAACAGCTGCGGGCTCGCTGTGCTCACCACACTGCGGGTACGGTGGCGCGTTACACGCGCTGCGCTCTTTCTTCTCCATCCAGGGGGGTCATGAACCCCCAAGAGGGAGAATAGTTGTCGGTATACCGTGCGCCGGGATTCCGGCGCCGGTATACTGAGCACCGGGATCCCAACAGCCGGCATACTGAATACCACCCGCTAGCATACCCCCTGTACATCTCTCCCAGTGAATAGATGCGTCTATCACCACTGCTCAGCCTCCACACTTACATTAAGGGTTCAGAAGAAATACTTTAACCCTTAACAACCAACGTCCTCTTAAGCACCCAATGGGAAAGGGTCTCCTGCACACAAAATGTTCCTACACTACTGAACTTTCATTTTCCTTCAGTGTACAGTATGTAGCGGTGCAAAACATCTAAAACTGTTTAAACCATTGGGTGCAACTAAGCTATAAAAAAAAATGTGTGAAAAGCTGGACTTCTCAGTTCTCACATATTTCTGCTTGCCATTCTGAGGGAGGTGAGCAGAAATAATGGAAGCCCGCGGGTATTCGTGCCTGAATAGAGCAATAATTGACTTGCTCTGTCTTGACTTGCTCCCCAAAAAATGTTATTCCCCCCAGAGAGTTAGGGAAACCACCACTATTTCAGGGAGTTAGCAAATATGTAATAACTAAAAAGGTCCTGTCAGGTTATACCAACAAGTAGCTATTTAGCTAGAGGGGAGGAATTTGGGAGTGCCTGGACACAACTGAGCCAGCTGTCTGAACTTAGTGTCTTTGTAAATGCTAACTAGCATAAAACATATACCATCTTATAACATCTCATAGCCAAGGCATCATAGCATAGTCATCATGCAATAACACACGCCCCAAACTGATACTGCAGCACCTCTCCTGTCCTGACACGACTGGAAACTTGGAAAGAAGCCTCATATTGTGATGTAAGGAAGTGATATCTGAGGAAATGAGGAGTACAGGATACAGCTCTGAATCTCTGCACTTATGCATCCGCTAAATCCTACCTGCAACTCCTAAACCGTGAGTCTACTACAAAATGATTATTGCAATGTAAACCCTTTAACTCTTCTACCTTGATATTTCTTCATGCATCACTAAACATTTACTGTATCATTATTACACTATAGCTCAAATGCCCTTTGCGGCATTGTACCAAATACTACAATAAAAAGAACTATCCTTAAACTTTTCTCTTGTACTCAGTTGGCACAAGGGGTAAGATGTATAAGCAGAATGCAATTTGTATCCTCTTTTTCTGTTTATCTTCATAAAAGCATCTTATTTGAGACTGTGACGACTCCTATTCTTCCGCTCTTGTTTTATCACATCCTTGTCAATTAGTGTATTCTGTAATATATCCCATGTGTACTGTCCCTCTCTCTTTACATTATGTTCTGCATCTAGACATTGTCCTGCAGTTCCTGACCATGCTTCCTGAATCGTCCTTTGTGATATCTGTAGTGTCCGTTTGCTTTCTCTACACCTTCCAGGACTTTCCTTTTCTTTTCCTTTGAAACAACTATTCATCTACAGCCAAGAGAGACCTCCCGTTTATCAGGTTAGTCGTATAATACACGTTTTCTTAAACATTCTAGGCAAATATATCAGAACCATTTATACAGTTTATAGACATGCAAATATAATTAGCATACCTATCAAAGAAGAAAAAAGAATGAATGAACAGTGTACATGTGTACTGCTAGTAGACATACACCCAGAGTAATTCTCTGCAGAATACCCTGGCAGGAGGTATTCAAATAATTAGAGTAGATAAACTGAGCCTGTGCATATATACATAGTATATACCTAGAATGTCACTACAGAATAGATGGCACAATCGACAGAAGAGGCTGCTGGAGCTATAATCAAGATGAGGTGCAACTTCTCCTTTCTGTCTTACTTAAAAAGGACAGTTCACTTTTGTTACATGAATGCGAGAGGAAGAGGGTTTCTTAGATCACTCAGACACCCTATGCCAATTCAATGCAGTATTAATAGGTATATCCACAGTAAAGGTGCATACACACTGGGCGCTTTCCCCCCCTGCCCAGCGATGTCAGCGGGGGTGAAGGGCTTTCCATAGTAGGACGCTACGGAAAGCCATTCACCCCGCCGTTCATTTACTGGTACTACCAGCAGATGAACGGCGGCCGCCGGCGATGAAGCGTGAGCGCGCATCAGTGCTCATCATTTGGGCATACACACTGGGCGGCTTTGAGCTGAAAGCTGCTCAACACACCAAAAGTGAGCTGCTTTCAGCTCAAAATCGCCCAGTGTGTATGGCCCTTAAGACTGAGTACACACTAGAATGATATTGACATGATTTGTTATACTAGAATGACAAATGGTGCATATCTTCTAGTGTGTATGCTCAATTGCAAGCACCCAAGGGTCACATAAGACCGCTTCCCATTGGCGTATATCTAAAATGGGTGCGGTGTGCGGGGCACATGGGTCCAGGGGGGCCCACCCCACACACACTGCTCCCATTTGTTTAATACTTACCTCTATGGAGTACCCCGTCGGAGCCATCCCTTCTTGGCAGCGCAATAGAGTCTAAACACTAGGGGGAACAAACTCTATTGTGCATGCTGCAAACTCTGCAAAGATAGCACAGCGTCCATTTTTCTGGAGTTTCGCGCATGCGCATTAGGAAAATCTTCTGGAAAATGGCCGCCGCACCGTGTTCCCGGAGGTTTGCGCATGCGCAATAGAGTCTGTGCTCAGACTCTATTGCTGCTGCGGAGAAGGATGGCACCGCCGGGGTACTCCAGAGAGGTAAGTATTAAAACTTGTGCATCAGTCAGAGAGGAGGGGGCCCCTGAATCTTCCGGTTAGCTGTGCTGCACGGTCAATCAGACAATGTCATAGTGTATATGATACACTACTGAATCTCATTTATTACATCCACAGTGTATACTGCCGATTAGCTGCAGGGTAAACTAAATGAATATGCCCCTTAATATTAGCAGGCCCTCCTACAAAATATTTTCTCTAACGTCCTAAGTGGATGCTGGGGACTCCGTAAGGACCATGGGGAATAGCGGCTCCGCAGGAGACTGGGCACATCTAAAGAAAGCTTTAGGACTAACTGGTGTGCACTGGCTCCTCCCCCTATGACCCTCCTCCAAGCCTCAGTTAGATTTCTGTGCCCGACGAGAAGGGTGCACACTAGGGGCTCTCCTGAGCTTCTTAGTGAAAGTTTTAGTTTAGGTTTGTTATTTTCAGTGAGACCTGCTGGCAACAGGCTCACTGCATCGAGGGACTAAGGGGAGAAGAAGCGAACTCACCTGAGTGCAGAGTGGATTGGGCTTCTTGGCTACTGGACATTAGCTCCAGAGGGACGATCACAGGCCCAGCCTGGATGGGTCCCGGAACCGCGCCGCCGGCCCCCTTACAGAGCCAGAAGAGCGAAGAGGTCCGGAAAAATCGGCGGCAGAAGACGTTCCTGTCTTCAATAAGGTAGCGCACAGCACTGCAGCTGTGCGCCATTGCTCTCAGCACACTTCATACTCCGGTCACTGAGGGTGCAGGGCGCTGGGGGGGGCGCCCTGAGACGCAATAAAACATGATAAAAATACCTTACATGGCAAAAAATACATCACATATAGCTCCTGGGCTATATGGATGCATTTAACCCCTGCCAGAATATACAGAAAAACGGGAGATAAGGCCGCCGAAAAGGGGGCGGAGCCTATCTCCTCAGCACACTGGCGCCATTTTCCCTCACAGCTCAGTTGGAGGGAAGCTCCCTGGCTCTTCCCTGCAGTCACTACACTACAGAAAGGGTTAAAAAAAGAGAGGGGGGCACTAATTAGGCGCAGTATTAAAACATACAGCAGCTATAAGGGGAAAAACACTTATATAAGGTTATCCCTGTATATATATATAGCGCTCTGGTGTGTGCTGGCATACTCTCCCTCTGTCTCCCCAAAGGGCTAGTGGGGTCCTGTCCTCTATCAGAGCATTCCCTGTGTGTGTGCTGTGTGTCGGTACGTTTGTGTCGACATGTATGAGGAGAAAAATGATGTGGAGACGGAGCAGAGTGTCTGTAACAGTGATGTCACCACCTAGGGGGTCGACACCTGAGTGGATGTACTGTTGAAAATTACGTGACAGTGTCAGCTCTGTATAAAAAAACAGTGGTTGACATGAGACAGCCGGCTACTCAGCTTGTGCCTGTCCAGACGTCTCATAGGCCGTCAGGGGCTCTAAAGCGCCCGTTACCTCAGATGGCAGATACAGACGCCGACACGGATACTGACTCCTGTGTCGACGGTGAAGAGACAACCGTGATTTCCAGTAGGGCCACACGTTACATGATTGAGACAATGGAAAATGTTTTATACATTTCTGATAATACGAGTACCACCAAAAAGGGGTATTATGTTCGGTGAGGGAAAAACTACCTGTAGTTTTCCTGAATCTGAGAAATAAAATGAGGTGTGTGATGATGCGTGGGTTTCCCCCCGATAACAATTGATAATTTCTTAAAAAGTATTGGCTGTATACCCTTTCCCGCCAGAGGTTAGGGTGCGTTGGGAAACACCCCCTAGGGGGGATAAGGCGCTCACACGCTTGTAAGAACAAGGGCTCTACCCTCTCATGAAATGGCCGCCCTTAAGGATCCTGCTGATAGAAAGCAGGAGGGTATCCAAAAATGTATTCACACACATACTGGTGTTATACTGCGACCAGCAATCGCCTCAGCCTGGAGGTGC
The DNA here is from genome assembly GCF_028390025.1 of Pseudophryne corroboree. Taxonomy (NCBI): domain Eukaryota; kingdom Metazoa; phylum Chordata; class Amphibia; order Anura; family Myobatrachidae; genus Pseudophryne; species Pseudophryne corroboree. The sequence goes on along the minus strand of NC_086444.1, from coordinate 426,060,412 downwards.
AGTGCTGGGTTGGCATGGTCGGATTCCCTGACTGGAAATATTGATATCCTAGATAAGGATAGTATATTATTGCCTATAGAGCATTTAAAAGATGCATTTCTATATATGCATGATGCACAGCGGAATATTTGCCGACTGGCATCAAGTATAAGTGCGTTGTCCAATTCTACCAGTAAAATGGTCAGGTGATGCGGATTCCAAACGGCATTTGGAAGTATTGCCTTTGAAAGGGGACATTTGGGGTCGGTCTTTTAGACCTGGTGGCCACGGCAACAACTGGGAAATCCACGTTTGTACCCCAGGTCGCCTCTCAAAATAAGACGCCGTATTATCAGGCGCAGTCCTTTGTTGGCAAGCGGACAAAAGGTTCCTCTTTTCTGCTCGTGACAGAGGGAGAGGAAAAAGGCTGAAGAGATTACCCAGTTCCCAGGAACAGAAATCCTTTCCCGCCTCTGCAAAAGCCCTCAGTATGACGCTAGGGCCTTACAAGCTCAGGCACGGTGGGGGCCCGTTCTCAATGAATTTCAGTGCGCAGTGGGCTCACTCGCAAGTAGACCCCTGGATCCTTCAGGTAATATCTCAAGGGTACATATTGAAATTCGAGACGTCTCCCCCTCGCCGTTTCCAAAAGTCGGCTTTACCGACGTCTCCCTCTGACAGGGAGGCAGTTTTGGAAGCCATTCACAAGCTGTATTCCCAGCAGGTGATAATCAAGGTACCCCTCCTGCAACAGGGAACGGGGTATTATTCCACACTATTGTGGTACCGAAGCCAGACGGCCCGGTGAGACCGATTCTAAATCTAAAATCTAAAATCTTTGAACACTTACATACAGAGGTTCAAATTCAAGATTGAGTCACTCAGAGCAGTGATTGCGAACCTGGAAGAAGGGGACTACATGATGTCTCGGGACATCAAGGATGCTTACCTTCATGTCAAAATTTACCCTTCTCACCAAGGGTACCTCAGGTTATGGTACAGAACTGTCACTATCAGTTCAGACGCTGCCGTAGGGATGGTCCACGGCACCCCGGGTCTTTACCAAGGTAATGGCCGAAATGATATCCCTTCGAAGGAAGGGAATTTTAGTTATCCCTTACTTGGACGATTCCCTGATAAGGGTAAGATCCAGGGAATAGTTGGAAGTCGGTGTAGCACTATCTCAGGTAGTGTTGCGGCAGCACGATTGGATTCTCAATATTCCAAAATCGCAGCTGGTTCCGACGACTTGTCTTCTGTTTCCTAGGGATGTTCCTGGACACAGTCCAGAAAAAAGGTGTTTCTCCCGGAAGAGAAAGCCAGGGAGTTATCCGAGCTAGTCAGGAACCTCCTAAAACCGAACCAAGTCTCAGTGCATCAATGCACAAGGGTTCTGGGTAAAAATGGTGGCTTCCTACGAAGCAATCCCATTCGTTAGATTCCACGCATAAATATCCTGAAGCTAAGGGCCATTTACAATGCTCTAAGCTTAGCAAGACCTCTGCTTCAAGGTCAGCCGGTGTTGATCCAGTCGGACAACATCATGGCAGTCACCCACGTAAACAGACAGGGTGGCACAAGAAGCAGGAGGGCAATGGCAGAAGCTGCAGGGATTCTTCGCTGGGCGGAAAATCATGTGATAGCACTGTCAACAGTATTCATTCCGGGAGTGGACAACTGGGAAGCAGACTTCCTCAGCACGACCTCCACCCGGGAGAGTGGGGACTTCACCCAGAAGTCGTCCACATGATTAAAAAACTCGACAGGTATTGCGCCAGGTCAAGAGACCCTCAGGCAATAGTTGTAGACGCTCTGGTAACACCGTGGGTGTACCAGTCAGTGTATGTGTTCCCTCCTCTGCCTCTCATACCCAAGGTACTGAGATTGATAAGATGGAGAGGAGAAAGCACTATATTCGTGGCTCCGGATTGGCCAAGAAGGACTTGGTAACCGGAACTTCAAGAGATGCTCACGGAGGATCCGTGGCCTCTACCTCTAAGAAGGGACCTGCTCCAGCAAGGACCCTGTCTGTTCCAAGACTTACCGCGGCTGCGTTTGACGGCATGGCGGTTGAACGCCGGATCCTGAAGGAAAAAAGGCATTCCGGATGAAGTCATCCCTATCCTGATCAAAGCCAGGAAGGATGTAACCGCAAAAACATTATCACCGCAATTGGCGAAAATATGTTGCGTGGTGCGAGGCCAGTAAGGCCCGACGGAGGAAATTCAACTGGGTCGATTCCTACATTTCCTGCAAACAGGAGTGTCTATGGGCCTGAAATTGGGGTCCATTAAGGTTCAAATTTTCGGCCCTGTCAATTTTCTTCCAAAAAGAACTAGCTTCAGTCCCTGAAGTTCAGACATTTGTAAAAGGGGTACTGCATATACAGCCTCCTTTTGTGCCTCCAGTGGCACTTTGGGATCTCAATGTAGTTTTGGGTTCCAAAAGTCACATTGGTTTGAACCACTTAAATCTGTGGAGTTAAAATATCTCACATGGAAAGTGGTCATGCTGTTGGCCCTGGCCTGGGCCAGGCGCGTGTCAGAATTGGCGGCTTTATCCTGAAAAAGCCCTTATCTGATTTTCCATTCGGACAGGGCGGAATTGAGGACTCGTCCTCAGTTTCTCCCCAAGGTGGTTTCAGCGTCTCACCTGAACCAGCCTATTGGTGGTGCCTGCGGCTACTAGGGACTTGGAGGCCTCCAAGTTGCTAGACGTTGTCAGTGCCCTGAAAATATATGTTTCCAGGACGGCTGGAGTCAGGAAATCTGACTCGCTGTTTATCCTGTGTGCACCCAACAAGCTGGGTGCTCCTGCTTCTAAGCAGACTATTGCTCGTTGGATTTGTAGTACAATTCAGCTTGCACATTCTGTGGCAGGCCTGCCACAGCCAAAAATCTGTAAATGCCCACTCCACAAGGAAGGTGGGCTCATCTTGGGCGGCTGCCCGAGGGGTCTCGGCTTTACAACTTTGCCGAGCAGCTACTTGGTCAGGAGCAAATACGTTTGTAAAATTCTACAAAATTGATATCCTGGCTGAGGAGGACCTGGAGTTCTCTCATTTGGTGCTGCAGAGTCATCCGCACTCTCCCGCCCGTTTGGGAGCTTTGGTATAATCCCCATGGTCCTTACGGAGTCCCCAGCATCCACTTAGGACGTTAGAGAAAATAAGAATTTACTTACCGATAATTCTATTTCTCATAGTCCGTAGTGGATGCTGGGCGCCCATCCCAAGTGCGGATTGTCTGCAATACTTGTACATAGTTATTGTTACAAAAATCAGGTTATTATTGTTGTGAGCCATCTTTCAGAGGCTCCTCTGTTATCATGCTGTTAACTGGGTTCAGATCACAGGTTATACGGTGTGATTGGTGTGGCTGGTATGAGTCTTACCCGGGATTCAAAATCCTTCCTTATTGTGTACGCTCGTCCGGGCACAGTATCCTAACTGAGGCTTGGAGGAGGGTCATAGAGGAGGAGCCAGTGCACACCAGTTAGTCCTAAAGCTTTCTTTAGATGTGCCCAGTCTCCTGCGGAGCCGCTATTCCCCATGGTCCTTACGGAGTCCCCAGCATCCACTACGGACTATGAGAAATAGAATTATCGGTAAGTAAATTCTTATTTTTTCCGGGGGGATATCTCACAAATAGTTCTTAATAAATATGCCCCATAGACAGAAATCTGGCATAACAGAAGGTCAGAGCATTGATTTAATGTTATATTTATATTTTATCTATGCCCAGTGGTGCAAGTATGCATGTATGCTCTGGTACGGAGTACCCTTAAGATTTTGGCAGCAGGTACGCAGTACCGCCCACTGCACACTTTGCACCTGTGACTGCCATTACCACAATTATAATGCGCTGCCGAGCAACAAGACCATGGTGTTCACCAACATGACGGCGCCTCCCACTTTGTCAGGGCTACAGGGAGCACGATGGTGATGTCATGAGATCACATCACGATTCCTCTCCGGCGGCTGGCACGAAGAGAGGAGCCTGGGGACTGGGAGGAGTGCCTTTTTCCATGCATCGGTACTGAGCAGCTTTTGTTCTTCACAAGTCTATTATTATGGGGGCATTACTATATATTTCTATAATAATGTGGACACTATTATGGGGCATTACTATATATTTCTATTGTAATGTGGACACTACTATATATTTCTATTATTATGGGGGCATTACTATATATTTCTATTGTAATGTGGACACTACTATATATTTCTATTATTATGGGGACATTACTATATATTTCTATTGTAATGTGGACACTATTATATTTTTCTATTATTATGGGGACATTACTATATATTTCTATTGTAATGTGGACACTACTATATATTTCTATTATTATGGGGCATAACTATATCATTCTATTGTAATGTGGACACTACTATATATTTCTATTATTATGGGGACATTACTATATATTTCTATTGTAATGTGGACACTACTATATATTTCTATTATTATGGGGACATTACTATATATTTCTATTGTAATGTGGACACTATTATATATTTCTATTATTATGGGGCATAACTATATCATTCTATTGTAATGTGGACACTACTATATATTTCTATTATTATGGGGCATTACTATATCATTCTATTGTAATGAGGACACTACTATATATTTCTATTATTATGGGGCATAACTATATCATTCTATTGTAATGTGGACACTACTATATATTTCTATTATTATGGGGCATTACTATATCATTCTATTGTAATGTGGACACTACTATATATTTCTATTATTATGGGGGCATTACTATATATTTCTTTTGTAATGTGGGATACTACTATATATTTCTATTATACCGGTGCAATAATACAGTATATATTCCTGTTATATAATGGGAGCATTACTATGTATTTTTTATTAAATTGAGGGCATTACAATATATTTCTATTATACTGGGGACACTACAATATATTTCTAGTATACTGGGGTTATAACTGTATATTTCTATTATAGTGGAGGCAGTTCTATATATTTCTAGCCCTGCCTCCAGAGTGCAAAGAAAAGGGACTGTGCTGTGTGGCCACACCCTTAGTGTAATGTAGCCACTCCCCCTAGTGTCATGTGGTCATGCCCCCTCATGACACGTGACCATGTCCATTTTTCGGCACACTCAGTACCACTAAGAAAATATTTCTACTTGCACCACTGTCTATGCCTTGCAAAGAGAACTTGTATATGTCACCTATGCTTAACAACCCCCGATCAAACTGTCAGTGGTCCTGGGTAAAGGTAGCATCAGCATGAAGCTTAAATCTAGTTTAGGCAGTTTCTGTTTGAAACATAATGGAGGTAGGAAAGGTTGGTGAATAAAATCAGTTTCACAGGAGTGTCTCACCACTGCTCTGTAATATGTGGGTATAGTATGTGTTGCCGGCGGTCGGGCTCCCGGCAACTAGCATACTGGCGCCGGAATCCTGACCGCCGGCATACCGACAGCTGGGTGAGTGCAAATGAGCCCCTTGCGGCCTCGCTGTGCTCGCCACGCTGCGGGCACGGTGGTGCGCTACGCTATCTATTCTACCTCCTGGGGGGTCGTGGACCCCCAAGAGGGAGAAAAGTTGTCGGTATGCCGGCGGTCGGGATTCCAGAACAGGGGGCATGACCAGCAGCTCTCTGAGCGCTGTTCATGCCCCCATAATGATGAAAACGGGGGCGTGGCTTGCGATTGCGGCACTTGCCACAAGGCCACATCCCTTTCCAATAGACTATGCCCCTAATTTCGGACGCGCGCTGAAATTGGGAGGTATGCGCTTGCACCTCTCCTTGGAGCCATTTTGTGGCCAAAAATGCAAAACTGACAAATTTCTCAAGCTCCAAAAAGCTAAGCTAAATTTCTCAGCCCCCAAAGAAACATAAGGGGACTTCTCTGGGGATGGAAACTAGAGGGCCTGCAGCAGACAGCGGAGATATCGCCTGCAGTACCTTCTCAATCCATAGTATGGTAACAATGTACATTTTTGGAGGATTTTTGAAAGAATTTTTACAAAAATTGTTTAATAAATAAGCCCATTAGAAATATATTCATCAGCTTCCTCTATGCATTGCCATCTTTTATATTCTGTTCATGATGCTGTCCACAAAATTAATGCTCTCCTAAAAAGGGCCTGCTTATGTATCTGAGCTGTACAGGATAAAAAAAAATAAAGCTTAAAAAAAAAAAAAAAAAAAAAAGGAGTAATTCTCGGCACATCATCTCAGACACAAATTATTATCAGTGCAAATTGTAAATGGGACATGCATATTATACTTATAGTAATAACATAGTAAGCCACTGTTAAGGTTAGGTAGATAAATTTTCTCCTGCCATAGCTAATACACAGACCTACACAGAAGCTTTAGCTTGTGACAGACTGCAGACAGATTACACCAAAGAAAGTGCACTTAGAAACAAACATGGGTGTGAGTTAAATTCCCTAAAATGTTCTGGCTCATTTTTACCCTTAGGACGGGCCAATAACCCTATGTGCAGTGTTCAAGTTCAACTATTAATATAAAATTCAGAACAACAGGATTAACGAGGCTCCCACACCCATATACACCGAGTGAGGTGTGATGTAAGATTCAGCTGGGAGAAGCCTTTGAAAGTCCCAGGAGTGAAGAATGAGTAGCTGCAGTTGTCTGCGCCCAGAGACTGACTCAGAGGATGAGGTGAGTGATCTCTGTCAATTTAATCACAAGAATTCAAAGTAAGCTACTGTTAGCCCACATGAGTGCACACTTATTGGAGGGAGTGTGAGCACATAACCATGGGGGTCATTCCGAGCTGTTCGCTCGCTAGCAGATTTTAGCAGCATTGCACACGCTAGGCCGCCGCCCTCTGGGAGTGTATCTTAGCATAGCATTTTTGCGAACGAAAGATCAGCAGAATTGTGAATAGAAATTTCTTAGCAGTTTCTGAGTAGGTCGAGACTTACTCCTACATTGCGATCAGCTCAGCCCGTTTCGTTCCTGGTTTGACGTCACAAACACGCCCTGCGTTCGGCCAGCCACTCCCCCGTTTCTCCAGACACTCCCGCGTTTTATCCTGGCACGCCTGCGTTTTTCCGCACACTCCCAGAAAACGGCCAGTTTCCGCCCAGAAATACCCACTTCCTGTCAATCACACTCCGATCACTTCAACAATGGAAATTCTTTGTTCGGACATGAGTAAATCTACTAAGTTTTGAGCTAAAATACGCATTTTCGCCTTAATCGCTCTGATGCGAAAATCGGCAACGAGCGACCAACTCGGAATGACCCCCCCATGTGTGAACACCCTGCAGGTCTATGTACCTCACAGACACAATAGAAATCTAATGACACTGCGACAAATATCCTGAGGACAAAATACTATTCCACAGTCATACAATAATAATGAGTCCAGTACGTAAGGAAAGAAGATTCCCAAGGCCTGATTCTGACTTGCATGCAATGCTGATAATTGCGCAAATGCTCAATGCTTTTAACCTGCGCATGCGTCTAAGTAGCTGAAAAGTTGCACACCCCAAGCATCTCATGGTGTGTACACAATTTTGATTAAGACATACAGTCTCAGAAAAGTCTTGTAAATGTACTGGGCATTACTGGGCAGCAAGTGAGAGGTAGATATACAGTTGCACCGACTTATGGGCGTGTTATAGGAGCGTTGCATAACTGGTTACAAATTCAGACGTTTAGTGCGCACATTGGAGCCATTGGAGAATCTGCACCTAGCTTGGGGCAGGTGAAAGTTTTCATGGTGCCTCCGATGTTAGTGTCTAAAGACATACAAAGTGGAGGTCTTAGTCCTTGACCATTCAGATGCACACTTGTACGCAGGGCTGTTTCTAGCTAATTTGGCTCACAGTGCAAACTCAAAAATAATACCCCCCCCCCCCCAATAGTCATGGGGTGGGTGGAAAACGTGTCTGCGCGCCAGAAAGAGGGGCGTGGTCTTGTTGAAGTGGGCGTAGTCTTGCTAAAATGGGCGTGGTCTTGAAGGGAAATACTACCTTAACCATATTATACCCCAAACAGTAATGCCACTAGCACCATATTATGTCCCACACTGTAAAACCCCTTGAACCACATTAAGCCCCACACAGTAATACCCCTTGCACCTTACTACACCCAACACAGTAATGCCCCTTGCACCAAAGTATGCCCCACACTGCAATGCCCCCTGCACCATGCCTCACTTACCAATCGGCACTGTACCTGGTCCTGCTCATTGTCAGGGGTTGTTTCATGCTGCTGCTGCTGCTGATAGCGGCCGCCGCCGCCGCAGGGACGTGCAGTGAGCTAAATTGCTCAGGAGGCACTGGCTAGTTCCAGAGCCAGATTTACATGCAATATATGAGCCAAAACGTACATGTGGGCATTATACACAGGTGCAGCAGTATAAACTCCTGGAAATTTGGTGAGTTTTGATCAGAGATGTGCTGAAAAGTTAGCCAGGTGAGGCACTGCCTCACCTGCCATAGACTTTTTACTCCAGAGTTTTGGCTATAAAAATTATTAGAATAATATAAAGAAGATATTTTAAACATATTCTTTATATTTTTCATATACTTTATATAGTCAAAACTCTGGCACAAACGTTAGTATGACAGGAAAGGCTCTGCCTCACCTGCCTCACCCCACCGCACGCCAGACAGATAGCCATACCTGCTCCCTCCCCTGCCGCCCCCACTGCCACCACCACAGCCACATTCCCAACACTTCTGTGCCATTGCCTGTCTCCTCCCTCCCTCTGCCAACTCTAGTACCATCAAACCTCTCTTCTCTTAGACGGTGGCCATTTTGGGAGGGACTTTGTCACAGTATTCTATGCGGCCGGCCAGACAGCATAGAATACTGCACACAGTAGCCACGGGCACGTGTGTGAACTCGGGTCACACAGGTGCAGTCGGCCATCACGGTACTGGTAAGTAACACTGATACTTCGGTAACAATGTCAGGGACCACGTGGATAGCTATATTGAAAAATAGGCCCTTAGGGTCCTATTTATCAATATATATAATTTTACCACATTAAAGATTTACCAGATGGCATTAGCTAACAAAGGTAAGCTTGTTAAATAGCCACACATTTCCTACATTATATTCTTCTTCAATATCTGGAAACTGACACTTCCACATGTTTTAAGAGCAGGATTAATTTGGTAAATAGGCCGCTCGCTCTCTGTTGTATGCCATTTTTCACTAGTGCAATTTATAGCCAAGGATGCCTGACCCAGGCTATGTAAGAGAATGAATCCTGACATAAGCGGGCCTATTTATTATTATGGCATAACAACATGGATTTTCATGAGTTATCACTGCAATATTAATATCAGCATTTATCTATAGTGTACCACAAAGATTTGCAGCGGCATACCGAACTGTAACACAAAATGGAAGTGTAATGCAGTGTTAATTACAAAATTACAAGGTATAAACTAATAAAATATTGCCAGAGCTGCTGAGTGCTAATGGTTAAATAGCTAAGAGTATTCTTACTACTTCGCTTAGCGAATATGCATGTGCGGGATCCGGCTTTGCCGCTTACACATGCATTTTGGAATTGGAGCTTCCACTTGTTCTAAAAAAGGTAATCAAAATAAATTCCAATATAAAACATTTGTTTAAAAAATAATAATAGAATTTGGTGGCCTTCCAATGAGAAAAAAAAGCTTTCTTCACAAACAGAAATGTCCATAACGAAAGAAGAATCCTTGTTGACAGATGTTGCCAGAGCTATCTGGCAGTAGCCCTTTATGTATAGGGAGAGGTATCCAGACTATAGATCTACACTAAAAAGGTCTACAGTCAATAGGTCTACCACTAATGGTGGACATGCATTAGGTCAATTTGGTCAAAAGGTCGACATGACAATGGTCGACACACATAAGGTAGACACTTTTTGTTGTTCATTGTTTTCAACTTTTTCATGCTTTGCCATCCACGTGTGAACAGTAACCTGTCCTGAGTGCATCGGTAGCAGAGTGAGGCACCTTGCCCAAAGCTGCAGGGGGACGTGATACACTAATGGGGCTGGTTTATGGCAGAAAAGTGACAAAACGCCCCCCAAAAAAATAAAAATGTGACTACCTTTTCTGTGTCGACCATTTACATGTCGACCTTTTGACCATGTTGACCTAATGCATGTCTACCATTAGTGGTAAACCTATTGACTGTAGACCTTTTTAGTGTAGGTCTAATAATCCACACCCATAGGGAGAATCTCTTTGGCAAAAAACAAAAACAAAACAGTTTTAATGGAGATATTTTCTATCTTTCATAATAAGACCAGAAAGTGATATCTGGCGGCTCTTGTGTGCCCACATACAGTATATCAACAGCAAAACCAAACGTGCTCACTATCTATAAGGGTTCTGTTTGTTAAACTATATGTGCAGCACATTTTATATGTTCAGTGTAACCATTTATTATGAGGATACTGCTCCAAAGCAATGTGACCATGGTAGCTAAAGTGATAATTAGCCTATGGGCTACAATATTGCAATGGGGATACTTCTGATCACCTTGGATACTTTAGGCAATTGGAGCCCATTTCAAAGCAAGAGATGGTTGATAAATGGCACAATGAAATCATTTCTTATAGTCGCGATAAGAAATGGTAATTACCAGGGTAGATTTCACAATATTAATAGATCAGCCCCAAAGTGTGTTTTTCAAAGACAGTGCAATGGATTAAGAATGTTCAAACCAAGGAGGTGAGTCCTACTTGATCGTAGCTGTGCTAGATTTAGCACAGCTACGATCAGGAACACAGACATGCGGGGTGACTCCCAGCACAGGGCTAGCCATGTCAGTCCCTGCCCCGTTGCTGAAGTACAAAAGCATCGCACAGTGGCGATGCTTTTGTACTTCAGGAGTAGCTCCCGGCCAGTGCAGCTTTTGCGTGCTGGCCGGGAGCTACTCATCGCAGCCGTCTGCGTTGGCCGTGACGCCCCCTCCCGCCCAGCGACCGCCTCTGCCTGTTAATCAGGCAGAGGCGATCGCTAGGCAATGACAGCCGCCGGCTGTCAGCCATGCGCCGGCACACTGCGGCGCCAGCACATGCGCAGTTCTGACCTGATCGCTGCGCTTCGAAGAACAGCAGCGAGCATTCAGGTCAGAATGACCCCCCAAGATCTCTCCCTGCTAGCTTGCGTTTGTATTTCCATTTCTTAAACATAGTCATAGGGCAAAATGTAATACATGGCAGCTATGCTGGGGTTTGGTAACCAATGTGATTTGCCACATATTAATATCTGGTTAAAGTTCAAAACTACAGTAATTTCTAAGGGTCATTTGACCATTTAACCTGAATCCAAGGTCAATCCCTGTCGGTTTCCAGACCCTGATGCCCCTGCAATGTCACTTCTGCATGGATATCATGTATAACATGTGTCAGCATTAACATGAAACAGTTGTTAAATTGCGTAATAGTTGTCCCCATTTATATATAATAGAAAGTGACATAAATGTTTGATGTCTCACCAACAGTATAAAGAGAGCACAGAGAAAATACAAAAGGTGCCAGAAGAGGAAGCGGTGGACGAGGTGGATGGAGATGTGATCCTGGCTGCAGCTGTGGTGGCACAAAAATCTCAGAGCAATCAACGAGAACGTGAAAAGGAACGTCAGAAAATAAGGGATCGAGAACGAAAGAGAGAAAATGAAAGACAGAAGGAAAGAGAGAGAAACACGGAGAGAGACAGAGAAAGGAGGAGGCAAAGAGAAAGACAGAGACAAGCTGAGAAACAGAGACAGAGACAAACAGAAAAAGAGAGGAAGAAAAAAAGGAAGTAGGATGACATTTTAGTTTGTGTAGCTCATTCTAGCAACACCTGTGTTACTCCTTATTACACATCATAGCAGATCCACATTCATGCCTATCCATCTTACTATAAAGTCCATAGATAGTCCCTCCCAACCCTAAGGACTTATATAATTAATCATATTACTTAAGTTGCTGAGTGATTGTTGTCCCTTATTGGACAAACCATTTGTATAAAGCCAATTGTACATGCCCCAGTGTAAGTGTGCATGGCAGAGTGCTGTTCTTCCACATTTCTTAGCAGTATAAATATCCCAACTGTCTGGCCTTAAATTGTCTCTTCTTGTCAATCTTGGCACCCATTTGCCCACCTCTGTGACCCTCAGTTAAATGAAATGAGGATCCAGCTCATGCACATTCTCATTGTTCTAGAGGACCCCGTCCATCCTTAGTGTTTCATAAGAGCTCTATGGGTCTCTGCCATGCAGGTATTCTTTAACACTATGGACAGATTGTTGTGTGCTGATGAGAAGCAAAAGAAGCAAGTTGGATAATTTTCTTGTGGGACCTTTTATTTCGGGCACAGAATAGGTTGGGAAGGGCTTAAACAAAAGTGCATGTATTTTGCCGAATATCATTTATGCTTTTAAAAATACCTGTAATCTCTGTAAGATCCACGTTACAGCCTCTCTGTATAGCATCCATATTTCTGTAAAAAACGAATAAAATGTCACTATTATGTTATCTCTTATATATTTGCCCAGATCTGTGATTCTGTGACTCAGTGTATGACTCTGGGCGGAGCTCTAGCAGGGTCTGCCCTATTGAATTACAGATCACTGTGAGCTAGAAACACCCCCCAACCCCCCCTTCCTCCCACAGGTCCACGTCATTACTAGCCCTGGGCCAGATACACAGGCTGCAGCCATATACCGAGGTGGTGACAGCTCCATAAGCGGGGGTTACAGCGTGGCTCCCCCTCCTCTCCCCCCTTCCGCAGGTTACACAGCCACTGGGCCACATACACAGGCTGCAGCCATATGCCGCGCTGCTGACATCACTTTACCTGCGGGTTACAGCGCGGCTCCCCATCCCGTCCACAGGGATGAGGACGGTGGCTGCTGGTGTGGAATGCGGAGGGCGGCAGCAGCTTTACACCGTGCCACTTATATTTGGCACACATCCCAGTGGAACACACAGTGTGCAAGCAGCGACGCGAGGAACGGACGCCGGCCGCAGCCAATGACTTGACTGCGGCGACCGGTGACGTCACGCAGTTGGGCCTTCCGCTGTGCTCTGGCGGCTGCTGCTGTACACAGAGCGTCGTGGCTGCCAGGTGCTGCTGGGGGAAGCGGTGACGTCACGGGGTCTGGGTTTCCAATGTGCTCTGCCGGCTGCTGCTGTACACACAGCGTGGTGGCTACCTGGTGCTGCTGAGCCTATGGTGTAGTGGGGACAATATGGGCCCTCATTCCGAGTTGTTCGCTCGTTCTTTCCCTTCGCATCGGTGCGATTTTCCGCTAACTGCGGCTGCGCCAAGTAAATTTGCTAAGAAGGTTGGTATTTTACTCACGGCATTACTAGTGATGAGCACCGGAAATTTTTCGGGTTTTGTGTTTTGGTTTTGGGTTCGGTTCCACGGCCGTGTTTTGGGTTCGAACGCGTTTTGGCAAAACCTCACCGAATTTTTTTTGTCGGATTCGGGTGTGTTTTGGATTCGGGTTTTTTTTTCAAAAAACCCTAAAAAACAGCTTAAATCATAGAATTTGGGGGTCATTTTGATCCCAAAGTATTATTAACCTCAATAAGCATAATTTCCACTCATTTTCAGTCTATTCTGAACACCTCACACCTCACAATATTATTTTTAGTCCTAAAATTTGCACCGAGGTCGCTGGATGACTAAGCTCAGCGACCCAAGTGGCCGACACAAACACCTGGCCCATCTAGGAGTGGCACTGCAGTGTCACGCAGGATGGCCCTTCAAAAAACTACTCCCCAAACAGCACATGACGCAAAGAAGAAAAAAAAGAGGCGCAATGAGGTAGCTGTGTGACTAAGATAAGCGACCCTAGTGGCCGACACAAACACCTGGCCCATCTAGGAGTGGCACTGCAGTGTCACGCAGGATGGCCCTTCCAAAAAACACCCCCCAAACAGCACATGACGCAAAGAAAAAAAGAGGCGCAATGAGGTAGCTGTGTGACTAAGATAAGCGACCCAAGTGGCCGACACAAACACCTGGCCCATCTAGGAGTGGCACTGCAGTGTCACGCAGGATGGCCCTTCCAAAAAACACCCCCCAAACAGCACATGACGCAAAGAAAAAAAGAGGCGCAATGAGGTAGCTGTGTGACTAAGATAAGCGACCCAAGTGGCCGACACAAACACCTGGCCCATCTAGGAGTGGCACTGCAGTGTCACGCAGGATGGCCCTTCCAAAAACTACTCCCCAAACAGCACATGACGCAAAGAAAAATGAAAGAAAAAAGAGGTGCAAGATGGAATTGTCCTTGGGCCCACCCACCCACCCTTATGTTGTATAAACAGGACATGCACACTTTAACCAACCAATCATTTCAGTGACAGGTTCTGAAACACGACTGTGACTGAAATGACGGGTTGGTTTGGACCCCCACCAAAAAAGAAGCAATTAATCTCTCCTTGCACAAACTGGCTCTACAGAGGCAAGATGTCCACCTCATCATCATCCTCCGATATATCACGTGTACATCCCCCTCCTCACAGATTATCAATTTGTCCCCACTGGAATCCACCATCTCAGCTCCCTGTGTACTTTGTGGAGGCAATTGCTGCTGGTCAATGTCTCCACGGAGGAATTGATTATAATTCATTTTAATGAACATCATCTTCTCCACATTTTCTGGATGTAACCACGTACGCCGATTGCTGACAAGGTGAGCGGCGGCACTAAACACTCTTTCGGAGTACACACTTGTGGGAGGGCAACTTAGGTAGAATAAAGCCAGTTTGTGCAAGGGCCTCCAAATTGCCTCTTTTTCCTGCCAGTATAAGTACGGACTGTCTGACGTGCCTACTTGGATGCGGTCACTCATATAATCCTCCACCATTCTTTCAATGGGGAGAGAATCATATGCAGTGACAGTAGACGACATGTCCGTAATCGTTGTCAGGTCCTTCAGTCCGGACCAGATGTCAGCATCAGCAGTCGCTCCAGACTGCCCTGCATCACCGCCAGCGGGTGGGCTCGGAATTCTGAGCCTTTTCCTCGCACCCCCAGTTGCGGGAGAATGTGAAGGAGGAGATGTTGACAGGTCGCGTTCCGCTTGACTTGACAATTTTGTCACCAGCAGTTCTTTGAACCCCAGCAGACTTGTGTCTGCCGGAAAGAGAGATCCAAGGTAGGTTTTAAATCTAGGATCGAGCACGGTGGCCAAAATGTAGTGCTCTGATTTCAACAGATTGACCACCCGTGAATCCTTGTTAAGCGAATTAAGGGCTCCATCCACAAGTCCCACATGCCTAGCGGAATCGCTCTGTGTTAGCTCCTCCTTCAATGTCTCCAGCTTCTTCTGCAAAAGCCTGATGAGGGGAATGACCTGACTCAGGCTGGCAGTGTCTGAACTGACTTCACGTGTGGCAAGTTCAAAAGGTTGCAGAACCTTGCACAACGTTGAAATCATTCTCCACTGCGCTTGAGACAGGTGCATTCCACCTCCTATATCGTGCTCAGTTGTATAGGCTTGAATGGCCTATTGCTGCTCCTCCAACCTCTGAACCATATAGAGGGTTGAATTCCACCTCGTTACCACTTCTTGCTTCAGATGATGGCAGGGCAGGTTCAGGCGTTTTTGGTGGTGCTCCAGTCTTCTGTACGTGGTGCCTGTACGCCGAAAGTGTCCCGCAATTCTTCTGGCCACCGACAGCATCTCTTGCACGCCCCTCTCGTTTTTTAAATAATTCTGCACCACCAAATTCAAGGTATGTGCAAAACATTGGACGTGCTGGAATTTGCCCAGATTTAATGCACACACAATATTGCTGGCGTTGTCCGATGCCACAAATCCACAGGAGAGTCCAATTGGGGTAAGCCATTCTGCGATGATCTTCCTCAGTTGCCGTAAGAGGTTTTTAGCTGTGTGCGTATTCTGGAAAGCGGTGATACAAAGCGTAGCCTGCCTAGGAAAGAGTTGGCGTTTGCGAGATGCTGCTACTGGTGCCGCCGCTGCTGTTCTTGCGGCGGGAGTCCATACATCTACCCAGTGGGCTGTCACAGTCATATAGTCCTGAGCCTGCCCTGCTCCACTTGTCCACATGTTCGTGGTTAAGTGGACATTGGGTACAACTGCATTTTTTAGGACACTGGTGAGTCTTTTTCTGAGATCTGTGTACATTTTCGGTATCGCCTGCCTAGAGAAATGGAACCTAGATGGTATTTGGTACCGGGGACACAGTACCTCCAACAAGTCTCTAGTTGGCTCTGCAGTAATGATGGATACCGTAACCACGTTTCTCACCGCCCAGGATGCCAAGGCCTCAGTTATCCGCTTTGCAGCAGGATGACTGCTGTGATATTTCATCTTCCTCGCAAAGGACTGTTGGACAGTCAATTGCTTGGTGGAAGTAGTAAAAGTGGTCTTACGAGTACGACTTCCCCTCTGGGATGACCATCGACTCCCAGCAGCAACAACAGCAGCGCCAGCAGCAGTAGGCGTTACACGCAAGGATGCATCGGAGGAATCCCAGGCAGGAGAGGACTCGTCAGAATTGCCAGTGACATGGCCTGCAGGACTATTGGCATTCCTGGGGAAGGAGGAAATTGACACTGAGGGAGTTGGTGGGGTGGTTTGCGTGAGCTTGGTTACAAGAGGAAGGGATTTACTGGTCAGTGGACTGCTTCCGCTGTCGCCCAAAGTTTTTGAACTTGTCACTGACTTATGATGAATGCGCTGCAGGTGACGTATAAGGGAGGATGTTCCGAGGTGGTTAACGTCCTTACCCCTACTTATTACAGCTTGACAAAGGCAACACACGGCTTGACAAATGTTGTCCGCATTTCTGTTGAAATACTTCCACACCGAAGAGCTGATTTTTTTGGTATTTTCACCAGGCATGTCAATGGCCCTATTCCTCCCACGGACAACAGGTGTCTCCCCGGGTGCCTGACTTAAACAAACCACCTCACCATCAGAATCCTCCTGGTCAATTTCCTTCCCAGCGCCAGCAACACCCATATCCTCCTCATCCTGGTGTACTTCAACACTGACATCTTCAATCTGACTATCAGGAACTGGACTGCGGGTGCTCCTTCCAGCACTTGCAGGGGGTGTGCAAATGGTGGAAGGCGCATGCTCTTCACGTCCAGTGTTGGGAAGGTCAGGCATCGCAAACGACACAATTGGACTCTCCTTGTGGATTTGTGATTTCGAAGAACGCACAGTTCTTTGCTGTACTTTTGCCAGCTTGAGTCTTTTCATTTTTCTAGCGAGAGGCTGAGTGCTTCCATCCTCATGTGAAGCTGAACCACTAGCCATGAACATAGGCCAGGGCCTCAGCCGTTCCTTGCCACTCCGTGTGGTAAATGGCATATTGGCAAGTTTACGCTTCTCCGACGACAATTTTATTTTAGATTTTTTAGTCCTTTTTTTACTGATATTTGGTGTTTTGGATTTTACATGCTCTGTACTATGACATTGGGCATCGGCCTTGGCAGACGACGTTGCTGGCATTTCATCGTCTCGGCCATGACTAGTGGCAGCAGCTTCAGCACGAGGTGGAAGTCGATCTTGATCTTTCCCTATTTTTGGAACCTCAAAATTTTTGTTCTCCATATTTTAATAGGCACAACTAAAAGGCACCTCAGGTAAACAATGGAGATGGATGGATACTAGTATACTTATGGATGGACGAGCGACTGCCGACACAGGTAGCTACAGCCGTGGACTACCGTACTGCGTCTGCTGCTAATATAGACTGGATGATAATGATATAAAAAATATATATATATCACTACTGCAGCCGGACAGGTATATATTATATAATGACGGACCTGCTGGACACTGTCAGCACTGCAGACTCCTAAAGTAAGCTACTAGTATCAAGAAGATAGAAAAAAAAAAACACAACAGGTAGGTGGTATACAATTATGGATGGACGAGCGACTGCCGACACAGAGGTAGCTACAGCCGTGGACTACCGTACTGCGTCTGCTGCTAATATAGACTGGATGATAATGATATAAAAAATATATATATATCACTACTGCAGCCGGACAGGTATATATTATATAATGACGGACCTGCTGGACACTGTCAGCACTGCAGACTCCTAAAGTAAGCTACTGTCACGATCCGGGTATCTGGACGCCATTTCTTACCCATCAGATGCCTCCTAAGGCTGGCTCAGCGCTCCAGGACCGGATCCCATCTGTTATCCTGATGTGTACATTCCTGTATCCTCTCCTGTCACTCTGGGACGCTGTCACAGTAAACGCCATATTACACCTGGCATGGCGTCTCCCGCGGCCTCCGCCGCCGTACCTGCTCTTCTGCATGCAGAGTGTCTGAGTGGCGATTACGTCAGCCGCGGCCTCCGCTGTGTCCGCGTGGTTGGATGTGCATCTGTCAGCCTGGCGCCTCCTGTCTCCGGTGGCCGGCGCCGCCATTACTGTTTTCATTACCACATGGATTACAAACCAAACTTCCCTCCAAGTGTCTGCATGGGCGCAGCCATCTTGGATTCTGTCAGCTGATCATTTCCACCAATCTGTTCTCAGTATTGATAATCTGCATAATTGCCTAGCCAATCCCTTCCTTGCTGCAGGTATAAATACACTGTGCCTGAGCAAGGAAGGCGTCAGTGCTTTGGTTGTCAAACCTAGTTCCTGTTTGTCTCTCTCCTGTGATTGTCTTCCAGGTTCCAGCTCCTGTCTCAAGACTTCCACCATAGAGACCCGCACCAGCATTCCACCTGCGGTGTAGCCTGACTCTCCAATCCATTGTGGATTCATCTGTTTCCAGCTATAACATTACCTGCTTCCAGCTCAGCTTCCAGCAGAGTACAGTTTCTCTTAAAGGGCCGGTGTCCTTTCTACACTTTACCACTCTCCACCGGTATTATTATTTCTCCGCTCTCAAGTTCTACATTTCAGTTCATATTTCATCGCTCCCAAGTTCATTTATTATTTAACTGGTTCCAGCCAGTATCCACTCCGTGCTAACAACAGTCTGGTTCCAGCCAGTATCCACAGCAGCCGTTTTATCTTCAGCAACCCAGCTTTTCCTGGAACACCAGCTGGCACAATCCTGGGTTATCTCCATTGCTAAAGTCGGGCCTGGTAAGGACTTTCCATCTAGAAGATTATAAGAACTATCTCACACTACCAGTGCCCTGTGGCTCCTGCCATCCTGTAGTACCCAGGAACTGTATTTATTCTTTGCTGACTTTTACGTTTTCTTTTACTGCTGCTTTGTTGCGGAGTTGTCATAATAAACATCATTGACTTTTATCCAAGTTGTCGTGGTCACGCCTTCGGGCAGTTATTATTCATGTTACTTACATGTCCAGGGGTCTGATACAACCTCCCAGGTTCCGGTACATCTCAGCCCCTACAACTGAGGCTGCCTCCCGTCAGCTCAGGCCCTCAGTTGTGACAGTAAGCACTGACCTAATGAATCCAGCCGGAGACCAGGATCAAGCGGCCAGGCCGATGCAAGAACTGGCAGCCCGACTAGAACATCAGGAGGCTGCACAGGGCCACATCATCCGCTGTCTCCAGGATCTCTCTACTCGGCAGACAACTCTCCGTGGATCAGGCGCGTCTGGTGCGTCAACCACAGTGACTCCAGTTATAACCCCACCCACCTTACCCATTTCTGCTCCACGTCTTCATCTTCCAACGCCAGCAAAATTTGACGGATCTCCAAGATTCTGCAGGGGATTTCTCAACCAGTGTGAGATTCAGTTTGAGCTACAACCTGGCAATTTTCCCAGTGACCCTACAAAAATTGCCTACATTATTTCTCTTCTCAGTGGCTCAGCCCTTGATTGGGCATCACCGTTATGGGAGAGGTCCGACACCCTGCTATCTTCCTACACTGCCTTCGTGTCAACATTCAGGCGCATCTTCGACGAGCCAGGCCGGGTAACCTCAGCTTCATCCGAGATTCTCCGTTTACGCCAGGGGTCATGTACTGTAGGACAATATCTGATACAGTTCCAGATCCTGGCATCCGAACTGGCATGGAACGACGAGGCCCTGTATGCTGCATTCTGGCATGGCTTATCTGAGCGTATTAAAGATGAGTTAGCTACCAGAGACTTACCTTCTAAGTTAGATGAGCTAATCTCACTCTGCACGAAAGTTGATTTACGTTTCAGAGAGAGAGCAACTGAGCGTGGAAGATCATCTGCTCCAAAATCTTCTGCTCCTCCTCCTCGTCAACTGTCACCATCTAAAGATGAGCCCATGCAACTTGGCCGTTCCCGTTTAACTCCTGCTGAGCGCCGAAGACGTCTCTCCGAGTCTCTCTGTCTCTATTGTGCAGCTCCGTCTCACACCATTAATGCCTGTCCCAAACGTCCGGGAAACTCCAAATCCTAGCTCGCCAAGGAGAGGGCCGGCTAGGAGTAATGATCTCCTCTCCATCTCCTCAAGATTGTAATCTCCCAGTCTCGCTTCAAGTTGCTCAACGTTATCGGAACGTCATTGCCCTCCTTGATTCCGGAGCAGCTGGGAACTTTATTACCGAAGCCTATGTTAAACGGTGGTCCCTACCCACCGAGAGACTTCCTTCGTCCATTTCTTTAACTGCCGTGGATGGCAGCAAAATTTTTGATGCAGTTATTTCTTTAAGGACTCTACCAGTTCGTCTGAGAGTGGGAGTTCTTCATTCCGAACTTATTTCTTTTTTAGTGATTCCAAGAGCCACACATCCTGTGGTCCTGGGCCTTCCATGGCTCCGTCTTCACAATCCTACAATTGATTGGACGACTACGCAAATCCTGGCATGGGGTTCCTCCTGTGCTGAGACATGTTTGTTTAAAGTATTGCCTGTCTGTTCTTCCTCCCCCAGGTCGTCTGATGTTCCACCTCCTCCATATCAAGATTTCACGGATGTGTTCAGTAAAGCTTCTGCTGATATCCTTCCTCCTCATAGAGAATGGGACTGCCCGATTGATCTCGTTCCAGGGAAGGTTCCACCTCGAGGCCGAACTTATCCGTTGTCTCTGCCTGAGACGCATTCTATGGAGGAATATATTAAAGAGAACCTAGCAAAGGGGTTCATTCGACCTTCTTCTTCTCCAGCCGGCGCAGGCTTCTTTTTTGTAAAAAAGAAAGATGGTGGTCTGCGGCCGTGCATCGACTACAGAGGTTTGAACGACATTACCATCAAGAACCGTTATCCTTTACCCCTGATTACTGAGCTCTTTGACAGAGTTAGCGGAGCTACCATCTTTACAAAGCTGGACTTGAGAGGTGCATACAATCTCATCCGGATCCGTGAGGGTGACGAGTGGAAGACCGCCTTTAACACCCGTGACGGACATTATGAGTACCTCGTCATGCCCTTCGGATTGAGCAATGCTCCAGCTGTCTTCCAGCATTTTGTCAATGAGATCTTCAGAGACATTCTATACCGTCATGTCGTGGTCTATCTAGACGATATCCTCATTTTTGCCAACGATTTAGAGGAACATCGTTTTTGGGTTAAAGAGGTTCTGTCCCGTCTCCGTGTCAATCATCTCTATTGCAAATTAGAAAAATGCGTCTTTGAAGTCAAGTCCATTCCGTTTCTAGGGTACATTGTGTCCGGTTCCGGACTAGAGATGGATCCTGAGAAACTACAAGCAATCCAAAATTGGCCGGTACCCTTAACCCTCAAAGGGGTCCAGAGGTTCTTAGGGTTCGCCAACTATTACCGAAAGTTTATACGAGACTTTTCCACCATTGTGGCGCCTATTACTGCTTTCACTAAGAAGGGTGCTAACCCGTCCAAGTGGTCTGAAGAAGCCATGCAAGCATTTCATCTTTTAAAACAAAGGTTCATCTCTGCGCCTGTTCTGAAACAGCCTGACATCGACTCTCCTTTCATCTTAGAGGTGGATGCCTCCTCCGTTGGAGTAGGAGCGGTGTTATCTCAGAGGGCTAAAGATGGCCATTTACACCCTTGCAGTTTCTTCTCCCGGAAGTTCTCCCCAGCTGAGCGCAACTATGCCATTGGCGACCAGGAGTTGCTAGCCATCAAGCTCGCTCTAGAAGAGTGGAGGTATCTGTTGGAGGGAGCTTCTCATTCAATCACCATACTTACAGACCACAAGAACCTTTTATATCTGAAAGGCGCACAATGTCTCAACCCTCGTCAGGCCAGATGGGCACTTTTCTTTTCCAGGTTCGACTTTAAACTCCAGTTCTGTCCGGGCTCTCAGAATCGCAAGGCCGATGCCCTTTCCCGCTCATGGGAGCAAGAAAATGAGTCAGAGTCTTCAGACAAGCATCCTATTATAAATCCGTTGGCATTCTCCACGGTAGGGATGGACTCTACGCCCCCATCAGGGAAAAGTTTTGTGAAACCGATGCTAAGGAAGAAGCTCATGCATTGGGCCCATGCTTCCCGTTTTGCCGGACATACAGGTATCCAAAAAACTCTGGAGTTTATCTCTAGGTCCTATTGGTGGCCAACTCTGAAAAAGGACGTCTTGGAGTTTATTGCATCTTGCCCAAAGTGTGCTCAACATAAGGTATCCCGCCAGTCGCCTGCGGGGCAACTGGTTCCACTATCTGTTCCCCGTCGACCTTGGACCCATTTGTCGATGGATTTTATTACAGATTTACCCATGTGCAACAAGTTCAATACCATCTGGGTGGTAGTTGACCGGTTCACCAAGATGGCACACTTCATTCCTCTCACCGGTCTTCCGTCAGCTTCCAAGTTGGCTCAAGTATTCATACAAGAGATCTTCCGACTCCACGGTCTTCCTGAAGAAATTATCTCAGATCGAGGAGTTCAATTCACAGCCAAATTCTGGCGAAGTTTATGTCAAGTCCTCCAAGTCAAGCTAAAGTTTTCCACGGCTTACCATCCTCAGACCAATGGTCAAACCGAGAGGGTGAATCAGGACTTGGAGGCCTTCCTCCGCATCTATGTGTCCTCCTCTCAAGATGACTGGGTTCAATTACTTCCCTGGGCCGAGTTCTGTCATAACAACCAGTATCATTCTTCATCTGCTTCAACACCATTCTTCACTAACTTTGGATTCCACCCTAAAGTCCCTGAGTTCCAACCGCTTCCAGCAACTTCTGTTCCCGCAGTGGATATCACCTTGCATCAGTTTGCCAATATCTGGAAGAGCGTACGATCAGCTCTGCTCAAGGCATCGTTCAGGTACAAGAAGTTTGCGGATAAGAAGCGTCGAGCAGTTCCTGCTCTCAAGGTGGGTGATCGGGTATGGTTATCCACGAAGAATTTGAGGTTAAGAGTTCCCAGTATGAAGTTTGCACCTCGCTATATCGGTCCTTTCAAGATTGAACAAGTCATCAATCCTGTTGCTTACAGACTCCAGTTGCCTCCCTTCTTAAAAATACCCAGGACATTCCATGTTTCCCTGTTGAAACCGCTGATCTTGAATCGGTTTCATTCCTCACTTCCTCCAACTCCGAAAGTCCAAACTCAACGAGGCGTTGAGTATGAAGTGGCCAAGATCCTGGACTCACGTCACCGTTACGGTCAACTACAATATCTTATTGACTGGAAGGGTTATGGTCCTGAGGAACGTTCATGGACCAATGCTTCTGATGTCCATGCTCCTGCCTTGGTCCGGAGATTCCATTCCAAGTTTCCTCAAAAGCCAAAGAAGTGTCCTGGGGCCACTCCTAAAGGGGGGGGTGCTGTCACGATCTGGGTATCTGGACGCCATTTCTTACCCATCAGATGCCTCCTAAGGCTGGCTCAGCGCTCCAGGACCGGATCCCATCTGTTATCCTGATGTGTACATTCCTGTATCCTCTCCTGTCACTCTGGGACGCTGTCACAGTAAACGCCATATTACACCTGGCATGGCGTCTCCCGCGGCCTCCGCCGCCGTACCTGCTCTTCTGCATGCAGAGTGTCTGAGTGGCGATTACGTCAGCCGCGGCCTCCGCTGTGTCCGCGTGGTTGGATGTGCATCTGTCAGCCTGGCGCCTCCTGTCTCCGGTGGCCGGCGCCGCCATTACTGTTTTCATTACCACATGGATTACAAACCAAACTTCCCTCCAAGTGTCTGCATGGGCGCAGCCATCTTGGATTCTGTCAGCTGATCATTTCCACCAATCTGTTCTCAGTATTGATAATCTGCATAATTGCCTAGCCAATCCCTTCCTTGCTGCAGGTATAAATACACTGTGCCTGAGCAAGGAAGGCGTCAGTGCTTTGGTTGTCAAACCTAGTTCCTGTTTGTCTCTCTCCTGTGATTGTCTTCCAGGTTCCAGCTCCTGTCTCAAGACTTCCACCATAGAGACCCGCACCAGCATTCCACCTGCGGTGTAGCCTGACTCTCCAATCCATTGTGGATTCATCTGTTTCCAGCTATAACATTACCTGCTTCCAGCTCAGCTTCCAGCAGAGTACAGTTTCTCTTAAAGGGCCGGTGTCCTTTCTACACTTTACCACTCTCCACCGGTATTATTATTTCTCCGCTCTCAAGTTCTACATTTCAGTTCATATTTCATCGCTCCCAAGTTCATTTATTATTTAACTGGTTCCAGCCAGTATCCACTCCGTGCTAACAACAGTCTGGTTCCAGCCAGTATCCACAGCAGCCGTTTTATCTTCAGCAACCCAGCTTTTCCTGGAACACCAGCTGGCACAATCCTGGGTTATCTCCATTGCTAAAGTCGGGCCTGGTAAGGACTTTCCATCTAGAAGATTATAAGAACTATCTCACACTACCAGTGCCCTGTGGCTCCTGCCATCCTGTAGTACCCAGGAACTGTATTTATTCTTTGCTGACTTTTACGTTTTCTTTTACTGCTGCTGTGTTGCGGAGTTGTCATAATAAACATCATTGACTTTTATCCAAGTTGTCGTGGTCACGCCTTCGGGCAGTTATTATTCATGTTACTTACATGTCCAGGGGTCTGATACAACCTCCCAGGTTCCGGTACATCTCAGCCCCTACAACTGAGGCTGCCTCCCGTCAGCTCAGGCCCTCAGTTGTGACAGCTACTAGTATAAAGAAGATAGAAAAAAAAAAACACAACAGGTAGGTGGTATACAATTATGGATGGACGAGCGACTGCCGACACAGAGGTAGCTACAGCCGTGGACTACCGTACTGCGTCTGCTGCTAATAAAGACTGGATGATAATGATATAAAATATATATATATATATATATCACTACTGCAGCCGGACAGGTATATATTATATAATGACGGACCTGCTGGACACTGTCAGCACTGCAGACTCCTAAAGTAAGCTACTAGTATCAAGAAGATAGAAAAGAAAAAAACACAACAGGTAGGTGGTATACAATTATGGATGGACGAGCGACTGCCGACACAGAGGTAGCTACAGCCGTGGACTACCGTACTGCGTCTGCTGCTAATATAGACTGGATGATAATGATATAAAAAATATATATATATCACTACTGCAGCCGGACAGGTATATATTATATAATGACGGACCTGCTGGACACTGTCAGCACTGCAGACTCCTAAAGTAAGCTACTAGTATCAAGAAGATAGAAAAAAAAAAAAAACACAACAGGTAGGTGGTATACAATTATGGATGGACGAGCGACTGCCGACACAGAGGTAGCTACAGCCGTGGACTACCGTACTGCGTCTGCTGCTAATATAGACTGGATGATAATGATATAAAAAATATATATATATCACTACTGCAGCCGGACAGGTATATATTATATAATGACGGACCTGCTGGACACTGTCAGCACTGCAGACTCCTAAAGTAAGCTACTAGTATCAAGAAGATATAAAAAAAAAAAACACAACAGGTAGGTGGTATACAATTATGGATGGACGAGCGACTGCCGACACAGAGGTAGCTACAGCCGTGGACTACCGTACTGCGTCTGCTGCTAATATAGACTGGATGATAATGATATAAAAAATATATATATATCACTACTGCAGCCGGACAGGTATATATTATATAATGACGGACCTGCTGGACACTGTCAGCACTGCAGACTCCTAAAGTAAGCTACTAGTATCAAGAAGATAGAAAAAAAAAACACAACAGGTAGGTGGTATACAATTATGGATGGACGAGCGACTGCCGACACAGAGGTAGCTACAGCCGTGGACTACCATACTGCGTCTGCTGCTAATATAGACTGGATGATAATGATATAAAAAATATATATATATCACTACTGCAGCCGGACAGGTATATATTATATAATGACGGACCTGCTGGACACTGTCAGCACTGCAGACTCCTAAAGTTAACTACTAGTATGAAGAAGATAGAAAAAAAAAACCCACCACAGGTAGGTATACAATTATGGACGAGCGACTGCCGACACAGAGGTAGCTACAGCCGTGGACTACCGTACTGCGTCTGCTGCTAGTATAGACTGGATGATAATGATATAAAAAAAATATATATATCACTACTGCAGGACAGGTATATATTATATAATGACGGACCTGCTGGACACTGTCAGCAGAATGCGTTTATAGAATAAAAACACCACACGACGAGTGTTTAACTTTTTCAGGCAGACAATCACAATATACTGGTGGTCACTGGTCAGTCACACTGGCAGTGGCACTCTGGCAGCAAAAGTGTGCACTGTTAAATATATGTACTCCTGCTATAACTGCTCCCCAGTCTCCCCCACAATTAAGCTGTGTGAGCAGTGAGCACTCAGCACAGTCAGATATACATAGATGATGCAGCACACTGAGGCTGAGCACAGATATGGTATACTGTGTCACTGTGTATCGTTTTTTTTCAGGCAGAGAACGGATTATATTAAATAATAATAAAACTGCACTGGTGGTCACTGGTCAGTCACTAGTAAACTCTGTACTCTCTGAGTACTCCTAAGCTCCAGTAAATCAAGTGTCTCACTCTCACTATCTATTTCTATTCTAAACGGAGAGGACGCCAGCCACGTCCTCTCCCTATCAATCTCAATGCACGTGTGAAAATGGCGGCGACGCGCGGCTCCTTATATAGAATCCGAGTCTCGCGATAGAATCCGAGCCTCGCGAGAATCCGACAGCGGGATGATGACGTTCGGGCGCGCTCGGGTTAACCGAGCAAGGCGGGAAGATCCGAGTCTGCCTCGGACCCGTGTAAAAAGCGTGAAGTTCGGGGGGGTTCGGTTTCCGAGAAACCGAACCCGCTCATCACTAGGCATTACAAGGTTTTTTCTTCGTTCTGGTGATCGGAGTGTGATTGACAGGAAGTGGGTGTTTCTGGGCGGAAACTGGCCGTTTTATGGGAGTGTGTGAAAAAACGCTGCCGTTTCTGGGAAAAACGCGGGAGTGGCTGGAGAAACGGGGGAGTGTCTGGATGAACGCTGGGTGTGTTTGTGACGTCAAACCAGGAACGGCAAGCACTGAACTGATCGCACTGGAAGAGTAAGTCTGGAGCTACTCAGAAACTGCAAAGAAAAATCTTTTCGCAATATTGCGAATACTTCGTTCGCAATTCTGCTAAGCTAAGATTCACTCCCAGAGGGCGGCGGCTTAGCGTGTGCACTGCTGCGAAAAGCGGCTAGCGAGCGAACAACTCGGAATGAGGGCCATCATTGCTTCAGGTACTATTAGATAGCAAACATGTTATTGAATAGTCTTTGCACTACTGTGGTACTGTTAGGGTCTCCTGCTCTGTGCTGCCACGTCGTCATGGCAACCGGGAGACAAGTGCTAGCGGAGTAACCTGAGCGTAGCTGATACTCCGGTTCGGGTCTTTTGCTGTGCAGTGGTTACAGGCTCTGTGCACGGCAGGGGATCCGGTGCTGGTTTTTGTGCTCACAGTCTGTGAGGTCTGAGTGGGGCGTGGACAGCACCTGCTATATAAACCCTCTTCTCAGGTTAGGCAGATGCTGCTGAATCTTTGTTGGTTAGTCAGTTCCTGAAAGCTAGCTAGTACTGTGTAAACTTTGTATTTGTTTGTTGCTTACTGCAAATAGGCCTTGGGATTTGGTATTACACTCTGCCAATCCAGACCTAGCAGTAAGACTGGAGTCAGTCGTTTAACCTGCTGGGGTTCTTTTGCTACTCTGTGAACCTAGCAAGTTTGCGGCTGTATTCTCAGACTTGCCTGCCAAAATCCTTTCTCACTGTGCAAGGTGTTCAGGTGTCAGTTTAGTGGCAGTAAGCTGACCCAGTGCACTGCAAGTGAGGACTAGGATTGTGGAGACTCTCCTTGTGTCTATTATTCCATCTCTGACCAAGGAGTTTACTGCCACACCCGTTGGTAACCCTTTAGGGTTTTGCTGTTGCCCTTAGCAACAGCATTTCGGGTTCTCTACGTATTAAATCACTACATCTCGCTTCTTTCCATCTGAGCATTCCTAATACTAGGGAGACACCCAGTTTCTTAGCCTTTGGGCTTCTCTGTTCACTTTGTGTTTATTTTGTTACCCTATCACCTTCTGTGTATGTAATGTCATATTCCCCAGTCTGTCTGTGAGTTCATTTGTTTTGCATCCCTCACCGTTCAGACACCAGTACATTCCTGCTGGCACTGGTGTGCATAACAGGTACAGCCAATGAGGCGCAGTTGTTAACAGGGTGTCACACATAGTATTGCGCCAGCCGGCAGCTCAGGTATATGAGGCATTACATAAACACTACCCTGCTGCATGCATACCCACAGGGTACAGGGCAACCCCGGATGGGTCCCACTGCCAACGGCCAGACCCTTCTCTATGGATCAGGTTCTACATTGTGCAACTATACATATGATACATTATACTGCACAGAACTAGGGTGTATTCTCTACAGTGCATTGCTGCTACCAATCTGGGACTTTATCATGCATACATTATTAACTCATTTTATAACGCTGGCTGGCCCTGTAGCAGGGACTGCCCTTCTGCAGGGACTGTACTACACTATATGATTCATCATGGCCTGCGGCCACTATTCAAGCCGTTGCAAGGAGCTACGCCCCCTTGACCATCGTACGCCCTTTGGCCGTGCAATATTTAACCACTAACACAATTATGATTGCAAATAATACTCCATATAATACAAATATAGCACGGCCTAAGGACGTGCAAAGGTTCAGGGGGCGTAACCTGTTGCATAAAATACAAATATTTCACGCACAATCAGGGCCGGTGCTAGTGTGTTTGGCGCCCCCCTGCAAATAATAAATTTGCGCCCTCCCATCCGTAAAAAAGGGATAGCACGCACTCCAAAAAGGGGTGTGGTCACAAAAGGAAGGGGCGTGACCACAATGGTACCCACAATTCAAATTACGCAACACAGTATTACAATCTTATGCACATTAACCCAAACGTAGTGTCCCTGATTCATATTATGCCACATAATAGTGCCCCTTATTCACATTTAAAATCGATGACAGGGCCAGTTCTAGATCTTGAAGAGCTCAGGGCAACAGTTTCCTCTGGCCATGCTCAGAATAGGAACAGTGTGCGCCGAAGGCGCGCGCCAAAAATATAGGGCCACAGAATAGTACCAGTTCACATAACCCCACACAGTAGTGTCCGTTAGTCACATTACACCGCACAGTAGTGTCCGTTAGTCACATAACCCCGCACAGTAGTGTCCATTAGTCACATTACACCACACAGTAGTGTCCGTTTGTCACATTACACCACACGGTATTGTCCGTTAGTCACATTACACTGCACAGCAGCGACCGTCATTCACACTACACCGCACAGCAGTGTCCATTAGTCACATTACACCGCAGTAGTGTCTGTTAGTCACATTACACCGCACAGTAGTGTACGTTAGTCCCATTACACCGCACAGTGGCGTCCATTAGTCACATTACACTGCACAGTATCGTCTGTTAGTCACATTACACCGCACAGTAGTGTCCGTTAGTCACAATATACTGCACAGTAGTGTCTATTAGTCACATTACACTGTACAGTAGAACCCTTATACACCTTACGCCATACAGGAGAGCCGCTGTTACACATTACGCCAGAGAAGAGCCCATTATACACATTATGCCAGATACAGCCCATTATACACATTATGAAGGTCATTGAGACCCCGCTGTAATAGCGGCCCTCAGCGCAGTTTGCCAGTGGCAGCAAACTGTGCATGCGCCGTGGGTATGAGGCCACACACATTGCGGTCGCTTCCCCAATGGATGCGACCACAATGTGATTGATAGGCGACAGCGTAGCGGAGTTAAGGTGTTGCGGGGGTGACGGCGGTAAAAAAGGGGGCAGGCCCGGATGTCACACACAGCCGCTCCCATAAAAAATGGCTGCTGACCAGGCTTCACTGCCAGGGGTCAACCTTAGATCAGATGCGTCCTCAATCAAATTGCGTATGCATCAGGAGGCGGCGCCACACATGCTGGGCGGCCTTGCCTTGTGCTGGGCGGCCCTCAGCATGTGCAGAGATGAACGCAGATCTGGCTGCATATGCATCCATCTGCGTTCATCTCTGAATGACCCGCTATGCCAGGTACAGCCACTCATTCCCCCCACAGTGCGGCCCAAGTACCTGCAGGAGGTCCCTGCTCTGGCGCTGCTCCTCCTCTCCCTTCTCCGCCTTCTTGCAGGCTCTGTTACTTCAGCGGCTGTAGGATGTCAGCAGTGATGACGGGGGGGGGGGTGTACTAATTACACAGGCCTGGGACTTATGGAGTGGCCCAGCACGAACCCTGGTCTGCCGCACTCTCCCACCACCATCCCTCTTTACTGGGTAGCAGCATATTGCTGAGCCTCTGCCTGTTCCTGTATAGGTGGGGAGGGGGCTCAGGGATCATCAGGCGCCATAAAGATTTAAAAAAAAAAAACTTTTTCCATAAGGGGGCGTGGCCACGCCTCCCGCGATTAGGCCACGCCCCCAGTACAGTTCGGGCGCGGGATGGCGGCGGCTGCAGCAGAGCTATGGTTGGTTCTATATCGGAGGGGCTGAAGGGACCTTGTGACGTATTGAGGGGAGGAGCTACGTCACCAGGGGGAGGAGCTACGGGCGAACAGGGTACCCGAAAAGTACCCTCGCGGGCTCGCTTCGCTCGCCACGCTTCGGGCACGGTGGCTCGCTCCGCTCCGCTTCGCTCACCACCTAATTACTAAAGGTAATAGTTGGTGGCGTGGATAGTAGAGGAACTATCCCGCTGGCCTAGCTCCTCCCCCTTGCATCGTAACTCCTCCCCCTTACGGAAAAGGTCCCTTAGCCCACTTGATTCTAGCATCTACCGCAGAGCTATGTGAGGGGTGAGTCTGCACAGTGCCTGCAGTCTCACTGGGGAGGAGGAGAGGAGGGAGCCGCGCTACCCGCTGCCAGAGCTGCTACCTGTCATCCATTCCAGACTAACAGGCGCAGCGGCAAGGTAGCAGAGCAGGGAGAGCGCCTCTTCACCTCAGCGCCTCCCTGCAATGCATACCCTTGCTGAGCGGGTAGCGCCGGCTCTGCGCACAATGGGCGTGCAGGGGTTAAGGGGGCGTAGCCCCTTCCGACGCTGTGAAGAGCACCCGTAGGGCACGATGAATCACCTAGCTGTGTATATACTGTACATCCACAAATCACATATTCAGACTCTGCTAGCATGCAAATGTTATTTTGGTTAACTGTTTTGCTACCAAATCTGGTGCCTCATACCTCAGAATGTTCCCTATCTTACCTATACACAAAGGGGGGGGGGGGCATTTTAAAACAATAGAGCAGGCGTAAAGTTGGTTGGTATGGATATCTTCACTTTTGTTCTTAACACCAGTCTTCATAATGTTTCCATTAGAGATGCTCAAAAAGCTTCAAAGTGATTCTTGAACTGGTTCTAAGGTTAAGAAAAGTACAATACATTTGTAAACAAAGTAAGAGATGCAGAGCCAGCCCTAACCAATATGATGCCCTAGGCAAGTTTTTTGCTGATGCACCCTAGCACCGCCGCTAGGTCCACCTCTGACTTTGCAGCCCTTTCCCAGCACCAACACCCCTCACCCATAGCAGTCCTCATTTTGGTGCTCCTACCCCCTATATTTTAAATAAAGAACAGTGCGTACATTCGGCACACAGCCCAAAAAGGGCCATGTTCTTGCTGGGAAGGGGCATGGCCACACAATAGTACCCCCAATTCAAATTATGCCTCATAGTAGTTAGTGATGTGCACCGGAAATTTTTCGGGTTTTGTGTTTTGGTTTTGGATTCGGTTCCGCGGCCGTGTTTTGGATTCGGACGCGTTTTGGCAAAACCTCCCTGAAAATTTTTTGGCGGATTCGGGTGTGTTTTGGATTCGGGTGTTTTTTTACAAAAAACCCTCAAAAACAGCTTAAATCATAGAATTTGGGGTCATTTTGATCCCATAGTATTATTAACCTCAATAACCATAATTTACACTCATTTTCAGTCTATTCTGAACACCTCACACCTCACAATATTATTTTTAGTCCTAAAATTTGCACCGAGGTCGCTGGATGGCTAAGCTAAGCGACACAAGTGGCCGACACAAACACCTGGCCCATCTAGGAGTGGCACTGCAGTGTCAGGCAGGATGGCACTTCAAAAAAATAGTCCCAAAACAGCACATGATGCAAAGAAAAAAAGAGGCGCACCAAGGTAGCTGTGTGACTAAGCTAAGTGACACAAGTGGCCGACACAAACACCTGGCCCATCTAGGAGTGGCACTGCAGTGTCAGGCAGGATGGCACTTCAACAAAATAGTCCCCAAACAGCACATGATGCAAAGAAAAAAAGAGGTGCACCAAGGTCGCTGTGTGACTAAGCTAAGCGACACAAGTGGCCGACACAAACACCTGGCCCATCTAGGAGTGGCACTGCAGTTTTCTAGCGAGAGGATGAGTGTTTCCATCCTCATGTGAAGCTGAACCACTAGCCATGAACATAGGCCAGGGCCTCAGCCATTCCTTGCCACTCCGTGTCGTAAATGGCATATTGGCAAGTTTACGCTTCTCATCAGACACTTTTAATTTTGATTTTTGGGTCATTTTACTGAACTTTTGTTTTTTGGATTTTACATGCTCTCTACTATGACATTGGGCATCGGCCTTGGCAGACGACGTTGATGGCATTTCATCGTCTCGGCCATGACTAGTGGCAGCAGCTTCAGCACGAGGTGGAAGTGGATCTTGATCTTTCCCTATTTTAACCTCCACATTTTTGTTCTCCATTTTTTAATGTGTGGAATTATATGCCAGTATCAATAGCAATGGCCTACTACTATATATACTGCGCACAACTGAAATGCACCACAGGTATGGATGGATAGTATACTTGACGACACAGAGGTAGGTAGAGCAGTGGCCTTCCGTACCGTACTGCTATATATACTGGTGGTCACTGTCAGCAAAACTCTGCACTGTACTCCTCCTATATAATACTGCTGGTCCCCAGTCCCCACAATAAAGCAGTGTGAGCACAGATATATGCAGCACACTGAGCACAGATATGGAGTGTTTTTCAGGCAGACAACGTATACTGGTGGTCACTGGTCAGCAAAACTCTGCACTGTACTCCTCCTATATAATACAGCTGCTCCCCAGTCCCCACAATTAAGCAGTGTGAGCACAGATATATGCAGCACACTGAGCACAGATATGGAGTGTTTTTCAGGCAGACAACGTATACTGGTGGTCACTGTCAGCAAAACTCTGCACTGTACTCCTCCTATATAATACAGCTGCTCCCCAGTCCTCACAATTAAGCAATAAGCACAAATATTTGCATCAGCATTAATAAACGGAGAGGACGCCAGCCACGTCCTCTCCCTAACATTTCCAATGCACGAGTGAAAATGGCGGCGACACGCGGCTGCTTATATAGAATCCGAATCTCGCGAGAATCCGACAGCGGGATGATGACGTTCGGGCGCGCTCGGGTTAACCGAGCCATACGGGAGAATCCGAGTATGCCTCGGACCCGTGTAAAATGGGTGAAGTTCGGGGGGGTTCGGTTTCCGAGGAACCGAACCCGCTCATCACTAATAGTAGTTCAACTTTATTCACATTTTATCATGCGATAGTGTCCCTTTTTCACATTACATCACACAGTAGTACCACTTTACTTTATATATGTTGCTCCTCACAGTAGTGCCCCTTACATACACTTTACATCACACTGAATTGCTCCTTCCCATTACACCATACCATATTGCTCTTTATTGACATTAGACCACACAGTAGTGCCCTTTCTATACGTTACGCCACACAATAGAGCACCTTATACACATAATGCCACACATTAGTAATGCATTTATACACAGAATACCACACAGTAATGCCCCTTACACATGACACACATTATTAATGTCCTTATAAACATAATGCGCCTTACACATTATGCCCTTATACAAGTAATGTCTCTTACACATATGCCGCACATTATTCATGCCCTTATACACATAATGACACACATAATGTCCCTTACACATATATTGCACATTATTAATGCATTTATACACATGACACACATAATGCCCCTTACACATATGACGAACACTACTGCACAACCAACCTACCTGCAAACAGCACTCACACAGCCGCTAATACTGTGACCTCCGCCTCTGCTTGGATACAGATGAGTTCTCATTCATCTTGCCTCAATACGCCATGCAGCAGGATATGCCTTTTTGCAGAAAAGTCGGGCACCTATTTTGCCGAAAATGCATCTTATTTGCATTACTATGTCGCTAGGATGCACAAGCAGCTTCTGCTGATTAAAATGATATGCGGCATGTGAGTGATGGCATTCTAGGTCTCCTCCCGGAGTAGCTCCCTTGGTTTCATTATAGTATGGGCTCTCATCCACTTGCCCTAATCGGGTGTAGGGTTATGTTTATGTTTCAGTCCCCTTTCTCTCCCTATGCCTCTACATATTCTTTTTGACTTATTTTGTTCCATATGAGATGTCTCTTTAAAACGATATATCTGTTTCTTTTGTATAGTTTTTCCACATGAGTTCCTCTATCAAACGTAATATTTTTTGTATGTCTACCACTTGAAGCGGTCTCATCTCCTCTTCTGTCCTACGTACTCCCCTTTCCTCTTCTCTCTTTCTTTTGTCTGCCATATTTGTTACAAGATACCTCCATCATTGTGTTACTGGATGCTCCCCCCCCCCTCCCGTGTGCCCCCCCTCTGCATTCCCCCCCTATATCGTGTTACGGTGTTATGTTGTATGCCCCATCCCCCCCTTTTTTTTTTTTTTTTGTACCCCATAAAATTGCTTTTCTCTAATAAAAACTATTGACGTTAAAAATTATATGCGGCATGCCTATATTCTGTGTGCAACTGTGACTGTATCAGCACACAAAATGCTATGTTACAGTGATTTCCAGGAATATACTGTAACATAGCATTTTGTATGCAGATGCAGTCATAGTCACACACAGAATATAGGCATGCCGCATATCATTTTAATCAGCAGAAGCTGCTTGTGCCCCTTGGCATTCCAAATGCCCTAGGACAGCGGTGGCCAACCTGTGGCTCTTGAGCCGCATGTGGCTCTTTCTTTATTCAAATGTGGCTCCCAACACTCTAAATCATGTGACCACAACAGATACAGAAACCGATGCACTCCAGCCAGACACGCAGCAGCACTACAGGGACTGAAAACTGAAGGAGCCAGATACTAGAGGTGAGACACCCACAAGCAAACAGAGGAAACATTAGGGACTGCTGCAATGGCATGAGTTGATGGGGGGGGGGGGGGGGGGGGGGCTGTAGTGATACATGAGCGTGGGCTAGAGTGACACATGGCAGAGCTGGCTGGAGAGACACATGAGGGTCCTGGCAGGAGTGACGCGGGAGGGTGGTAGCAGGAGTGAAACATGGGAGAGCTGGCTGGAGTGACATAGGAGGGTGTTGGCAGGAGTGACACATGGGAGAGCTGGCTGGAGTGACATAGGAGGGTGGTAGCAGGAGTGACACATGGAAGAGCTGGCTGGAGTGACAGGAGGGTGTTGGCAGGAGTGACACATGGGGGAGCTGGCTGGAGTGACATAGGAGGGTGGTAGCAGGAGTGACACATGGGCGAGCTGGCTGGAGTGACACGGGGGAGCTGGCTGGAGTGACATAGGAGGGTGCTAGCAGGAGTGACACATGGGAGAGCTGGCTGGAGTGGCAGGAGGGTGTTGGCAGGAGTGACACATGAGAGAGCTGGCTGGAGTGACACAGCAGGGTGTTGGCAGTAGTGACACATGGGAGACCTGGCTGGAGTGACACAGCAGGGTCTTGGCAGTTTTGACACATGGGAGAGCTGGCTGGAGTGACACGGGGGAGCTGGCTGGAGTGACATAGGAGGGTGCTAGCAGGAGTTACACATGGGAGAGCTGGCTGGAGTGACACATGGGAGACCTGACTGGAGTAACAAAGCAGAGTCTTGGCAGTAGTGGAGTGACACATGGGAGACCTGGCTGCAGTGACACATGGGAGCTGGCTGGAGTGACATAGGAGGGTGCTAGCAGGAGTGACACATGGGGGAGCTGGCTGGAGTGACACATGGGGGAGCTGAAGTTTATTATGTGAAAGTGGCTTTTTCAATGGAATTGGCGTTAAAAAAATTATTTTATGTTGTTCTGGCTTTTTCAATGACTTTTATACCAGGGGTGTGGTATAGCAGGCACAAGGCCACATTCCATTTTTGCATGCGCGCCATCGGCTCTTTGACGTACCTAACAAGGTTTTTTGGCTCTTTGTCACTGACTGGTTGGCCACCCCTGCCCTAGGCATTTGCCTAGATTGCATATGCCTAGGACCTGCTCTGAAGGGGTGTATCAAACATTCTAAAGAGGGCAGGTGCAGAAGTTGGCCCCAGCATGTCCTTTTATAGAATGTACTTAGTAAATGAGATGACCATCGACCATTGATTGTTGATGAACACCGATGGTTTTACAGAGATCAGATAATTCTCCGCCATCAATGGCATACAAGGACCCAATGTTTTTTTTTTCTCACCCAGGCACCAGCTTAGCCCCACTCCCATCACAGCCCTCATTGACCTACCTCCTTTCCCAAGTGTTCCACTCTCCATGCCGCTGCTGGTGGAGATGGTCATTAATAGTGCAAGCCATCAATGGGTTTTATGCCATCGTAGTCCCTTAAGCTTGATACAAACTAGTTGATATGTTGCCAATCCTGCGGAATTGGACCAACATATCGGGTACATCGTCTAGTGTGTACCAAATACATGTACATTCCCGGGGGTCTCTAGCGACATTCCCCATGCTGCAGAGCCAAGGGGGGGGATGTCGCTAGTGATGTCCTGTAGCATGTCACATGGCTCCCCCCCATTCAACCCCGCATTGGCAAATGTGTATGCACTTGCTGCATGCCAGGTCCCATTGGCGGCGATGTCGGGCTGGGTACACATCACTAAGTGTGTACCCAACTTTAGATGGCCATCCTTATATGATAGCTACAAGCTGTCCAGTTATGAGCTACAGAAGGTTTGATTAATTACCCCCTAACTGAGCTAACAGCACCTTCTGTGATTGGACGACAGTTGAACAGAAACATATTCACACCCCGTACATCATGTGGTCATGCCCCCTCCATACTACAGCTAGGGCCTGAAATCTCTCTTGGTAGACCTGGTTGTTCTGGTCACCAGTAAGCATAACAGCCTCACTATTGCTACTACAGCACAACCTGTTATGTGCTGATGAGGGATGCAGTCAATTTACCTACAATCAAAATCCCGACATACAAAATCCCGGCAACCACTGACTGATGGTCAGAATACCGACAAGATCAACATACTGACATGGTCAAATTGTCAAAATAAAAATGTCGACAGTCAAAATACCGACATTTAAAATGTCGACAAGTCAAAAAATGTACATGAGTTTTTCATGATTTTTTAATTGAAACCAACTTTACCATCCCAGTGGACCTGGAGAGGGAATATAATAGTGCGAAGAATGGCGAGCTCAGCAAGTCATGTGAGGGGATGCGGTACACTTATACGGTATCCATGTTGACCTATGTCGACATACACACTCAAAAAAATAATTAAAAACTCATGTTGACTTTTTGACCTGTCGACGTTTTAAATGTCTGTATTTTGACTGTCGACATTTTAAATGTTGGTATTTTGACCATGTCAGTATTTTGACCTCGTCTGTATTTTGACCATCGGTCAATTGTTGTCGGGATTTTGACTGTCGGGATTTTGAATGTAGGTAAATCATACTGACCCGCTGATGATGCTAAAGTGGGCTACAATGAAAATGGCTTTTTCCAGAATTCCCTTCAGCTGTTGGAGAGGCCTATTTAAATAAAATGCAGAAATAATGGCATGTTTCCTTATTTTCTGTCATCAGTTTTTCAGTACCGCAATACAGCTTCAGAAGGCTGCTGTAGAAACTTTTTAAATGTTTACAAGACAATGAGTGACGCGGAAGCAGGTGAAAATTATTACAGCTTGCATTTATTTTCTTCGGTCACATGCGGATTAACACACAATCCAGTGTCAACTGAAAAATCTCAGCAACAGGAACTTGATGCAAGACTTGTATGTGCACAAACAATATTACATTTAATCTAAGGGCCTAATTCCGTAAGGATTGCATTTCGCAGCAGCTTTGCAAATGCAATCTTAGCAATGCAAATGCAGGAGGAGGTTGTCTGTGATCTGTACACTGCGATGCGATCACAGTTCTGGATGAACATTGCGACCATCGGTCGCAAAGTTCATCTGAGACTGCAGGCTAAGTAAGCCTGGCCATCGGGAAACTGCGGAATGGATTGCATAAGTGATCCAACCTGAAAAAACTCGTATATTTGCCAAGCTATTATTTTGCACAAGTAAATCAAACAGAAATGAATAGCCTGATACATCTAAGAGAAGAAAAAACAATTGGAATGCATGTAGAAAAGCATGAATTGTACCATCTTTGGGGGTAATTCAGACCCGATCGCTCGCTAGCATTGTTTGCAGAGCTGCGATCAGGTCACTACTGCGCATGCATATGCGCCTCAATGCGCAGGCGCGTCGCACGAGTACAAAGCGGATCAATGCTGTGCGATGGGTTTTACGAAGAATCCATTTGCACAGCCGATCGCAAGGAGATTGACAGGAAGAAGGCCTTTGTGGGTGGCAACTGACCATTTTCTGGGAGTGGTTGGAAAAATGCAGGCGTGTCCAAGCGTTTGCAGGGCGGGTGTCTGACGTCAATTCCCGCCCCGGACAGGCTGAAGTGATCGCAACGGCTGAGTAAGTCCTGGGCAACTCAGAAACTATACCGCTCAGCTGCACATGCGATCGCACACTTGCACAGCTAAAATACACTCCCCGGTGGGCGGCGACTATGCAAACGCAGGACTGCAAAAAACAGCTAGCGAGCGATCAGGTCTGAATTACCCCCTTTATTCATGTGTTATATATGTGAATTGACAGAACGTGCAATGCAATGTTTTTTTTCCAACTTGTAATGTACCCGGATAGCCAAGGTGGGAGTACAAAACATTGATGAGCCTAAAAGCTAACTGTGACTAATCCTCATTTAAAGACAGATACTGTGGGCCTGATTTTGAGTCGCCTGCAGCCAGGGCCGGTGCTAGGGTGTTAAGCACCCTCCTGCAAACTATACATTTGCGCCCTCCCATACTTTACAAAGGGACAGCATGTGCTGGAAAAAGGGGTGTGGTCTCACAAGTAATGGGCATGGCCACACAATAGTACCCCCATTTCAAGTAGTAGTGCCACTTATACACATATTGCCCATAGTAGTAGTGCCACTTATACACATATTGCCCACAGTAGCAGTGCCACTTATACACATAATGCCCCCGGTAATAGTGCCACTCATACATAATCCCCATAGTATTTATTTATTTTGTTTACATAGTAACAGTTTCT
The DNA here is from genome assembly GCF_028390025.1 of Pseudophryne corroboree. Lineage (NCBI taxonomy): Eukaryota > Metazoa > Chordata > Amphibia > Anura > Myobatrachidae > Pseudophryne > Pseudophryne corroboree. The sequence continues at coordinate 426,020,692 of NC_086444.1, read as the reverse complement.
TATGTAGTACAGAAAATTCTGTTGTGCTTTACAACTGAAGTAGTAGTGCCCCATAAACAGATAATGCCCATAGTAGTAGCGCCCCTTATACATAATGCCCACAGCAGTAGTGTCGCTTAAACACATAATGCCCACAGTAGTAACACCCCTTATACATAATGCCCACAGCAGTAGCGCCGCTTATGCATAATGCGCCCAGTAGTAGTGCCGCTCATACACATAATGGCCCCAGTAATAGCGTTGCTTATACTTAACGCCCATAGTAGTAGCGCCACTTATACACATAATGCCCCCAGTAGCAGTGCTGGTTATACATAATGCCCACAGTGGTAATGCCACTTAAACACATAATGCCCATGGTAGTAGTGCCCTGTATACCTAATGCCCATAGTGTGTTGCACCTCTTATACATAATTCCCACAGTAGTAGTGCCGCTTATACATAATGCCCACAGTAGTAATGCCCCTCAAAACATAATGCCCACAGTGGTAGCACCACTTAAACATAATGCCCACAGTAGTTGTGCCGTTTATACACATAATGCCCCTAGTAGTAGTGCCCCTTATACATAATGCCTATAGTAGTAGTGCTGCTTTTACACATAATGCCCAAAGTATTAGTGGCTCTTATACATAATGCCTAAAGTATTAGCGCCCCTTATAATGCCCACATTAGTAGTGCCGCTTATACACATAATGCCCATAGTATTAGCACCCCTTATACATAGTGCCAACAGTTGTAGTGCCGCTTATATGTAAAGCACACAGTAGTAGCGCCACTTATACGTACGTAATGCCCATAGTAGTAGCGCCGCTTATATGTAATGTCCATAGCAGTCCATAGTAGTAGCGCCGCTTATACATAATACCCAGCCAAATCTCACACTAACCCTCTGTTCCACACTCGCTATGTACCCCATCTGTGTCATCCCTTATAAGACAAATATAACATAGCGCATATGAAGTCTAATTGCTGACGAAACGCGTTGGTACTGCTGTACCTGAACCTCTTTATGGAAAGATAAGCCTTTAAAAAATTTATATTTTGTATATTTGCATTTTTACCATTTCTTGGATATTTATGGGAGACTAGATTACCCGATCTCCTATATGGATAGATAAGCTTGATTTTTCTTTTATCTTGTACGCTTGCATTTTTACCATTTGTTTTTATTTGTTGTATTAAAATTTTGTGAAAAACCTTTAATATCCCTGGCTGTGGATTTTAAATTGTAGGATTTGCTTATCCTTAGAAGGTTTTTTATATACAACTAATCTTATGGTGAACAGTGGTATGAAAACTGTACGCGCTATGTTATATTTGTCTTATCTCTTTTATATACCTATATTGGTCATATGACCGAAGAAAGACTGTATCAGATAAGTAGTGTCCTTTTTACCTACACTGGGTTCACACTATATATTATTTAGACACTAGAAGGCGCCCTTTTCTCCACCTTTTTAATTTTACTTCACATTGTTTAAGGTTGCTGCCACTCATTATATGGAGGAGTGTTATTTTTAAGTAAAAACTTAAGTATTTACTCACCTTTTATAAATTTACATATAATATATAAATCGCTTATCACGTGCACTAAGTGTGCCTTTTCAGTGTCACCTGTGCGCCCCCGCATCTATTGTTTTTCATATATATATATATATATATATATATATATATATATATATATATATATACATACATACATAATATTCACTCCCTTGTTCGGACATGAAAAACACAGGGCAGCCAGAGGGTAAAATTATCACTTTTCAAAGAACTGTCTTTTCCAACAGCAGTTTTTCGGTGATAAAGTGATAATTTTCCCATTGGAGCATACTGATTACTGAAAAAATTGTGAGGGAATTCAATGAGAATTGAAAACTAAAAATTCTCATTGCACGTTTCTTTCATGATGAATATGCCCCCAAGTGTTTGGTGTAGTGCACCTCTGAGCAAATATTTTATATGTTTAAAAATGTAAGTATTTATAATGTATCTAAATCTCACCCTTTTTGCCCTATCGGGTTTGGGCAACTCTTGCGTTATTATGCTGCCTCTGCAGTTCCCCTCATGGTAACTAGATGGATGTTGTGCTGGAGTGTCCCCCATCCCTGATTTCTAGTGTGGCTCTGACAGACACCTGCAGTGTTGGGCAGGGGCAGATTGGGAAGGAAAAACAGTCAAGGAAATTTATGGAAGCAGCCCTAATGAGGGTGGGGTCTGTTGTAGGGGTGGAGTCTGTTGAGGGAGCGGGACTCTTCCTCATAGGGTCTGATTCTGAGTTATATGCAGTTGCGGACTTCCTTGCATCTTTTGCTGCAGTTGCATCTGTGACTTTGGGGGTAATTCAGACCTGATCGCTAGGGTGCGTTTTCTGCATCCCTGTGATCAGGTAGTCGCTGCCTACAGGGGGAGGGGGAATTCGCTGTGTAGGTGTGCGATCGCATGTGCAGGAGAGCTGCACAAACAGCAGTTTGTGCAGTCTCTGCACATCCCAGGACTTACTTAGCCGCTGCGATGATCAGGGCCGGAGCTGACGTCACGAATCCTCCCACAATACACAGTAGATCATGTAGTGTAGCAACAACAATCACTAACCTTAAGGTGCTGTACTTTGTGACAGGTGAATGGATCTCTCTGTAATTGATTCCGGACTTCTGGGTATATCCCTTGGCAACAAGGCGGGCTTTGTAAAGAGCTATTGTCCCATCTGCATTTAACTTCTTGCAGAAGACCCACTTGTTCTTGATCGTTTTACGGTCACTTGGTCTATCAGCTATAGTCCATGTACTGTTATCATCCACTGCTGATAGTTCTGTATCAATTGCTGGTTTCCACTCTGTCCAATCACTGCTTGACTTCGCTTCTTGTATGTTTTGAGGTCACAGTAAGCTATTTTTGCATACTCCTCACTGTATTTCTTGGCTGGAACACCTTTGTTGCTCCCCATGGAACTTATGTTCCCTGATTTGTTGCCTACTTTGACACTCTCAGATTCAGACACTTTCTGCTGCCTGTACATCTAGTAATACATTCACTTCTTGCTCCACTGCCCCAGTTAGTGGTGCTGTCTCGTAGAATACCACATCTCTGGATTTAAGAAGACGTTTACTTGTAACATCTGAAAGTCTGTATCCTTTGCTTTCGTTGCAGTATCCGAGCATTATACATTCTATGGATTTTGGATCTAGCTTTCTTCTTTTCTCCTTTGGTATATGTGCAAAAGCGTTGCTCCCGAAGACATGAAGATGACTGATACTTGGCTTTTTCCTGGTCCACGCCTCGAGTGGTGTTTTACCTTTGACGGCCATTGTAGGTGACCGATTCTTTAGGTTTATTGCCGTAGATAGTAGATACTGCTTCTGCCCAAAACTTCTTTTCCAGGCCAGCATCACTTAGCATAGTCCATGCTCTCTCAACAATTGTGCGGTTTGCCCGCTCACTCTGTTCCGGTGCGTAGGCAATTGTTAGCTAATGCTTTGTGCCATATGTCCTAAGGAATGCTGCTAAGACTTTGTTATCATACTCTCCACCGTTGTCTGATTTTAGGATCTTTAGTTTCAGACCTGTCTGATTCTCCACCAGGTTCTTGTATACCACAATTTTGTTGACCCTTCACTCTTCTCTTTAAGGAAGTACACGTGTGTCATTCTTGTGGCGTCATCAATGAGAGTCATGAAATACTTGTAGCCACTGATTGATTCTTCCTCCATTGGACCACACACGTCTGTTTGCACTAGAGCTAGTGGTGTCTCTGCTCTACAAACTGACTTTGGAAATGGGTTGCAAGTTTGCTTGCCTTTTATGCAACTCTCACACATGGGTCTTTCAGCGTTGCTCACGGTGATCCCTGTTACCATTCCATCTAGCAGTTTCTGGACATTGTCATATCCCAGATGACCCAAGCGTTCAGGGTCGGACTGGCCCACATGGGTACCAGGGAAAACACCAGTAGGCCCCACTGTCCGAGGGCCCACTCCTTCCTCTAGGGATCAGGTTCCAGACTGTGCACTTGTATTATACATGGTAGATATGTTGCATTACACTGCACTAAACTATTGTGTATTTCAAGCCTCTGTGGAGGCTGGCCACACTCCCTTTGTAGGCTGGCCACACCCCTAAGTATGGGCCCCTATAACGGCATTTCCCCGGTGGGCCCTTCATGCCCCAGTCCGACACTGCAAGCGTTTGTGCCACAGCTCCATTGACTGTTTTTATCAGTAGCCATCATTGCAGTACACTCCTCAATATCCAGGACATATAGTTGGTTGCACCGGGTTGCTGAAGCAATAACAGTCCCTCTTTTATTCTGCACCATACACTTGCCCATCTGAAATTGGACTTTCTAGCCTTTTTTCTCTAGGACGCTGATACTGTAGCAATGAGATTACTTCCTAAACCAGACATGTACAACACATCTTGGATATCTGTAACAACTGTTTATCCTCCAATTTTTAAACGTGCTGTGATTGTCCCAGCTTGTAATGCAGTAAGGACCATGGGGGTCATTCCGACCTGATCGCACGCTGTAGTTTTTCGCAGTGGTGCGATCGGGTCTGAACTGCGCATGCACCGCAACCGCAATGCACAGGCGCATCGCTGCCCGGCAACGGGAAATGCCAGGCAGCGTGGCACCTTATGAAGAAAGCGATTGCAGCGGCGATCACAAGGTGATTGACAGCAAGAAGGCGTTTCTGGGTGGCAACTGACCATTTTCTGGAAGTGCCGTGGAAAACGCAGGAGTGTCCAAGCGGTTGCAGGGCGGGTGTCTGGCGTCAATTCTGGGACCTGACAGGCTGAAGTGAACGCAGTGGCTGAGTAAGTTCAGAGCTACTCAGAAACTGCACGAAAACATTTTGCACAGCTCCCCTGCACAAGCGATCGCACACTTGCTATGCTAAAATACACTCCCCCATAAGTGGCGACTATCTAATTGCACGGCTGCAAAAAATTGCTATCGTGCGATCAATTCGGAATGACCCCCCTTATTTCCAATCCCTGTAACTGTAGTGGGAACACACAGGGTTAAAGTATTGAACTAATGCTTATTACAACTGAAATGTCCCCCGAGTCCACGTACCAGCAATCCTTCCTGTGACTGTCTGCTACATTTAGTGCTGACTCATTTGGCTTGTCACGCTGCTTCTGCGCACCACTGGAATTTCTCATTCTGCAATCTGAAGCTTTATGTCCTATCTTGGGACATACAAAACATCTGAATTTCTGCTTTTTGGACTTTGTGCCCTTTGTGATCAAGGCAGAACCCTCAGCTACGGTCTTGACAGGAATACATTCTTGGAACTGCAGTAACTTGGCCCTTACAATCTCCGTTGTCAGCTTAGTGTCATTTGACTCTAATGCAACCACGAAAAAAATCCAATTCTGGCGTCAGATTCTGTAACATAGCCATTGCCACTTCTTCCTTGTCCACCTGTGCCCCCACAGATGCCAACTGCTGAGGTATCGACAATAAATTATCAATGTCATTGTTCATGTCCTTGCAGGCACTCAGTTTCATTCCATATAGCATGCATCTCAAACTTACCCTTCTCATTAGACCTTTGTCTTCACATGCATTTTGCAGGACTGTCCACATGTCCGTAGCTGACACTTTCCCACAGACTATTGAATAGACATGCTGCTCCACAGCTAAACCTATCATCCCGATGGCTCTGTCTACATCATCTGGGTTTGGACCTGCTCCTGTGTCTATAGTAACCTTCCACAACTTTTCACGCTTAAGTGGTATCTCCATGGCAAACTTCCATGTAGCATAGTTCTCTTAACCTTTCAGCTTAGCAAAGTTCATGCTGTGTCCTATGCTATACATCCTTTCTGCACTTGTATAAAATGTCACTTTAAACTTTGTCAGTGTAATTATTAAAAAGCACTCAGGGGGTTAATATTCAGGCACAAGCAGGACTGGAGCACGGGACTGGGTCCATAACCAGTTGGCAGAGTGTATTGGAATTGCCTGGTGCAGTGACATCAGTCCACACACTTAGGGGTATATGCAATTGCGATCGAATTCCCGAAAATGTCGAAAAACGGGACATTTTCGCCAAAAAAAAATATTCAACAATGCAATTTAGTACTTTTCGTCAAGAAAACGGACTTTCCAAATTCGACTTTTTGAAATTCGACATTTGTCAAATTCGACATTTCTGCAATGGTATATTCAAAAGACCAGGACACTGGATCAGGTGAGTATAATTTTATTCACAGGTACACCGTGGATTCTACTTGGACAAGTGGACAGAGGACCACTTTTACTCTCACGGTGTGCGTGTCCTGTTTTTATTTGGGTATTTTTTTTTCAGTAGAACTATAGGTACCAGCGGGCCCGTTTTTCTCCCGCATGCTGGTACTTGTGGTTCTCCAAGTACCAGCTTGCGGGGGAGGCTTGCTGGGACTTGTAGTACTACTGGAAAATAACAATATTCTTTCATTTTCCAAAAGGCTATCAGCCCCCCATCCGCAGCCCTTGGATGGGGGTGACTAGTTGCGTATTTAATGCCACGGCCGCAGGGCGCTGTATAAAAGTGACCCCCGGCTGTGGCATTATCTACCCAGCTAGTGGAGCCCGATGCTGGTGTAAAAAATACGGGGGACCCCTACTCTTTTTGTCCCCCGTATTTTTTGCACCAGCACCAGGCGCAGAGCCCGGTGCTGGTTTTAAAAATACGAGGGATCCCCTGTCAGTTTTTTCCCCGGATTTTTAGAACCAGGACCAGCTCGAAGAGCCCGAGGCTGGTTATGCTTAGGAGGGGGGACCCCACGCAATTTTTTTTCGGGTTTTTTCCCGTTTTTTCCCATTTTTTAAAAAATTTTTAAAATCTAATCAAAATCCGTCAAATCGGCCGTTTTTCGACAGCGGGACTGTCGAATCCGTTTTTTATTGAATATGTTGAATTCCGGCACCCACCTGCCGGAATTCGACGGTCGACATGTGTCGAATTAAAAAACGGGCGAAAAATTGCCGCGATTCGCCTGCAATTGCATATACCCCTCAATGACTAAAACAGTAATGCAGGTTTATTCAGTGAGCACAGGTGACTCAGATGTAATACTGATATAGTCAGTTAGGGGCCCTTAAATCATACAAGGTAACAGCAGTGGTAGCGGTACTTATCAGGAGTTGTCTCTGGTGGTGAGGGATGGAGGACTGCACAGCCGTACAGTCTGACTCCCGCTGTAGAGAAGATGCGGAGCCCGGTTCAGCGTCAGCGCCAGAGCCGCAATACATACAATGGAGCGCTGTGAGTCTCTGTAGTTGAGATCCGCTCTCGGTCTCAGCTCTGCATGCTTGCACACACCAGGACAGAGCATCCAAAGGACATTCTGGGCAGCGCTGGCTGCAGGGTACAGTTACAGGTCCAGGCACTCTCCAAGCCACATGCAGTGGCCATGGGACAGCGATGGCGCCACCCCAGGGACCTTGTGCCCCGGATAATAGCACCCCTCGCACACACAGACTAGAGTGGTTAGAGAAACATGGAGATAGACTACCTTCTGCTAGCGTGTATTAAAAAACTGTAAATGAAGAGCAGAAACGCCCTATGTAAAGTGTACCTAACTGTATGCATGAGTGTATAATCACTAACCTGGGGGAGATTTATCAAAGCTTGGAGAGAGATAAAATGGCTAGAGATAAAGGGCATATTTAACAACAAGTTGTATTCTTGTTATCACCCATTACTAATCTTAAATGGTGCACCAACTGGGACAGTACGGACGGTGTATTGGTTAGCATTACTGCTTCAGAGCACTGAGGTCATGGGTTCAAATCCCATCGTGGCCCTAAATTTGTGGATTTTGTATACTCTCCCTGTACTCCTGTTTCCTCCCACAATCCAAAAATATACTGGTAGGTTAATTGGTCCTGACAAAAATTAACTCAAGTGTGTAAGTATGTACATGTGTTTAGGGCAGACTAGATGGGCCAAGTGGTTCTTATCTGCTGTCAAATTCTATAGGCCTGTACACACTAGACGATATTCTCAACAATATCTCTTAATTTTATCCTCCTAAGCGATATTTTTATAATTGTCTATAGTTTCGCCAAGTGTGTATGCTACAGACGATGAACAATGCGCGGTCCCAAGCATCGTTATCATCCCCCTCCCTCGTCTGTGCATGCAGCTCAATTTAGACTATCGTCCGGCTGCTGCATGACATCACTGTATGCACACTGTTGGCAGCCGGGCCTGGGAGGGGAAAACACTAGACGATATCACTCACGGAGCGAATCATCTAGTTTATATGCACCTTATGTTTCTGTGTAACCAATCAATTCCTGTCATGTGTTTGAAAAATGGCAGGAGCTGATTGGTTGGAGCACCATTTTAGATTAGTAATGAGTGATAACAAAACTGTCACTCATAATAAATACTGTATGCCCCATAATACTAGCCATTCAGCTCCTAGTGTCATTTTACAAACATAGCTTGTAACATAACAGTTAGGAGCTGATTTGTTGGTAGTTTATCCCTGTCCACTTTATTGCTCTCCAAGGCTTAGTACATCTGCCCCTCTGTGAGCTATTCATTGCGCAATAAAAAAAAAAAGTTATTTTTAAAGATCCTGCAAGATACCTGTTACTGTTGAATTGTTATGACAGGCATAGGCGTGCTTACGTGGTGTTCCTGGTGTGCACTGGCACACCTTAATGTAGAGAGCCACCAGTGGTGCAGGTACGTGGCTGCGTATGCTCAGATACTGCCGCACCCACCGCACACTCAGTACCTGTGACCCAGTCCACCATTACCGCTGCCTCTGCCTTTGCTAGGCTGCAGGGAGCACGGCACCTGCCTGGCCTCACTATCCACGGCTCACACAGAAACACAGGTTAGAATGGCTGCCAGTGAATGAAAGGGGGGAGTGGTGGAGAGTTGCTGAAAGACACAGAGTGATGGGGGAGGGGGTTGCTGAGAGATACATAGTGATGGTGTTGTGGGAGGGTTGCTGAGAGACACATAGTGATGGCGGGAGGGTTGCTGAGAGACACAGTGACGGGGTGAGAGTTGCTGAGAGTCATAGAGTGACGGGGTGGTGGGAGGGTTACTGAGAGACACGGAGTGATGGGAGGGGAGGGTTTCTGAGAGACACAAAGTGAAGGGGTGGTGGGAGGGTTGCTGAGAGACACAGAGTGAGGGGGACGGTAGGTTGAGTGATAGTGAAGTGTATGAGGCTGAGAGACAGAATGAATGGGTAGGCTGAGAGAGAAACAAGAGTGGAGGGGACAGGCTGAAAGACAGTGAAGGGTATGAGGCTGAGAGACAGAATAAATGGGGCAGGCTGAGAAGCACAGAATTAAGGGGGGCAGACTGAAAGACACAGAGTGAGGGGGGCAGGCTGCGAGACCGTGAAGGGTATGAGACTGAGAGACATAGAATGAAGGGGGGCAGGCTGAGAGACAGTGAAGGATATGAGGCTGAGAGACAGAATGAAGGGGGGCAGAGTGATGGGGATGGTGAGAGATATAGATGGGAGATGATGGTGTGGCTGAGAGACAATGCAGGGAGGAGATGATGGTGTGGCTGAGAGATGATGCAGGGAGGAGATGATGGTGTGGCTCAGAGACAACGGAGGGAGGAGATGATGGTGTCGCTTAGAGACGACGCTGGGAGGAGATGATGGTGTGGCTGAAAAATTACTCGGAGATGATTAGTGTGGCTGAAAGACAACGCAGGGGGGAGTTGATGGTGTGGCTGAGAGAAGATGTGGGGGAATGATGGCATGGCTTAGAGACGACGCGGGGGTAAGGTGATGGTGTGGCTAAGTGATGACGCTGGGAGTAGATGATGGTGTGGCTGAGTGATGACACATGGAGGCGATGATGGTGTGGTTGTGAGATGACACAGGAAGGAGATGATGGTGTGGCTGAGAGATGACGCAGGGAGGAAATGATGGTGTGGTTGTGAGATGACACAGGGAGGAGATGATTGTGTGGTTGGGGGACATTTTATATTGCAGTGAGTGCCAATAGGCGGTGCTTGACACACCCAATAGGCAGTGCTAGACATGGTGGTGGTAAATGTGCACCTCTGATTGTGCACCCCCTAATAAAATGTCCTGCGCACTCAAATGGTGGCAGATAAGATCTACCTCCTATTTTATCACTGGCTGTCCTATAGTGAGACTACCATCCTTAATCAATGTTATACTTTCTACTCTGCAGTCACCAGCAGGGAAGCACATAGAATTAAGTGGGTCTATACAGGGGCATAAGCATAACTAAAACTTTGTGGGTCCCAGACCAAAACTTTTAAGGGAACCCCAATGCATTTCACCGCAGTGCTTTTATAACATTGCCTATTGTAGTGACTCCCAAACTGGGTGCTATGAGGCACTTGCAGGGGTGCCATTGGTTTGTAGTCTTGGACCACATTAAAATTAGAGTTATGGTAGACTTACCTTTGTTAACTCTCTTTCTTTGAGGTTCATAGGGTCCACAGGGAGAACATCGGGGTTGTAGGTGATGGATGAGAGTACGGGGCACCAAATAGTTAAGCTTTCAGTCTTCCCAGAATGCTCAGCTCCTCTCCCCTCTAACCTCGCCTCCATGTTCAGGTAGGTCACTTTTGTTAACAAACCCAATGCAGGAAGCAGATAGGAGAGAAGAAAGATATTGTACACATAAGAACACATTCTCGCAGACAGGAAAAAGGAACTAGTAACTAATGCCACAAAAACCCAGAGAGGCCAGGTGTGTCAGGGTGGGCGCCCTGTGGACCCTATGAACCTCTGAGACCCTATGAGAGTTAACAAAGGTAAGTCTACCATAACTCTTGTTTTCTTTTTTGGGTTTCATAGGGTTCCACAGGGAGAACATCAGTGATGTCTTAACGCAGTATTTTTAAGAGAGCGGACGCACCTGAGAGGATAATAGAATCCTGCATCCAAAGTAAGCATCCTGGGATGCAAAGGTATCAAATGACTAGAATTTTGGAAATGTGTGAATGGAAGACCACGTAGCGGCCTTACATATCTGCTCAGGAGACACCCCATGGCGTACCGCCCATGAGGGTCCTAGAGATCTAGTAGAATAGGCAGAAATTGATGTTGGGACAGGCAAATCAACTTGATTGTATGCTTGTGCATCAACCATTCTAATCCATCTGGCCAGTGTCTGTTTGTTAGCTGTCCAACAATGCTTGTGAAATCCATAGGGTATGAATAGAGAGCCAGATCTTCTGATACAAATCTTCTGTCTACGTAAATAAGTAATGCAGGTACTACATCCAAAGACTGTTCTTTTGCTGAAAGATCTGGTGAGACAAAAGCTGGGACAACAATTTCTTGATTCAGGTGGGACCTGGAGACCACTTTAGGATGGTAACTAGGCCTAGTCCGTAGAACTGCCTGCCATGATGAAAAATCAGGAAAGGTGGACGACAGGAGAGAGCTCCTAAGTCCGACACCCTTCTGGCAGAGGCAATAGCTAACATAAATAATAATTGAGGTCCATTGATTATAAAGGTTCAAAAAGAGTCTCTTGAAGTGCATCCAATACTACAGGGATATCCTATGTAACTACCGGGGGTACTTATGGAGGTTGTACAGGTATGACACCTTGAAAAAAAGGTACAGATATCAGGTAGTGTACAAATTTTTCGCTGAAACCATACTGATATAGCAAAAATATGTACTTTGAGAGAAGCAAGGCCTAATCCTAGATTCAAACCTCTTTGAAGAAAAGTATTATTGATACTTTAACATAGTTGCATCATAGCGCTTAGAAGCGCCCCTTGTGAAATAGGTATGCCATTCTCTATAATACATCCATGCTGAAGCAGGCTTGCATGCCTGAAGCATCTTTTGAATTACAGAGGTTGAAAATCCTTTTGCTCTTAAAATGGATGATTCAAGAGTCACGCCATCAAAGACAGCCGGTTCAGATCCGGATGTAGACATGGCCCTTGAAATAGAAGATCCCGTTGCTGAAGAAGTTGAAGGGGTTGCCCTACCGAGAGGCTCTGTAGGTTGGGGAACCAGTGCCGTCTGAACCATGCTGGGGCTATCAGAATGAGGTTATAAATAAATAAATTAGGTTTCTTCCTTCTTGTTTGAATTTCCTTATTACCCTTAGTAGAATGGATATTGGGGAAAATACGTAAGGTAAATGAAAGGTTCATTGTACAGCTAGAGCATCCACAAGTGCCGCTTGCGGATCCCGTGACTTTGATCCATATACTGGGACTTTGTGGTTGTGATGTGAGGCCATCAGATCCATATCTGGCCGACCCCACCTGTCCACCAGTAGTTGGAACACTTCTGGATGGAGAGCCCATTCGCCCTCGTGCACATCCTGACGACTGAGGAAGTCTGTTTCTCAGTCGAGGAGACCTGGTATGAACACTGCTGATATTGTCGGAAGATGACATTTGGCCCATTTTAGTATTTTGGCTGTCTCTTGCTTTGACATTTTGCTGAAAGTGCCGCCTTGGTAATTGATATATGCCACTGTTATGGCATTGTCGGATTGAACTTGCACAGGCCTGCCTTGGAGAATACTGCGTGCCAGTGTCAATGTATACTGCCCCAGTTCCAATACATTGATTGATAACTGAGACTCTGCCAAGCTCCATTTTCCTTGAAACGAGTGTTGCTCGGTTACAGCTCCACAACCATAAAGGCTGGCATCTGTAGTGAGAAGCACCCAATTAAGGTTTCAGAAGGGGCGACCCCTGTCTAGGTGCGTGCTGTGGAGCCACAAAGTTAATGATAGGCAAACCGGAGTCAGAGTTATAACTGATAGTGTTGGATTAGGATCGCAATGCTCAGGTATCGTTGAAGTGAAAGAGCAATAGGTATATGCAGATATGCATCTTGTATATCCAACGACACCATGAAATCCCCAGGCTCTAATACTCAAACTATGGATTGTAGGGTTTCCATGCGAAAATGTAAACTTTCACAAATCGGTTGATAGATATGGGACTGAGAATAGGCCTGTATATCCCATTCGGCTCTGGTACAAGGGCCCTTGTCACATAATAGCCACATCCTTTTTGAGCCAGAGGAACTGGCACTATTACTTCTGATTGGAGGAGTGATTGAACCACTTTTTGTAGTATCAGAGCCTTTTCTGTGTCTGATGTAAGACTTGTGCGACAAACTACTGATGGGGATGTCCTTTGAAAGAGATGGTGTACCCATGAGAGACTACCTCTTGCACACATACGTCTGAAGTGGTCTTGATCAAGACTTGTGCGAAGTGAAGAAGTGAGCCTCCCACCCTGAGATCCCCCAGGGGGAGGCCCATGAGGCTGTGGGTTTGTCAGGTTTTTCTGGGGGTTGCATTGCTGCCCATGGCTGCTTAGTCTTGGGATTAGTAGACCTTGAGGTATTTTATTGCTTAGGAAATGCTTGTCCTCTCACTTTTCCTTGTGGACGAAAGGTACGAAATTAGTTCTTCACCAAACAGAACATCTCCCATAAAGGATTTAGACACGTGGGCAACCGGGCAGTAACCAGGCAACTAAGGACTCATCCTGGCCGGCGCGGCCTGGTGACATCAGGGTACTGCGACGTCGGATCTAGACCTGTGGACCTGGCGTCGCTGGGTGCAGCCGGGCAGGAGAGAGCACTTGTGTTTTAATTGTGTGTTGTCAGAGATGTATAAATATGTGTTTTGTTATTTCATTGTTTGTGAGTCCTGCCCTGACAACGGGTGTATACCCGAAACGTAGGAAAATAAAGGCAATCTTTTAAACTACACGAACAGACTGCTGAGTGCCACCGAACCCTTGGTAAATTTTATATATATATATATATATATATATATATATATATATATATAGAGAGAGAGAGAGAGAGAGAGAGAGAGAGAGAGAGACAGAAGCGGGCGACACTCACGGGACTCCACAGCAGTGAAAACCAATTGGTTTTCACTGCTGTGGAGTCCCGTGAGTGCCGCCCACTTACCGATCTCTATTTATGGTAACATACATGGGGGAGCACCTGGGCCATTTGACTTTTTATTGGTAGTGCCGACCAGAAAGGACGTTTTATATATATGTATATATATATATATATATATATTTATCGCTCCAAATGCGGATCAATTAAAGGCACTCACGAGGCGAAAAGTATACAAAAATCTGGTATTGGGAATATAATGTCCTCTAGGGACATTTAAACCACAAATAAAGACCTAGCAGACAAAGCAGTCTGAGCCGCCCCCCAAATCTGCCAGCCCAGCTACCTGTTATCTGTTCTGTGGGGTGGCTGGATTGGAGAATGCGGCCGGTGACTACCTGGCTCTGAGTTGTCAGGGACACCACGTGAAAGCCGGTGCTCCCTGATGGGGACTGGACACCGCAATCTTGCGTCCGGAGGTGGGGAGGAGAGGGTCTCCCCTCCTCCTCTCTTGCTGAAAAACTTCTTCTGCCCCTCAGGCCGCGGCTGGTCGACATACTTGAATGAGTCAGAGTGACTCATTCATTGTACTGGTAATGCCGACGGCTTTGGGCCCCTTGATTGCAGCGGGCCTCGGTTGCACCGCCTTTATTGCTCCGCCTGCACCGCTAGTAGTTCCGCCACTGACCAGATGGCACTTCACCAATGTCACTTTCTTGATATAATCGAAATAGATTCTGCACTCTTCTGATATATCTACAGGTAATTCCTCCTCGATTGCCTGTAACCAAATTCAATAGCTTTTGATGCCCATGAGTCACTGCAGGCCTATTTGAAGCACCCATCAGTGAAAAGATACTAGGCTTGAGGTTATTTTCAATGCGTCTATCTGTGGGTTCCTTCAATGGTAGTGACAGGCAGAGCCGGTCCTACCCAATATGATGCCCTAGGCAAGATTTTGGCTGGTGCCCCCTAGCACCAACGTTAGTTCCCCCTCTGACCCTGCACCCCTTTCCCAGCACCATCACCCCTCACCCATAGCAGTCCTTTTTTTGGTTTTCCTACCCCCTGTAACTTAAATAAGAACAATGTGCACATTCGGCGCACAGCCCAAAAAAGTATGTGATCTTGCTGGGAAGGGGCATGGCCACACAATAGAACCCCCAATTCGAATTATGCCACACAGTACTGCAACTTTGTTCACAATTATCATGCGATAGTGTCCCTTATTCACATTACATCACACAGTAGTACCACTTTACCTTATATACGTTACTCCTCACAGTAGTGCCCCTCATTCACATAAGATCATACTGAATTGCTCCTTATTCACATTAGACCACACCATATTGCTCTTTATTCTCATTACACCACTCCATATTGCTCCTTATTCATATTACACCACACCATATTGCTCTTTATTCACATTAGACCACACAGTAGTGCCCTTTCTATATGTTACGCCACACAGTAGTGCACCTTATACACATAATGCATTTATACACATAATACCACACAATAATGCCCCTTACACATATGACACACATTATTAATGTCCTTATAAACATAATGCACCTTACACATTATGCCAACCCTTATTAATGCCCTTATACACATAATGTCCCTTACACATATGACGCACATTATTAGTGCCCTTATAAACATAATGACACACATAGTGCTCTTTACACATTTGCTGCACATTATTAATGCATTTATACACATGAAACGCATAATGACCCTTACACATATGCTGAATACTATTGCACAACCAACCCACTCACACACACACACACACACACACACACAGCACTCACACGGCCGCTAACATTGTGACCTCTGCTTGGATACAGATGTGTCCTCATAAATCTTGTCTCCATACACCACGCAGCAGGAAATGCCTGACGCGAGTCAACTGGTAGCTCTGCTAACGTCGGGTGCCTGTTTTTGATGAAAATGTATCTTATTTGCATTGCTATGTGGCTAGGATTCACAAGCAGCTTCTCCTGATTAAAATATGTGGCATGCCTATATACTGTGTGTGACTGTGGCTGTATCTGCATACGAAATGCTACACACAGAATATAGGCATGCCGCATATCATTTTAATCAGCAGAAGCTGCTTGTGCCCCTAGGTATACCAGATGCCCTAGGCAATTGCCTAGTTTGCCTATACCTAGGGCCGGCTCTGGTGACAGGTAAAGTAGATGTCTTTACCAAACATGTGATATGATAATCCGCTGGAGGAGTCTCCCACCTCGCACAATCATAGGGATAGGATAGCAAGATGAGATTTGTTTAGACAGAGGAAACTTTTTACCAGGGGTGTTCCAAGGTTCCGGTCTATTTTCCATCAGATGGTCAGAATGTAGAAATTCTGATGTGATTATTTTCTGTCATTTCTTAGCGACAGCCACAGGTTCATCCTCAGCTAGCGCAAGGATTTGTTTATTTGCACCTATTAATGCTGGTACATCTACAGTAAGAGAAGCCTCCTCCTCTGCTACACATGAATCTGTGACAGAGCGAGTATTCTCTTCACCTTCCTCAAATGACTCGTTTGAGTCGGATATAATAGTGGACTGAGAGGAAGATGTTTGTTCTCTGGCAGCTTTTTTTGTAAAACTATAGTTGTCTGTGCCAGGGTGGATTTGTATCTGGGGCTGGTACTGGCATAGGGGGGCCGATGGCTGGTGTAACTCTGTCCACCAGAGTACCCAATAATTGTGTAAAGGAAGCCCAGGGAGGTTCCTGTATAGGTACAGGAGTTGTTGACTGACTAGGAAGTGTATAACAATTCACACATAGCCCATCTTGTACAACATCATGTGCAGATAACCCCACAGAGCATATTTTACATGAAAGCAATAATGGGGTTTCTGACTGTTTGTGACCTTTTGCCCATTTAGACATTTCTGCAAAATTTGTGTGTTGCACTCACACACTTTTATGGCAACAGTTACCATATAACCAAGTGTAGTATGTGACAAAAGTCAGCAATTTAATTGCTGCTCAGAATAACCATGAAAGCACCTGTCTCACATGGTATAAAGAAAAGTGATAGCAATATATATACATATATATATATATATATATATATATATATATATATATAGCAGAAAATAATAGATAAATCACTCAGCAGAACTAGCACAAGTCACATACAATGCAGATAAATACACAATAATATTACTGCAATGAGCACTTGAAACAACTACTCAGCCTGTTTTTGAAAGCAGGTAGGATCATACTTACCGATTTTATGGCTGCTCTCTCTGGGAGAGAGCAGCCAGGTCGGCTCAGCAGGGGGCGGGGCAGGGTAGTGACGAGCACAGGGGGTGGGGCAGAGGTGGAACGGGGGCGGGGCAGAGGTGGAACAGGGGCATGGCTGATGTCTTGTGTCATTTAAGCCATGCCCCCGGTGTGTAATGCCGCTATTACCGGCATTATACTGCAGGGGGCGTGGCTATGATGACGCGATTCAAGAATAATCGCATCATCGACTGCCTGGACTGCCCACTTTACTCACTAATTGGACAGCCGAGCAGGTGGGACCACAGGAATCGGGAGACTTGCCTGCTCTTCTGGGGGGCCGGGAGGGTTACCCGATTTTCGGGAGCCTCCCGGCCATTCCGGGAGAGTAGGCAAGTATGGGTAGGATATAAGTGTTTGTAAAAGCCTGGCTCCTTAGAGATGTTTTTACAGAGAGACTGAGCCCAGCGTTCCCGGAGACCTTGCTTGCTGCATGCTGAAGATAGCTGCCCTGGTCTCTGAGGGTTTACAGCTCAAGGGCGGGAAATCTGCAGTAGACTGACACACAAAACTGGGGGAGGGGCTACAGGTTAAGTGCCGCCTCCCCTTGCTGGTCTTCCACACCAGGTTCTAAAGGCCTTTATAAATTTAGTGTATACACTAAAAACCTGTGCTTTATATGTCCTGGTGGTCTAGTGGAATCCCTGACCAGAGCCAGTGTCCACACCAGCGCCGCGGTCCATCTCCAGGGACATGCTGCGGACCGCAATTTAAATGCAGGTCCTTTTAAGATGAGACCCTCTTACCTGCCCCCATATGCCAGCCACGCAGTTCTGGGGTCCCCAAGATGTACCCATATGCCATCCACGCAGTCCCCAAGATGGATACTTGCGGCAGGGGCCGTACACCACCTGCCGCAAGAACCCATCTTGGCATTGGCCGTGCGGGAGTTTCGGCACCAGCGGGGGGTGATGGAACTGTAGTGCTGAAGTCTAACAGACTAACAGCGCTGACAAGCTCAAAGAAGGGACAAAAAAAACTTTTAAAATTGAACGCTGTGGAGCCCTATGAAACCCAAAGAAGACATTTTTTATAGTCAATGTAACAGGCAAATCAAGTGCTGGCACTGCCAATCATAAAAAATGTAGCTAAACAGAAGCACAGCTCTGTCCACCAGCACATAATTGTACCTAAGGATGACAGATAGACACAATTAACAGAATTTTATATTTTTTGCTGAATTTGTTAGGGGCATTGAAGTATCTATAACGGGTGTAGTGTGTGTGGGGCACACGGGCCCCGGAGTCCAGGGGGGCCCACCCCATATACTCTGCACCCATTTGTTTAATACTTACCTCTCTGGATTCCCCCTGTCGGAGCCATCCCTTCTCGGCAGCGCAATAGAGTCTGAACACTAGGGGGAACAAATTCTATTGCACCTGCTGAAAAATCCGAAAAAACGTGGCACGGCGGCCATTTTACTGGAGTTTTGCGCATGCGCATTAGGAAAATCTATGGGAAAATGGCTGCCGCACCATGTTCCCGGAGGTCTGCGCTTGCACAATAGAGTCTGTGTTCAGACTCTATTGCCGCTGCGAAGAATGATGGCACCGCCGGGGGACTCCGGAGAGGTAAGCATTAATTCCTTGTGCCTTGGTCAGAGAGGAGGGGGCCCTTTATGCAGAAGGCTGCACACGGGCCATGAAAATAATTTTAGTGTGTGTGATATAAGAAAATTTGAAAACCACTGGCCTACTGGATAAACTAACCCCTTTTTATTCTGTCCCTCACATGTGACCAATGCTTTCAGACCCCTCCACATGCCTCTTATATGTCATCAGACTCTACCACATACAGTACCCCTTTTATGCCATGATACCCCTCCATATGCCCCTAATATACCATTAGGCCCCTCCATATCCATATACCTACAATATGCCACATTTCATATAATAGTGAGTTAAAAAAAAAAAAGACGGCGGAGGTCTCCTTAACTCAGTGGGTGCAAGATACATCAAGCCTTGGAGAGAGAAAAAATGGATAGAGATTAAAGGGGTTAATGTATCAAGCAGTGAAAAGAGAGGATACATGGACCAGTGGAGATGTTGCCCCTAAAAACAAGCTTCTACCTATCTTTATAGAATGCACTTGATAAATTTTATCGCAATACTGATTGGCTGCTATGGACAACTCTCACTGGATCACTTCTCTTCCACTCTTCACTGCTTGATAAATCAACCCCAAAGTACCAAACAGTTTCTGTCATTTTATAGGCTGTGTTTAAAAATTGACAGAAGCTGTTGGTCCTTTTCGGGGTTATGTTAATAATGCTGGGTACACACTAGGCTGACGAATCAGCTGTCCGGCCAATCCACTTACTGATCATCGGCCCGATGTGTTGTGCTTCACGCAGGGCTGGATTAAGACTGGTGGGGGCCCCCACTAGTAATAGTGATGGCAATTTATTAAAATGCACACACACCGCGGCGTCTTACCTGGATGCTGCAGCACGTATAGGGACAGCGCACTGCTGCACCTCACCACCAAAAGACGCAGCTGACTCACATACCTATACAGCAAGACTCAATTTACACTTATGGCATCCCTGGCAGCCAAATAGCTGAGCCGCTGGAGGGGACTCCTTTTTCAGAATGTGCTATCTGACTGACTTCACGCAGTACTATGTGGGGAGCCCTAATGTGTGAGGGCCCTGGGACAACCACCAATGCTCCGGGCATGCCTGAGTTTTTTCCGGGGAAAAAAATCCCCATTACCGCAACGCCGCCCACCCAACGGCCGACACTGTCAAACATACTGCGACATATCCTTCCGGGACGCGACCGCAATATGACAGCTCATGCATTGCGGTCGATGTGTGTGCGCAGTACTACATGGGTCGGGAGAATGAGAACGCAGTACATCTCCGCCCCCTACTGAATGAGGGCCATATTTTAACTACAATCAGTCAAGTAACAGTTCTGTAAACAAATGGCACAACTTGTTATGTAGCATGTGTCATTTCTGTGTATCTGGTTTTAACCATACCTCCTAACATGATCCTCTCCAGGAGAGGCAGAATGCTCTGCTACTGGACCTCTTATACCCCTTTTACACTCGCAAAAATATCCCAGGATATTGCACATGAAAGCGCATCATCCCGGGATTTTGCTCAGTGTGAAAGGGTACAGGGACAATTTCCCGGGACGAGTATCCCGGGGTTTCATGAACTTTCATCCCAGGTCTTGACCTGGGTTGAATCCGGGACCGTCCCGAAAGCTGTGTAGTGTGAAAGGGCCCGTCCCGGGATTCACTACCCGGGACTGTTAAAAGCCCTTGGATTGGAGCTTTCTTGGGCTTGTCACCCATTGTCAGCAGCCCGGCTCGCCGCGCCAAGCTCTCCCCTCGCAGGCTCCGGGGATACGGTGTGGCAAGGCCCAGTGATTTAGCTCCTAGTCCCCGTTCTGGTGTAAACCGTGTGCGGCAGGCGGGGGTTCCCGGGGTGGGGTGCGATGTGCTGCAGTACCCCGGGCTGTACGCACCGAGTGTCCGGGACATGTGCCCCCGGGTGCCCGGTATCTGCCAGCCGTGGGGTCAGCTGGGAACGGTGGTGGGGGGCAGCCGGAGGGAGTGCTCGGTGCCCGCTGCTAGCGGGAGGGGGGACCTGCCCTGTGCACGCCACAGCCTCCCCTTCATTGTCTCCATGCGGCGCTGCTGGGCATGTCTTCGAGGCCTCATATGCCACATCCCCGGTGCCTCATCCCTGGCAGCCCCGTACGCTCTGGCCGCTGTGAGGGGTGGCTGCAGGCATGTGGGCTGTATGTGGCACTGAGCATATATACAGTGTTGCTGCATGCCGTATGGCTATAGTGCATGTTGCAGGGATATCCCGGGATCAGTGTAAATGGGGCTGTCCCGGGTCGATCCCAGGTCTTAGTGCAGTGTGAAAGGGGTCACTCCCGAGAATGCATCCCGGGAGTGACCCGGCTGTGTGAGTGTAAAAGGGGTATAAATCTATGATTGTCATCACCTGTGCTGAAACATCTTTCATATCCATTAACCCATACCCCCCAACATGACCCTGTCCAGGAGGGACAAAATGCTCTTCTTCTGGTCTTTTTTCTTACTTTATGACTGCCAGCACCTGTTTTGAACAGATTAATGAATAAGAAAGGTGTTTCAGCACAGGTGCCGGCAATCATAAATTAAGAGGGAAGTCCAGGAGCAGAACATTCTGTCCCGACTGGAGCAGGGCAGGATCCAGGGGGTAGGGGCGAACGGGGCGAATGCCCCCCCCCCCTTTACAGTCATAGCCACGCTCACTTACATGATGGCGATGGCGGCCACATTGCCACAGTCACAGTCACCAGGTCCAACAGCGGCATGAGGAAGATCCCAAGGTAGCAGGGCAAGCTGTCTTTGGTGCACAGTGGGGAGAATGAGCTGGATGGGCAGTTCCTGCCGCTGCTGGTGCTGTTCAGACAGGGGCTGTGCGCTGGCAGCTCCTTCATTATGTGCCCAGTCACCGCGGGAGATGGGGGTAAGCCACTCTGGGTGGCAGTGATCCAGTGCAGCAGTGATCTCCCTCTGCTGGCATTGCTCATCTTCCTCCCCTGACTCCCCCACTGTCAGCATCTGCAGCAGCCAGCACAGCCCAGCATATCTCACCTGAAGGTGGATCCTTCATAGCGGCAGCATCCTCCTCCCCAGAATCCGGCTACCCGTACCAATACATGGCACGCTGCAGCAACGCCAGCCCCACAGGCATGGATCGTGCTGGCTCCCTGCGCTGCTGGGGCCGCCAGAGCTGGGGACTGCTGTCAGGTGATGGTGTGTGGCTGCACTGACATCCCTCCCAATCCTCTGTGTCCCCGGGGCCCCTAGCCCCATCTGCCATCATCACATGCCGTCACCCCCACTTTGGTCAGTGTGTACCGTCCAACGGTGTGTTAGTTACATGTGCCCGGTGTGTGTGTGCTACATAAGAAGTACATGTGCAGCCTGGCAATGCTTTATATGCTCTTTAGAGCATTAATGGACAGTTGGGATGGGAAGTGGGAGGAGTAATGAGTGTAGGGGAGGAGTCAGGAATAAATAAACTGCCCTCCCCACTAAAAGAAAAGTCTAGATTCGTCCCTGTCCTTGAGAGGGTAATGTTGGGAGGTATGCATTAACCTGTTCAAACCAGATGCCAGCAATCATAAATTAAGAGAAAAGTCCAGGATCACAGCATTGTGTCCCTCCTGGAAAGGGTCATGTTGTTGGGAGGAATGTTTTAACTGAATAATGGCACCTGTATTCATACTTCTCACAGCATGCCTATGTCAGTGCTGACACTTTTTGGGAGAGCCTAGAAGGGAATTGGAGCACACAACGGTGTAGAAAAAGCTAAATCACTTTCTGCACTCCTTCATGTTCTAATGTGCCCTGGAAGTAGCCTTACATATACATATATGAAGAAAAAGCTCTTGGCTCGCCACACATGCAAGAGATTGCAAACAAAGGAAATATTTTTGCATAGACTGACTTTTAAAACTCACAGGGAAACTTCCAGGATTTCATGTCACATACTGTATAGAGAGAAACAGCAATGTGTGGTGAAGTGGTTAAGGGGTGTGTGTGGGCTGGGTCTCCTCCTCTCCACCCACACCAGTTAGTGCTAACACAATTATCCCTTTCTTTGCACAAAGAAGCTCAGTTACCAGATAAACTGACGCAGGAGGCTGCTTTTCTCTCAGCACTCAGTGCTTTGCATTTGAAGAAATGTCATTCATATTAAGAACACCCATTAGTGTCAAGACACTTCTCTGCTTTGTATTCTTTTAGAAATATGGTTGTCAGAGCAACATGTAAAATTAATATAAATAAGTCCTTAAAGATCAGTTGCATGCATTTCAGTGATCTTTTCCTCTCTGTGCTTCCTAGTCATGATTAAAAAAATAAAAATAAAAGTTACAGTAACTTTGTTCAGCTCCAACGACAGGTTCTTGTATGGAAGTATTTAAAACCGTTACATAAGCTAAGCGGACCATTTATTATTGTATATTTGCGGCTATATTAGCCGCATATATTAAGTATCCCCCCATTCCAGTCTCCAGCTGCATCCCCCATAGGTTTCTATGGTGGATGCAATGCTGCCAGATTTACCAATATCCAGAATGCTTCACATATTGGTCCCTGCAGCTACCGCCATTTGAAAATGGCGCAGATCCCCCTGCAGCTTACTGAGCACATCGCAGGGCTCATTAATACAGCCATGTGATAGGATTGTATATTGCAATACGATCCTGGGCGCTAATATCGCAAATATGTGATCATTGATAAATGGGCCCCAATGGGACTTATTCACAGGTGGAGGAAAATGTCGCCAACAGAGAATCTTTGTGAAAATATGCAAAAGGAGGTGTCCGCAGCATCGGATCTCTGAGTAACCCTCAGGTTTACATCAACATTCCCAGAAAGGGCCGACATCCCCCCCCCCCCCACACACACACTCCCTTTTTCTTGAACGCACACCATCCCTTCCTGAAACGACTTCAAACACGGCACTGCGACTGGAGCTGTGGCACCATCGAGAGGCATGCGCACTGCGGCTCAGGTGCATGTGCAGTCCCGAAAACATTGGTCAATGGCAACCAAATCAGAACTATGTTCTGGGCTGAATCAGCCCCTAAAACCAGAGATATAGGGCGGTATTCAATTATTTTCACCCCCTTCCACACCTGTTCTGTTCCTGCTGATGGGCAAGGTGTAATTATTTCAGCTCACTGCCCCTGCGATAGCGAGGGCACCCAACCCGTTACGCAGCTAAACCTGATTACTATGGGCGCGATATGTGCTTTAACGGGGATCACTTTAGAAATGAGATTGGGTGCGCTAAATTATTTGAATACCACCCATAGACACCATTAAAATCTCATCTTATAAGACCACAACAATATTCTTCCAGTGATCTGTACTTTAAATGGGTGCTGTTCTCTTGCACCACATAACCTCCCTGAAGGCTCCTACATACTAGTAAAGAGAAAAACAAACTACAAAACCCCTGGAGCTTTTTCTCTAATGCTTTTGGCTGCATTACAGTGAACACAGCTTGAATGGTTCTTATTACTAAGATCATTAATGTATACTTAACCCAATAAGAAAGCAGTTTGGTTTTGGACAGGCTTGGAACACAACATGTTCTGTTTTTGGTGCATCTAGTAGCACAGTGTGTACTGACTGCCTGACTCACAAATGGACGCAGTAGCACAACCGCTGAATCTTTGGGGTTGTGCCAAAATATGGTAATGCCTTGTGTAAATAGACCATGCCTGCCTACTCTCCCAGAATGGTCGGGAGCCTCCGGAAAATCAGGTGACACTTCCTGCCGGCCAGAAAAATGAGCAAGTATCCTGATGGCAGCTGCTACATGCCACCCAGCTGCTCACTTACCAAGTGAAATGGGCAGTCCAGGCTGCTGGTGACATGATGTGCACTGTATCAGAAATGCAAACACAGTGATAGCTGCTCAATCAGTCTGACAGCACTTATTAGGTGCATGAAAGGGAGGGGTCACACAGAAAACAGAAAGGGGGTGCTTCTCCCCCCCCCCCCCCCCGTATCCCCTGCACACTAAATAGCACTGGAAAAAATATTTGAAAACTATATGGTAACAGATATTCAGAGATATTTGTTGCATATATTTGCAAATACATGGTAAGCTGCCAAGCCCCTTCATGGCTTCTCTGATTATCGTTAGTCCCTACACTGCATGATAACAGTTCCCACTTAGGACCATGTAATTGTCTATAGTAAGGCCTCATAATAAAGACACATACAGAAATACATCCAAATTAAGGGCTAGTTTACCTAGAAGCCACCACTGGGATCTCCAAGTAGCCCTACAGGAACCAGCATGCCTTCCAAATGCTGATAAGTGCTGCCAAGCTGATTGAGCAGCTATCACTGTGATTGCATTTGTGAGAATTTGGAAGGCATGTCCATTGCCTGAATAGGCTCACTATTGGGATGGACATAGGACTGTCCTGCACTGGAATAAGTGCCTTCTCAGGGGACTAATTGTCCATGATGAAGGGTGTTCTGACACCCTCAGTCAGTGTCAGGTGAGGTGGTGGAGTTGTTGTCTCACACACCCCTAGGAGGTGGCGCCTGTTGCACTCATACAAAACATCATCATAGCTATTGGGCCTGTTAGAAGATCCATGCATAATCATGACTCTGTCAAACATGACAGGGGTCTGAATGTAGATGGTCTTCCCAGGGGACAATGGTCTTAAGCAATGGGATGTCTTAGCATGAGTGGCTTTGAGTGACTTTGAGCCACAAACTGGAGAACATCTTACACATTATTCTTAACTTGTGGTCTAAGGGGGTCATTCCGAGTTGTTCGCTCTGTATTTTTCTTCGCATCGCAGCGATTGTCCGCTAACTGCGCATGCGCAATGTTCGCACTGCAACTGTGCCAAGTAAATTTGCTATGCAGTTAGGTATTTTACTCACGGCATTACAAGGTTTTTTCTTCGTTCTGATGATCGTAGTGTGATTGACAGGAAGTGGGTGTTTCTGGGCGGAAACTGGCCGTTTTATGGGAGTGTGTGAAAAAACGCTACCGTTTCTGGGAAAACGCGGGAGTGGCTGGAGAAACGGAGGAGTGTCTGGGCGAACGCTGGGTGTGTTTATGATGTCAAACCAGGAACGACAAGCACTGAACTGATCGCAGATGCCGAGTAAGTTTGGAGCTACTCAGAAACTGCTAAGAAGTGTCTATTCGCAATTTTGCTAATCTTTCGTTCGCAATTTTGATAAGCTAAGATTCACTCCCAGTAGGCGGCGGCTTAGCGTGTGCAAAGCTGCTAAAAGCAGCTTGCGAGCGAACAACTCGGAATGACCACCTAAGTTTGAACTTGGTGGTGGGAATGATGGTACAGAAGTCGTTGAGCAGGAGAGGGAAGTCCATCTCTAGGAGTATTTCTCAAATTGAGGAGCACCAATAGAACCATCTCTACAACATTTGTCTAACTGGTGCTTGGCACAACATATAGCCTTTTTTGGTAGTCCATTGGATTGTAGGTAGCGAGTACTGCTTGTTATATGTGAGATGTCCCATTCACTGGTGAAAGTATGGAAATCACAACTCATGATCAGCTGACATTGTAAGAAAGAAGCTTGCATGGTATGTCATGTACAAAAAGTGTATTTTCATTTTGTTGATGACTATGTGACTATGGCATTTTGTTGATGACTATGTGACTATGGCACTCATCGATTTGAAAAGATAATCTAATTAAAACCAACCAAAATATGAATCTACTAGCACAAGGTGCTCATTCCCCTCTGTTCAAAGAGATTGGCAGCAACAATGAACTGAGTGAGATCGGCAACCTTGGCATGATGTAAAATATTGAAGAAGACACAGGCAGAGCAAAACCGCGCTGCTGCGAATTGTGTACTTAAACCCTCCTGCCATACCCGGTGCTGCCGATTTACTGGATGGTGCATATTTGCTAGCCAGTCATCTCAGGATTCTCCTGTAGCTATGGTCTGACATGAGTGCAGCCATCTTACCTGAGATGGATTTGGCCATTCACAGGGTCTCTACACTGCACATGACTGCCACATCCAATAATTTTCTAAACTAATCTCTCTGCCACCTGTCCATAGCCAGTACAACTAATCTACTAGGTCTCCTAGTCTCATGTGTCAGAAGGGGTTCCCAATTCCTCTCCGGTGATCTCCAGAGTGCTTCCGTTTCAGTATCTGATTCAGTACTGTGCTCAGCACTCTACAGCAAGGAATAACCACCTGCTCTTCTTGTTGCAATCAGTGCTCATCTTACACCAGTGTGTTGTCTGATACCACATGTGTCTTCAGCTACAGTCTGCTATACACATCCTCCATCACTACCTGTTACCCATACCTCCCAACATGACCCTCTCCAGGAGGGACAGAATACTCTGCTCCTGCACTTCCCTCTTAATTTGTGATTGCCATCACCTGTGCTGAAACACCTTTATTATCCATTAACCTGTTCAACACAGGTGCCGGCAATCATAGAGAAAGGGAAAAGTCCAGAAGTAGAGCATTGTGTCCCTCCTGGAGAGGGTCATGTTAGGAGGTATGGGTGGTATTCATGTGACCGGCGGTCTGCTAACCGACAGTCACATGACCTCCTCCACCATCCCGCCGGCTCAGTATCCCGATGGTCGGCATGCCGGCCAACAGGGACTATTTCCACTTGTGGGTGTCCACGACACCCATAGAGTGGGAATAGAACCCGTGGCGACCACAGGTCGCCACCGAGCCCGCAAGGGGCTTGCTGCACTCGCCCCTCCCCGCCGGGATCCTGGCGTCGGTATGCTGCCGGGATCCCGGCGTCGGTAAGCTGACCGGCGGTCAGGAGACCGCCGGTCAGCCATACTACACCCGGGAGGTATGTGTCCGTGTTGAGCTCACTTGTAATGCACCATTATCAAGTTTCTTTGTTAATAGTTTCAGTCTGCCAGCAAATACTCTCAGATGGCTCTGCACAGCAGTGTTAAAAACATGCCTGCCTTTTATAACATTTTACACCTGTATGCATAGCTCATCATCTCATCTGTTAGTGTGTCTGGATAATCCTGATCTTACCCCTCTAAATAGACAAATGTGACAGCTTCAGCCCCAGCTAGGTTGAGTAAGGTATATGTCTGTAGCTTTTTAACTTGTCTGGGAGTCCTGCACAGCTGTACACGTGCCATTCCATCTTAAACTTGAGCCATATGCTGTAATGGCATTGTCAAAGGGGGTCATTCCGAGTTGTTCGCATGCAAGCTGCTTTTAGCAGCTTTGCACACGCTAAGCCGCCGCCCTCTGGGAGTGAATCTTAGCATAGTAAAATTGCGAACGAAAGATTCTCAAAATTGCGATTACACACCTCTTAGCAGTTTCTGAGTAGCTTCAAACTTACTCGGCATCTGCGATCAGTTCAGTGCTTGTCGTTCCTGGTTTGACGTCACAAACACACCCAGCGTTCGCCCAGACACTCCTCCGTTTCTCCAGCCACTCCCGCGTTTTTCCCAGAAACGGTAGCGTTTTTTCACACACTCCCATAAAACGGCCAGTTTCCGCCCAGAAACACCCACTTCCTGTCAATCACATTACTATCACCAGAACGAAGAAAAAACCGTGAGTAAAATTCCTAACTGCATAGCAAATTTACTTGGCGCAGTCGCACTGCGGACATTGCGCATGCGCATTCGCGACTATTCGCTCCGTTGCGGGGAAAAAATAACGAGCGAACAACTCGGAATGACCCCCAAAAATCAGCAGACCTATACAATGAATTGAAGACTTCTGACACCATGGCCCTCATTCCGAGTTGATCGCTCGCTAGCAGTTTTTAGCAGCCGTGCAAACGCTAAGCCACCGCCCTCTGGGAGTGTATTTTAGCTTAGCAGAAGTGCGAACGAAAGGATCGCACAGCGGCTACAAAAAAAATTTGTGTAGTTTCAGAGTAGCTTCAGACCTACTCAGCGCTTGCGATCACTTCAGACT
Organism: Pseudophryne corroboree; assembly: GCF_028390025.1. NCBI lineage: Eukaryota > Metazoa > Chordata > Amphibia > Anura > Myobatrachidae > Pseudophryne > Pseudophryne corroboree. The sequence goes on along the minus strand of NC_086444.1, from coordinate 425,992,045 downwards.
GTTCAGTTCCTGTTTTGACGTCACAAACACGCCCTGCGTTCTCCCAGCCACGCCTGCGTTCTCCCAGCCACGCCTATGTTTTTCCTGGCACGCCTGCGTTTTTCCTGGCACTCCTGCGTTTTTTCAAACACTCCCTGAAAACGGTCAGTACACACCCAGAAACGCCCTCTTCCTATCAATCACCATGCGGCCAGCAGTGCGACTGAAATGCTTCGCTAGACCTTGTGTAAAACTGCATCGGCCGTTGTGAAAGTACGTTGCGCGTGCGCATTGAGCCGCATACGCAAGTGCAGAAGTGCCGGTTTTTTACCTGACCGCTGCGCAGCGAACGAAAGCAACTGGTGAACAACTCGGAATGACCACCCATGTAAAGTGGTCTGTGTGTAAACCACCACAGGACTCTGGAGAGCTGTAGAAGTGTGTCTTTACTCACTGCAATCATGCAGATAAAGATTACAGAGGCACATCCTGTATAACAAACACTTCTTATATAACAAGTGGATTGCAATGATGCAACAGCCACATACAGTATACATCGGTATCCGGACTCTGCGCCGACACCCATTAGGCCGACACCCATTGGTCAACAGTGGCTAGGTCAACTCTAGAAATTGGTCAACACGGCCATTAGGTCGACATGAAAAAGGTCAACATGAGTTTTTCCACTTTCTTTTACTTTTTTCATACTTTACGTTCCACGTGGACTACGATTGGGCTCGCAAGCCATGCAAGGGGACGCGGTGTACTAATTGGGGTTCCTGGTCACTTGACGGAGAAAACAACACCAAAAAAACATAAAAAAATTGCCGATGGTGCTGGGCGTGATGTCGCCGCTGTGGAAGAACTTACCGGGGGAGATTCAAATGTTTGAAAAGTCGGTTGGGTGTCTGTTTTTTCCTGTCTATTAAGGTGGGTACACACTAATAGATATATCTGCAGATCAATTGATCTGCAGATATATCTATGGATGGATCGGGCAGTGTGTTGAGCATACACACTGCCCGATCCGTCGGGGACTGACGTCATGAACTGGGCGGGCGTGTACACACGCCCGCCCAATTCAGCTGTCAATCACCGGCGTCCGCTGCAGCATGTGTACGGGCGGTTGGCCGACCGCCCCGTAAACACACAGCGACGCGCCAATATATCGGTAGATATATTGGCCTTCGGCTGTGCTGCGCGGCCGACGCGATACGTCTGTGAACGACGGAGTTCACAGACGTATCGGCCGTACACAGTGGCCGACGGTCCAGCGATATATCGGCCGTTCAAGAGAACGGCCGATATATCGACCAGTCTGTACGGGCCTTTAGATAGGAAAAAACAGACTACCAACTGACTTTTCAAACATTTGAATCTCCCCCATTGATTGCAGCAGCACACATCACCCGGCCGCCGCCAGTCCCTCACATACACAATACCTGTCGGGCATGAGGCTGACAATATGCGGAGTCATGCAATTGTGGAGTGCAGTATCAAACTGTTCAGTCACAGTAGGTACCCAGGCAGCGTAAGCGCTACACTCCCCCCCCCCAACCCTGCGTCTCCCTTATGCCCTCCAGCACCGGGACTGGGGTTACCATGGGTTGGGGTCGGGATCCCGGCGGTCAGCATCCCGATACCGGGATCCCGACTGCAGAATGCCGGCGGTGCAGGCCAGTGCAACAAAGCCCCTTGTGGGCTCGCTGCATTCACCACAGGTTCTATTCCCACTCTATGGGTGTCGTGGACACCAACGAGTGTAAATAGTCCCTGTTAGTCGGCATGCCAACTGTTGGGATTTTCAGGGTTCGGGATGTAGTGATCGGTACTGTGATCAGCGATCTCCTGACCGCCAGTCACATAACTACATACCGTCCACGTGGTTCTTATAATTCTAGTGTCCGTACTTCCATACTGACCCAGCCTTAGGAGTTGTACCCTTGCTGTGTGTGTGTCAGTGTGCTACTGATACATGTGCAAGCTGTGTGTGTGTGTGTGTGTGTGTGTGTGTGTGTGTGTGTCAATGTGCCCCCGGTCCCTGTGCAAGGTGTGTGGGTGTGTATAAGTGGCTCTACTGTGGTGTAACATTTATAGTGTGCTCTGCCATGGCATAATGTGTAAAGATGCTCTACTATGGTGTAACATGTATAGTGGTGTAATGGGAATTGGTACTATCCTGTGACCAGGCCCCTTCCCCATGAAGCCACGCCCCTATATTATTTGTTTGCACACGCCTTCGGCGCGCACTGTCCCTAAGGTGTGTGTTGGGGGGGTGGAGGGGGCACATGAAGTTTTCACCCTCAGCTCCACAAGGTCTAGAATCAGCCCTGAGTCCAAGTCGGACTGTGCAGTTAGAGCTCACTGTGCTAGAAAGCCACTGAGGGCCAGCAGGCCAGTGCCTACACTTGTGGAAAACAGGGAAGACCTACAATCACTGCAACGTCATCTGTGGAGCTGTGGCAGAAAGCCAAGCCAGACCAGTGAGCCTGAGTGTGAGTAGGCCGATTGTTTCCTTACTGAAACCTGTGAGGCTTAGTATTGTTTAGGGAGACACTTTGCAGACCAGCTGTCCATATAGGGAGGGGCCAAGCAGTGAGGTAGTGTCCTACACAGGGGCTTCAGTAGCTTGTTTGTTATTTTATGTTTATTTATGCAGACAGTAAAGCACAATTTCATTTATTCACTGGAAATAGCTGTGTGTGGATTCTGATTAAGCACATGGACACTGCACCAATAATTATCTAGTTACCCTATATTATCACTATAGCATACATATATGTATACTAGGTGCTTCATCGCGCCCTACGGGTGCTCTTCACACCGTCGCAAGGGACTACGCCCCCTTAACCCTTGCATGCCTATCTGGGGTTCAATATTTGTATTATATGAAGTATTACCTGCATTCCTTTGTTAGTGGTTAAATATTGCACAATGAAAGGGCGTGCGATCGTGAAGGAGGCACAGCCCCTTGCGACGGCGTGAACAGCACCTGCAGGGCACGATGTACAGAATGTAGCGGGTGCGGGGGGGGACTGCGGATGGGGGAGGGTGTCTGTAGATGCTGCGGGGGGGGGGGACCGGATGGGGAAGGGTCGGGAGGTGGTGGGGGAGGGGCAGAGGAGTGGGGGCTGCAGATGGGGGAGGGGTCCGGAGGCACTGCAGGTGGGGGAGGGGCAGGGGTGCCACGGGTGGGGGAGGGGCAGGTGCGGGGATGTTGCGGATGAGTGAAGGGTTCCGGAGGTGCTGTTGGATGGGAAGGGGCGGGGGTGCCGGGGGTGGGGTAGGGGGAATGGAGGCGCCGTGGGTCGGGGAGGGGCAGGTGCGGGTGGTGCGGCGGATGGGGAAGGGGGTCCGGAGGTGCTGCAGGTGGTGGAGGGGCAGGTGCGGGGGTGCCGTGGGTGGGGGAGGGGTGGGTGGGGTGGGGACTGCGGATGGAGGAGGGTGTCTGCAGATGCTGCGGGTGGAGGGGGGGCAGGTGTGGGGGGAGACATATATGGGGGGTGGATGGTGGAGGGAGTCTGGAGGTGCTGTGGGTGGTGGAGGGGCGGGGGAGTGGGAGCCGCAGGTGGTGGAGGGGGTCTGGAGGCACAGCGTGTGGGGTAGGGGTGGAGTGCCGCTTGTGGTGGAGGGGAAGGTCCGGAGGTGTGGTGCATTGGGGACGGGTTTGGAGGCGCTGCGGGTACTGTACCTGCCAAAAAGGTAGTTGGAGGGTATACAGTAACAGGGCCAGGACAGGGGTGACAGGGTCAGAACAGGGGTGACGGGGCCAGGACAGGGGTGACGGGGCCAGGACAGGGGTGACGGGGCCAGGACAGGGGCGACGGGGCCAGGACAGAAATGACAGGGACAGGATAGGGGTGACAGGGCCAGGGTAGGGGCGGCAGGACCAGGACAGGGGTGACAGGGCCAGGATAGGGTTGACAGGGCAAGCACAGGGGTGACAGGGCCAGGATAGGGGTAACAGGGCCAGGATAAGGGTGAAAGGGCCAGGATAAGGGTGAAAGGGCAAGGCCAGGGGTGACAGGGCAAGGCCAGGGGTGACAGGGACATGACAGAACACAGGGCACGGGAGAGATTGGTATTAGGGACAAAACAGTGGTGACAGACAGATGTGTCTTACCGGAGTCACTGCTGCTGGCTGCTGCTGTTCCACTCCAACCTGTTGGGATCTTCTGCTGGTGGAGACTTGGCATGGCTGACTCTCTCAGGCTGGAGTCCTGCTTCCTCTGCCCGTCCACATCCCCCCCCCCCACTCCTCAGTCACACACCGCGGACCTCGCGCGGCTGCCAGGCACTGTGGTAAGGGGAGACTGGGAGTGACTGAGTAGCCCCAAGGAGACGCTGCGGCTGGAGGGAGGAGGGGGTCATAGCATGCTCGTGACGCGGACCTTGCGGCTGCCGGGCACTGTGGTAAGGGGAGACTGGGAGTGACTGGTTAGCCCCCAGGAGACGCTGTGGCTGGAGGGAGGAGGGGGTCGGAGCCTGCAAGCAGCGCAGACTTCTGCAGCGCTGCCCGCCGGCTAAAGTGTGTGAAGGAGCTGGGCGCACCTCACTGCGGGCGGCAGCGCTGCAGCTAGCGGTGGGGTTGCCGAGGCTGGAGATAACAGAGGCAGTACGGAACCTGCACAGCGGAAGGTGCCCCACAAAACTGCAGCTAAGAAGCGTGGAGTGTGCCAGAAAGTGACGCTCCTCCGCGCCAGAGAGCCCCTGCTGAGTATGCTGATGTGGTGGGTCAAGCACACAGTGAGCCGCTGCCCGTCTGTCTGTACGGCATACCCCCTCAGACACCCCCATACCTCCCAACTGTCCCGATTTTCGCAGGTCTGTCCCGCTGTCCCACCCGCGGGCCGCAGTGTCCCACGGTGGAGGGGGGGCAGTTGGGAAGCTCCTGTACTCGCTGTTCTGCTTAGCAGACCAGAGGTGAATATGCGCACAGCGTAGTGGAGACAGAGGGAGAGGGGGCATCAGGGGGTACGGATTAAGGGGGGGTCCGGCAGCAGAGCCGTATTAAGGGGGGGCCCAGGGGGTACGTACCGCGGGCCCCACAGTTTTAGGGGGCCCCCCGGCTGGAGTAGCTCTGTCCCAGCTCTGAAGCTCCCCCGTCCTGCCAGCAACAGCAGCAGCATTGTGCTACAGTCAGCCTCCCTGCTTTCTTCTGCTTGTGCGGGTGTGTAGGGGGAGCGACCACCCCCTCTGGATTTACCCCTAGCTGAGGGGCCAAAATCCCATTAAAAAAACAACAACAATTCCCGGAATTTGCATAAGGGAGCGTGGCTTCGTGCCCGTGATTAGGCCACACCCCCAAACCCACAGCAGGCACAGCAATGAGATAGGGCCCCCATGTCTCAAGTGCCCTGGGCCCCCCGGACTCATAATCCGCCCCTGGGGGCATGCCAGCAGCTCACAGAGCGCTGGGCATGCCCCCTCACTGACAAAAATGGGGGCGTGGCTCGCGATCATGGGTCCTCCGTGATGCCACGCCCCCTTTTGTTGGCCACGCCCCCTTTTTGCAGCGTGCGTGTCCCTCCATCTGCCTGAAGAAAGCTGGGAGGTATGCACCCCTGTCTGCCTGAAGAAAGCTAGGAGGTATACACCCCTGCCTGTGCCATGCCCATACCATCTGCTTCTGTTCCTAGTCTCCTATAGATTTGCCCAGATCTATCTGTGACTCATTTGACTAACTCCGCCCAGTGTTGTGACTCCGCCCAGCGTTAGCAAATGAGGCACAAAGTCACAGATCTGGGCTATTATATAGGAGATATATATATATATATATATATATATATATATATACACACACACACACACACACACATATATATATATATATATACACACTGCTCAAAAAAATAAAGGGAACACTTAAACAACACAATGTAACTCCAAGTCAATCACACTTCTGTGAAATCAAACTGTCCACTTAGGAAGCAACACTGATTGACAATCAATTTCACATGCTGTTGTGCAAATGGAATAGACAACAGGTGAAAATTATAGGCAATTACCAAGACAAGCCCAATAAAGGAGTTGTTCTGCAGGTGGTGACCACAGACCACTTCTCGGCTCCTATGCTTTCTGGCTGATGTTTTGGTCACTTTTGAAAGCTGGCGGTGCTTTCACTCTAGTGGTAGCATGAAACGGAGTCTACAACCCACACAAGTGGCTCAGGTAGTGCAGCTCATCCAGGATGGCACATCAATGCGAGCTGTGGCAAGAAGGTTTGCTGTGTCTGTCAGCGTAGTGTCCAGAGCATGGAGGCGCTACCAGGAGACAGGCCAGTACATCAGGAGACGTGGAGGCCGTAGGAGGGGAACAACCCAGCAGCAGGACCGCTACCTCCGCCTTTGTGCAAGGAGGAACAGGAGGAGCACTGCCAGAGCCCTGAAAAATGACCTCCAGCAAGCCACAAATGTGCATGTGTCTACTCAAACGATCAGAAACAGACTCCATGAGGGTGGTATGAGGGCCCGACGTCCACAGGTGGGGGTTTTGCTTACAGCCCAACACCGTGCAGGACGTTTGGCATTTGCCAGAGAACACCAAGATTGGCAAATTCGCCACTGGCGCCATGTGCTCTTCACAGATGAAAGCAGTTTCTCACTGAGCACATGTGACAGAAGTGACAGAGTCTGGAGACGCCAAGGAGAACGGTTTGCTGCCTGCAACATCCTCAGGCATGACCGGTTTGGCAGTGGGTCAGTAATGGTGTGGGGTGGCATTTCTTTGGGGGGCCGCACAGCCCTCCATGTGCTCGCCAGAGGTAGCCTGACTGCCATTAGGTACCGAGATGAGATCCTCAGACCCCTTGTGAGACCATATGCTGGTGCGGTTGGCCCTGGGTTCCTCCTAAATGCAAGGCAATGCTAGACCTCATGTGGCTGGAGTGTGTCAGCAGTTTCTGCAAGACGAAGGCATTGATGCTATGGACTGGCCCGCCCGTTCCCCAGACCTGAATCCAATTGAGCACATCTGGGACATCATGTCTCTCTCCATCCACCAACGCCACGTTGCATCACAGACTGTCCAGGAGTTGGCGGATGCTTTAGTCCAGGTCTGGGAGGAGATCCCACAGGAGACCATCCGCCACCTCCTCAGGAGCATGCCCAGGCGTTGTAGGGAGGTCATACAGGCACGTGGAGGCCACACACATTACTGAGCCTCATTTTGACTTGTTTTAAGGACATTACATCAAAGTTGGATCAGCCTGTAGTGTGTTTTTCCACTTTAATTTTGAGTGTGACTCCAAATACAGACCTCCACGGGTTAATAAATTTGATTTCCATTGATAATTTTTGTGTGATTTTGTTGTCAGCACTTTCAACTATGTAAAGAACAAAGTATTTAATAAGAATATTTCATTCATTCAGATCTAGGATGTGTTATTTTAGTGTTCCCTTTATTTTTTTGAGCAGTGTGTATATATATATATATATATATATATATATATATATATATATGGGTTGGGTCTAATATGCCGGCAGTTGGAATGGTGGCGGTTGAGATGCCGGTGGTCAGAATACTGACCACGGCAACATGATGGTGAGAAACCCAGACGGCGGCAAGGTTAGCATTCTTACCTTTCCCCAATGCCCACTAAACCTCCGTTCCCATAGACTAAACCTAACCCACCCCACTCCTCCCTGCAGCCTAAACCCAACACACACACCCATAGCTTACCTCTCCGGCGGGTCGGCAAACAGTCGTTTTGGATCCCAGCGGGTGGGATTGCAGCGGCGGGATTGTGACCCTGCTAGCACCGGCATTCCAAGCAGTGTCGGGATTCCGGTGTCTGTATTTCGACTGCTGGAATCCCGAGTGCCGGGATCCTGACCAGATCCGGGTGTTTCAATCAGACCCGTTGCCACAGGTGTATAAATAATAATAATAATAATAATAATAATAATAATTTTATTTATACAGTATAGCGCTCTTTCTCCAAAAGGACTCAAGGTGCTTTACAGACATCAAAAACAATGCACATAATACAGAAGATTTAAGGTATACAGCAATTGACAAGCCACACTGACATAAAAGGAAAACCTTGAGCACACAGTAAGCATAATGCAGGATTGGTGTAGACTTTTTGGGTAACAACTTCCAAGGGTTGTGTATTCCACCATCACAGGTACCATTTTCCATCCCATCCACAAGCGTACCAGATGAGGCAGCCATGTTGGGCGCACTACGGAGGGTTCACTGTGGTAGGTGAGCCATATAAGAGCACAATACATACATGGGAAAATTGACACTTGTGTAGTAGTAGTAGTAGTAGTAGCATGATATACCCTGTTTGAAAAGATCCACATGAAGAACACCCTGCCTGCGTTGGAACCATCTGAAGCCTCCATCTGGGGTGCACTGCAGGCAGTAGTGGATCTTGCCACGGGCAAGCAGGACTTTTGCCCGGGGCGCCACCTTCCGGATGGTGCCGCACCATGGCAAGATCCGCTACTGCTGTGCCCCCCCGCTGCCCGCTGTGTCCCGCTGTGAAGGGAACCTCCTTCGTGGAGAGGACCTTTGCTGTGCGGTGCGCGATGACGTCATCGCGCACCGCACAGCAAAGGTCCTCTCCACGAAAGGAACTAGACGCGTAGCGTCTAGTTTCCCTTCGTGGAAAGGACCTTTGCAGTGAAGTGCGCGATGACGTCATCGCGCACCGCACAGCATTGCAGCGGCGCTACTCTACTGTACAGGGGGCGTAATTGACCACGCCCCCTGTATGAAACCACGCCCCTATTTCCCGCCCGGGGCGCAAAAAGGGCTAGAACCGGCCCTGACTGCATGGTCACACTGGCAGGGTGTGCAAACAGTGGAGGTAGACATTACATGAATAGCACACAGTGGGGTGGAAGAGAGAGGGGAAAAAACACATGGTAAAAAAACATTTGCAGGTAACCAAAGGCAGGGGGAAAATTAAGATAACATTATTTTGCTAAAACTATAAATGTCCTGGTCTCATGGGAGCAGAACGGGTGGGTATGAGAATGTGGGGAGCGTACTCAAGTTTGATGGAAATGTGGCTGCTGAGCCTGCTCCTGGTGCTCTTCCCCATAGCTCCCTGCTTGTGTTAAGGGTTAGACCTGAAAGCAGACCTGATGTTTTCAGCTGGAGGGGTGGTGAGCCTGGTATTGGAGTTCTCATTGCAGAGGTGTGGAGAGGCCACATAATGACTCTGAGCTTTGTGGTTGTCAGTCCTTCTATAGTAATGTTGGTTTGTTTGTTTGCCTTCTGTTTTCCTTTGGTTTAATGCAGGTATAACGCTATTATTGATTTTAACCTGACACTTTATAACTAGCCACTTCATATACTAGGCACTGTAGCGTCCTAAAGTACTGGAATCCTAACCTAAAATTAAGTACCTAGCCATGCAGTCTCCATTTGCAAACATTTGTAATAAAAAATGGACTCAGGGGGTAATTAAGATCTGATCGTAGATGTGCTAAATTTAGAATATCTACAATCAGTTTCTCTGACATGTGGGGGGACGTCCAGTACAGGGCTAGTCCGCCCCGCATGTCAGGCCTTACTGACCCCCTCCCCCCTCACAAGGGTGCAAAGGCATCGTACAGCGGCTATGCTTTCATACCAGCTGCGCTGGCAGGCGGCTACCCGCCACGTCATGGGTCGCAGCAGCTGCGTGTAACATCACACAGCCGCCGCGGCCTGCCCCCGCAATGGTCCAGACACGCCTGCGTTGTCCGAACCGTGCCTCGCCAACAGCGTTTCAATGCCGTTGGCCCGCCCCCTCCCTCCCCGTGATTGCCTCTTCCTGTCAATCAGGCAGAGGCGATCGCAGCCCTGAGATGCTGTTTGCATCTCACTGGGCCTCCCGAGGTGTGCACGCACAGTGCGCCCGCTGCATGTGCACACTCCACAAAGGGCTTCAGACCACGATCGCTGCCGCTGCAGTGATCCAGTCTGAATTACCACCTCAGTGACTTCAAGTGTGGTACTGTGATAAGATGCCACCTTTGCTGTAAGATGGTTCATGAAATGTCATCCCTGCTGGATATTCCACGGTTAAATGTATGTGATGTTATTAAAAAGTGGAAGCATTTAGGAACAACAGCACTCAGCCATGAAGTGGAAGACCACGTAAAATCACGGAGCAGGGTCAACGGCTGCTAAGGCGCGTGGTGCATAAAAGTCACAAACTCTCTGCTTATTCCATAGCTGAAGAGTTCCGAACTTCAACTGGCATTAATGTAAGCACAAAAACTGTGTGGCGGAAGTTTAATGAAATGGGTTTCCATGGCCGAGCAGCTGCATGCAAGCCTCACATCCCCAAGTCCAATGCCAAGTGTTGGATGGAGTGGTGTAAGACACACCGACACTGGACTGTGGAGCAGTGGAAACATATTCTGTGGAGTGACGAATCACGCTTCTCTGTTTGACAGTCACATGGGCGAGTGTGGGTTTGGCGAATGCCGGAAGAATGTTACCTGCCCGACTGCATTATGCCAACTGTGAAGTTTGGTAGAGGAGGGATAATGGTATGGGGCTATTTTTTCAGGGTTTGGAATATGCCCCTTTTCTCATACGTCCTAGAGGATGCTGGGGACACTTCAAGAACCATGGGGTATAGACAGGATCCGCAGGAGACATGGGCACTTTAAGACTTTGAATGGGTGTGAACTGGCTCCTCCCTCTATGCCCCTCCTCCAGACTCCAGTTAGATTCTGTGCCCAGGCAGACTGGATGCACACTGAGGAGCTCTACTGAGTTTCTCTGAAAAGACTTTATGTTAGTTTTTATTTTCAGGGTGGACTACTGGCAATAGTTTCCCTTAGGGGAGAGAAGCCAGACCTACTTCTGATGAGTTTAAAGGCTCTGCTTCTTGGCTACAGGACACCATTAGCTCCTGAGGGTTTGGAACACTAGGTACGCCTAGGGGTTCACTCCCAGAGCCCGCCGTCACCCCCCTTACAGAGCCAGAAGTCAGAAGACAAGTGAGTAGAAGAAGATCTGAAGACTTCAGTGATGGCTTTGAGGTACCGCACAGCGATCGCGCTGCGCGCCATGCTCCCACTCACACAGCGGCACTGCGGGGTGCAGGGCGCGGGGGGGGGGGGCACCCTGGGCAGCATAAAAACCTCTTTTTCAGCTGGTAGAAGGGGAATAGAGTGCCTAGGCACTAAGTTCGAACCCCCGCCAGAATTATTTATTTAAAATATAGCTGGGCTGAAGCGCGCCATAAAGGGGCGGGGCTTAGTCCTCACAGCTCTAATCAGCGCCATTTTCTCTCACAGAAGCTGCAGGGACGCTGGTCCTTTCCTCCTGCCACTGTACAAGTAACAGGGTGCAAAAAGGGGGGGGGGGGGGACGACCAGAAATTTGGTGCAGTTATAAGTTATCATAAAAGCGCTACAGGTCTGGGGCTTAATATTAAGTTTTCAGAACCGGGATTGTGTTTCTCTGATAGGCTTTACTGTGGGTCTGTCCCCTATTTTCCCTGTGTATCTGTGGGTGTTGGTACACGTGTGTTGGCATGTCTGAGGCCGAGTGCTCTTCCCAGGAGGAGACTGTGTTAGGGGCAGAAACGGCTGTGGGAGTGACCCTGTCGGCACCGCAGACCCTGATTGGATAAATGTGTTGAATGCCTTAAATTCTAATGTGGCTCTTAGTAATAAGAGATTGGATAAATTTGACTCCCAGAACCATGCATGGAAGAAGTCTGTGGAGGATGTGTTATCACAGGTCCAAACCCCCTCGGGGTCACATAAACGTTCGTTCGCTCAGTTGGCGGACACAGATACTGACACGGACACTGATTCCAGTGTCGACTATAATGAGACCAGATTAGACCCAATATTGGCTAAGAACATTCAGTACATTTGTGGCAATAAAAGAAGTGTTACATATCACTGAGGACCCTGCTGTTCCTGATACTAGGGTCTGTATGTATAAGGGAAAGAAACCGCCCTCTCGTGAACTGAATACGTTTTTTGAAAAAATGTGGGAAAATCCTGATAAAAAGTTTCAGATTCCCAAAAGGATCCAGGTGACGTATCCGTTCCACTCTGGGGATAGGGATAAATGGGAGTCATCCCCCATTGTGGACAAGGCCCTGTCAAGGTTATCAAAAAAGATGGCGTTACCGTCTCCGGACACGGCAGCCCTTAAGGAGCCTGCAGATCGTAGACAGGAAAATACGTTAAAATCCATTTTCTCTAACGTCCTAGTGGATGCTGGGGACTCCGTAAGGACCATGGGAAATAGACAGGCTCCGCAGGAGACTGGGCACTCTAAGAAAGATTTAGTACTACTGGTGTGCACTGGCTCCTCCCTCTATGCCCCTCCTCCAGACCTCAGTTAGAATCTGTGCCCGGAGAGGGGAGAGAAGCAAACCTACTAACTGCGGCTAGGTTGCGCTTCTTAGGCTACTGGACACCATTAGCTCCAGAGGGATCGAACACAGGAACCTAACCTTGGTCGTCCGTTCCCGGAGCCGCGCCGCAGTCCCCCTCGCAGAGCCAGAAGACAGAAGCCGGCGGGTTGAAGCAAGAAGACGTCAAAACCGGCAGCAGAAGACTCCTGTCTTCATATGAGGTAGCGCACAGCACTGCAGCTGTGCGCCATTGCGCACACACTAACCCACACACTCCGGTCACTGTAGGGTGCAGGGCGCAGGGGGGGGCGCCCTGGGCAGCAATTGATTACCTCCTGGCAAAAAAGCAGCATATATACATCTGGGCACTGTATTATGCATGAGCCCCCGCCATTAATTTTACACAAAATAGCGGGACAGAAGCCCGCCGCTGAGGGGGCGGGGCCTTCTTCCTCAGCACTCACCAGCGCCATTTTCTCTCCACAGCTCCGCTGAGAGGAAGCTCCCCAGGCTCTCCCCTGCAGACTCACGGTAGAAAGAGGGTAAAAAGAGAGGGGGGGCACATAAATTTAGCGCATTAATCATATATACAGCAGCTACTGGGTAAACACTAAGTTACTGTGTGATTCCTGGGTCATATAGCGCTGGGGTGTGTGCTGGCATACTCTCTCTCTGTCTCTCCAAAAGGCCTTGTGGGGGTCCTGTCCTCATATAGAGCATCCCCTGTGTGTGTGGTGTGTCGGTACGCGTGTGTCGACATGTTTGATGAGGAGGGCTATGTGGAGGCAGAGCAGGTGCAGATGAATGACGTGTCTCCGCCGACGGCGCCGACACCTGATTGGATGGATATGTGGAAGGTGTTAAATGATAATGTAAACTCCTTGCATAAAAGGTTGGATAAAGCTGATGCCTTGGGACAGTCGGGGTCTCAGCCCATGCCTGATCCTACAGCGCAGAGCCCGTCAGGGTCTCAGAAGCGCCCACTATCCAAAATTGTTGACACAGATATCGACACGGATTCTGATTCCATTGTCGATGACGATGATGCAAAATTGCAGCCTAAAATGGCTAAAGCCATCCGCTACATGATTATAGCAATGAAGGATGTATTGCACATATCAGAGGTAAACCCTGTCCCTGACAAGAGGGTTTATATGTATGGGGAGAAAAAGCAAGAGGTGACTTTTCCCCCTTCACGTGAGTTAAATGAGTTATGTGAAAAAGCGTGAGATTCCCCCGATAGGAAAGTGCTGATTTCCAAAAGGTTACTTATGGCGTACCCTGTCCCGCCAACGGACAGGGTGCGCTGGGAATCCTCCCCTAGGGTAGATAAAGCTCTGACACGCTTATCTAAGAAGGTGGCCCTGCCGTCACAGGATACGGCCTCCCTAAAGGATCCTGCCGATAGGAAGCAGGAAAGTATCCTGAAGTCTGTTTATACACATTCAGGTACTCTACTGAGGCCGGCAATTGCGTCGGCCTGGATGTGTAGTGCTGTAGCAGCATGGACAGATAATCTGTCTGAGGAACTGGATACCTTAGACAAGGATACCATTTTACTGACCCTGGGGCATATAAAAGACGCTGTCCTATATATGAGGGATGCCCAGAGGGACATTTGCCTACTGGGCTCTAGAATAAATGCAATGTCAATTTCTGCCAGAAGGGTCCTGTGGACTCGGCAATGGACAGGTGATGCCGACTCCAAAAAGCACATGGAGGTTTTACCTTACAAGAATTGTTTGGGGACGGTCTCTCGGACCTAGTTTCCACAGCTACGGCTGGGAAGTCAAATTTTTTGCCATATATTCCCTCACAGCCTAAGAAAGCACCGTATTACCAAATGCAGTCCTTTCGATCACAAAGAAGCAAGATAGTCAGAGGTGCATCCTTTCTTGCCAGAGGAAGGGGTAGAGGAAAGAAGCTGCACCATACAGCTAGTTCCCAGGAACAGAAGTCCTCCCTGGCTTCCACTAAATCCACCGCATGACGCTGGGGCTCCACAGGTGGAGCCAGGAGCGGTGGGGGCGCGTCTCCGAAATTTCAGCCACCAGTGGGTTTGCTCACAGGTGGATCCCTGGGCTATACAGATTGTGTCTCAGGGATACAAGCTGGAATTCGAAGTGATGCCCCCTCACCGTTACCTCAAATCGGCCCTGCCAGCTTCCCCCATGGAAAGGGAAGTAGTGTTAGCGGCAATTCACAAGTTATATCTCCAGCAGGTGGTGGTAAAGGTTCCCCTCCTTCAACAGGGAAGGGGATACTATTCCACAATGTTTGTGGTACCGAAACCGGACGGTTCGGTCAGACCCATATTGAATTTAAAGTCCCTGAACATTTATCTGAAAAGATTCAAGTTCAAAATGGAATCGCTCAGAGCGGTCATTACAAGCCTGGAAGAGGGGGATTTTATGGTGTCTCTGGACATCAAGGATGCTTACTTGCATGTCCCCATTTATCCACGTCATCAGGAGTACCTCAGATTTGTGGTACAGGACTGTCATTACCAATTCCAGACGTTGCCGTTTGGGCTCTCCACGGCACCGAGAATATTTATCAAGGTAATGGCAGAAATGATGGTGATCCTGAGAAAGCAAGGAGTCACAGTTATCCCATACTTGGAAGATCTCCTCATAAAGGCGAGGTCCAGAGAGCAATTGCTGATCAGCGTAGCACACTCTCAGGAAGTGTTGCAGCAGCATGGCTGGATTCTGAATATCCCAAAGTCGCAGCTGATTCCTACAGTCTGCCCTTTCTGGGCATGATTCTGGACACAGACCAGAAGAAGGTGTTTCTCCCGGCGGAGAAGGCTCAGGAGCTCGTGACTCTAGTCAGAGACCTCTTAAAACCGAAACAGGTGTCGGTGCATCACTGCACGCGAGTCCTGGGAAAGATGCTGGCATCGTACGAAGCCATTCCCTTCGGCAGGTTCCATGCGAGGATCTTTCAGTGGGAGCTGTTGGACAAGTGGTCCGGATCGCATCTTCAGATGCATCGGCTGATCACCCTGTCCCCGAGGGCCTGGGTGTCTCTTCTGTGGTGGCTGCAGAGTGCTCACCTTCTCGAGGGCCGCAGGTTCGGCATACAGGACTGGGTCCTGGTGACCACGGATGCGAGCCTCCGAGGACGGGGGGCAGTCACTCAGGGAAGAAACTTCCAAGGGTTGTGGTCAAGTCAGGAGGGATGTCTGCACATAAATATCCTGGAACTAAGGGCCATATACAACGCCCTGAGTCAAGCAGAGCCTCTGCTTCGCAACCAACCGGTGCTGATTCAGTCAGACAACATCACCGCAGTGGCTCATGTAAACCGCCAGGGCGGCACAAGAAGCAGAGTGGCGATGGTGGAAGCCACCAGGATTCTTCGTTGGGCAGAGAATCACGTGCAAGCACTGTCAGCAGTGTTCATTCCGGGAGTGGACAACTGGGAAGCAGACTTCCTCAGCAGGCACGACCTCCACCCGGGAGAGTGGGGACTTCATCACGAAGTCTTCACTCAGATTACAAATCGATGGGAACTGCCACAGGTGGACATGATGGCATCCCGTCTCAACAAAAAGCTACAAAGGTATTGTGCCAGGTCAGGAGACCCTCAGGCGATAGTTGTGGACGCACTAGTAACACCGTGGGTGTTCCAGTCGGTCTATGTGTTTCCTCCTCTTCCTCTCATACCCAAGGTGCTGAGAATCGTAAGAAAAAGAGGAGTGAGAACAATACTCATTGTTCCGGATTGGCCAAGAAGGACTTGGTACCCGGAACTGCAAGAAATGCTCACAGAGGACCCATGGCCTCTGCCTCTCAGACAGGACCTGTTGCAACAGGGGCCCTGTCTGTTCCAAGACTTACCGCGGCTGCTTTTGACGGCATGGCGGTTGAACGCAGGATCCTAGCGGAAAAAGGCATTCCGGATGAAGTTATTCCTACGCTGATAAAGGCTAGGAAGGACGTGACAGCAAAACACTATCACCGTATATGGCGAAAATATGTTGCCTGGTGTGAGGCCAGGAAGGCCCCTACAGAGGAATTCCAGCTGGGCTGGTTCCTGCACTTCCTACAGTCTGGAGTGACTATGGGCTTGAAGTTGGGGTCCATAAAGGTCCAGATTTCGGCCCTATCCATTTTCTTTCAAAAGGAACTGGCTTCTCTTCCTGAAGTTCAGACGTTTGTTAAGGGAGTGCTGCATATTCGGCCCCCTTTTGTGCCACCAGTGGCACCTTGGGATCTCAACGTGGTGTTGGGTTTCCTGAAATCCCACTGGTTTGAGCCACTTAAGACCGTGGAGCTAAAGTATCTCACGTGGAAGGTGGTCATGCTATTGGCCTTAGCTTCGGCTAGGCATGTATCAGAATTGGCGGCTTTGTCATGTAAAAGCCTCTATCTGATTTTCCATATGGACAGGGCAGAATTACGGACTCGTCCGCAATTTCTGCCGAAGGTGGTGTCATCTTTTAATTTGAATCAACCTATTGTGGTGCCTGCGGCTACTCGTGATTTGGAGGATTCCAAGTTGCATGATGTAGTCAGGGCTTTGAAGATTTATGTAGCCAGGACGGCTGGAGTCAGGAAAACTGACTCGCTGTTTATCCTGTATGCATCCAAGAAGCTGGGTGCTCCTGCTTCAAAGCAAACCATTGCTCGCTGGATCTGTAACACGATTCAGCAGGCTCATTCTGCGGCTGGATTGCCGCATCCAAAATCAGTGAAAGCCCATTCCACAAGGAAAGTGGGCTCTTCTTGGGCGGCTGCCCGAGGGGTCTCGGCATTACAGCTTTGCCGAGCAGCTACTTGGTCGGGTTCAAACACATTTGCTAAGTTCTACAAGTTTGATACCCTGGCTGAGGAGGACCTTGTGTTTGCCCATTCGGTGCTGCAGAGTCATCCGCACTCTCCCGCCCGTTTGGGAGCTTTGGTATAATCCCCATGGTCCTTACGGAGTCCCCAGCATCCACTAGGACGTTAGAGAAAATAAAATTTTACTCACCGGTAAATCTATTTCTCGTAGTCCGTAGTGGATGCTGGGCGCCCGTCCCCAGTGCGGACTTTCTGCAATACGTGTATATAGTTATTGCTTAATAAAGGGTTATGTTATGTTGGCATCCATTGTTTGATGCACTGTTGTTGTTCATACTGTTGACTGGGTAAGTTTATCACAAGTTATACAGTGTGATTGGTGTGGCTGGTATGAGTCTTACCCTGGATTCCAAAATCCTTTCCTTGTAATGTCAGCTCTTCCGGGCACAGTTTCCTTAACTGAGGTCTGGAGGAGGGGCATAGAGGGAGGAGCCAGTGCACACCAGTAGTACTAAATCTTTCTTAGAGTGCCCAGTCTCCTGCGGAGCCCGTCTATTCCCCATGGTCCTTACGGAGTCCCAGCATCCACTACGGACTACGAGAAATAGATTTACCGGTGAGTAAAATCTTATTTTATGTCACCACAGGTACTCTGCTCAGACCAACCATTGCATCTGCATGGGTGAGTAGTGCTATCGAAAAGTGGGCAGATAACTTGTCATCTGATATAGATACCCTAGATAGGGATAGTATCCTTTTAACGCTGGGTTATATCAGGGATGCTGCAGCATACCTGAAGGAAGCTGCGAGAGATATTGGCATTTTGGGATCAAAAGCCAATGCTATGGCTATTTCAGCTAGGAGGGCATTGTGGATTCATCAATGGAATGCTGATGCTGACTCAAAGAAACTATGGAGTCTCTCCCATATAAAGGTGACGGTCTCGCTGATTTGGTATCTATGGCTACCGCGGGTAAGTCGTCATTTTTACCTTATGTTCCTCCACAACAAAAGAAAACTCACCAGTTTCAGATGCAGTCCTTTCGGCCAAATAAATACAAAAAGGGCCGAAGTTATTCCTTCCTTGCTAATAGAGGAAGAGGTAAAGGTAAAAGATCTCCTGCCATGGCAGGGTCCCAAGAGCAGAAGTCCTCCCCGGCTTCTGCCAAATTCACCGCATGACGCTGGGGCTCCTCTGCGGGAGTCCGCACCGGTGGGGGCATGCCTCCAACTCTTTAGTCAGTTCTGGGTTCGTTCGGGCCTGGACCCTTGGATGTTAGAAATAGTGTCCCAAGGGTACAAACTAGAGTTTCAAGACGTTCCCCCTTAACGATTTTTCAAATCGGCCTTACCAGCTTCTCCTCCGGACAGGGAGGTGATATGCGATGCAATACAAAAGCTGTGTCAAAATCAAGTGATTATCAGGGTGCCCCCGTCACAACAGGAAGAGGGCTTTTATTCGAGCCTGCTCGTGGTCCCGAAGCCGGACGGCTCGGTCAGACCAATTCTGAACCTAAAATCCCTCAATTTCTATCTAAAAAAGTTCAGTTTCAAGATGGAGTCTCTCCGAGCAGTGATGTTCAGTCTGGAAGAAGGGGATTTTATGGTGTCGGTAGACATAAAGGATGCCTACTTACACATCCCCATATATCCTCCGCATCAGGCTTACCTGAGGTTTGCTTTTCAGGATTGTCATTACCAATTTCCGACGTTGCCGTTTTGTCTGTCCACGGCTCCGAGGGTTTTCAACAAAGTAATGGCGGAAATTATGGTTCTCCTGCGCAAGCAAGGAGTCACAATTATCCCGTACTTGGACGATCTCCTGATAAAGGCGAGATCCAGGGACCGATTGCTGCAGAGCATTACAACTTCCTTGTCAGTTCTACAAGAACATGGTTGGCTCCTAAACTTGCCAAAGTCACAGTTGAGTCCGACAAAACGACTGTCGTTTTTGGGAATGATTCTGGTCATGGAATTATAGAGAGTTTTCCTTCCAGAAGAGAAGGCTCTGGAAATTCAGAGTCTAGTCAAACAAATTCTGAAACCAGCGAGAGTGTCAATCCATCAATGCACTCGGTTGCTGGGGAAGATGGTTGCGGCCTACGAGGCCATTCCATTTGGCAGGATCCATGCCAGAGTGTTTCAGTGGGATCTGTTGGACAAGTGGTCCGGATCCCATCTGCACATGCACCGGAAAATAATCCTGTCCTCCAAGACCAGAATCTCGCTCCTGTGGTGGATGTACAGCTCTCACCTCCTAGAGGGACGCAGGTTCGGGATCCAGGATTGGATCCTAATGACCACGGATGCGAGTCTCCGAGGCTGGGGATCGGTCACACAAGGGGAAACTTTCCAGGGAAAATGGTCAAGCCAGGAAGTTTCTCTACACATAAACGTGTTGGAGTTAAGGGCCATTTACAACGGCCTTCTTCAAGCGGAACGTTTTCTTCGCAACCTGCCTGTCCTGATACAGTCGGACAATATAACAGTGGTAGCGCACATAAACCGCCAGGGCGGAACAAAGAGCAGAGCAGCGATGGCAGAGGCCACAAAAATTCTCCGCTGGACGGAAAGACATACAAGCGCTCTGTCAGCGATATTCATTCCAGGAGTAGACAACTGGGAAGCAGACTTCCTCAGCAGACATGATCTCCATCCAGGAGAGTGGGGTCTTCATCAAGAGGTCTTTGCAGAAGTGACAAGTATTTGAGGGATTCCTCAAATAGGCATGATGGCGTCTCGCCTCAACAAGAAACTTCAGAGATATTGTTCCAGGTTGAGAGACCCTCAAGCAATAGCAGTGGACGCCATAGTGACACCGTGGGTGTTTCAGTCAGTGTACGTGTTCCCTCTGCTTCCGCTCATTCCAAAGGTACTGAAGATCATAAGAAGGACAAAGGTTCAGGCGATCCTCATTGTTCCGGACTGGCCAAGAAGGGCTTGGTACCCAGAACTTCAGGAATTAATCGTAGGAAATCCTTGGCCTCTTCCTCTACAAGAGTATCTGTTACAGCAGGGGCCGTGCGTGTATCAAGACTTACCGTGGCTACGTTTGACGGCTTGGCGGTTGAACGCTGGATCCTAGCCCGAAAGGGTATTCCTAGTGAAGTCATTCCCACACTTCTTCGGGCTAGAAAAGAAGTAACGGCGAAACATTATCACCGTATTTGGAGAAAATATGTGTCTTGGTGTGAGTCCAAGAGGGTTCCTACGGAAGAATTTCAGCTAGGCCGGTTTCTCCATTTTCTGCAAGCAGGTGTGGATGCGGGCCTAAAGTTGGGCTCAATTAAAGTACAAATTTCGGCCTTATCAATTTTCTTTCAAAAAGAATTGGCTCCCCTTCCGGAAGTTCAGACTTTCGTGAAAGGCGTGCTGCACATCCAACCTCCATTTGTGCCCCCGGTGGCACCATGGGATCTTAACGTGGTGTTGCAGTTCCTTCAATCACATTGGTTTGACCCTTTACAAAAGATAGAGTTAAAATTTCTCACTTGGAAAGTGGTCATGCTGTTGGCCTTGGCATCCGCAAGGCGGGTGTCTGAGTTAGCGGACTTGTCTCACAAGAGCCCATACCTAATCTTCCATGAAGATAGAGCAGAGTTGAGGACTCGTCAACAGTTTCTTCCAAAGGTGGTTTCATCGTTCCACATGAACCAACCTATTGTGGTGCCTGTGGCTACTGCCGCTTTCGCTGAGTCAGAATCCCTCGATATGGTTAGGGCTTTGAAGATTTATGTTGCCAGGACGGCTCAGCTTAGGAAAACAGACGCTTTGTTTGTCATGTATGCTCCCAACAAGATTGGGGCTCTTGCTTCCAAGCAGACTATTACGCGTTGGAACTGTACTACAATACAGAATGCTCATTCTACGGTTGGTTTGCCGTTGCCAAAATCAGTGAAGGCTCACTCTACCAGAAAGGTGGGCTCATCCTGGGCGGCTGCCCGGGGGGTCTCGGCGTTACAACTTTGCCGAGCAGCTACTTGGTCAGGTGCAAACACGTTTGCGAAATTTTACAAATTTGACACCCTGGCTGAGGAGGACCTCAGGTTTGGTCAATCGGTGCTGCAGAGTCATCTGCACTCTCCTGCCCGTTCTAGAGCTTTGGTATAACCCCATGGTTCTTGAAGTGTCCCCAGCATCCTCTAGGACGTATGAGAAAATAGGATTTTAATACCTACCGGTAAACCCTTTTCTCCTAGTCTGTAGGGGATGCTGGGCGCCCGTCCCAGTGCGGACTCTATCTGCAGTAATGACTTATTAGTTATTGGTTATGTTACACACGAGTTGTGTTTCTGTTATGGTCAGCCTGTTGCTGACATTGTTCATGCCGTTGACTGGATTTCTGTTGAATGCCATGTTGTACGGCATGTTTGTGGTGTGAGCTGGTATGTATCTCACAGTTAGTTTAACAATAAATCCTTTTCCTCAAAATGTCAGTCTCCCTGGGCACAGTTCCTATAACTGGAGTCTGGAGGAGGGGCATAGAGGGAGGAGCCAGTTCACACCCATTCAAAGTCTTAAAGTGCCCATGTCTCCTGCGGATCCCGTCTATACCCCATGGTTCTTGAAGTGTCCCCAGCATCCTCTACGGACTAGGAGAAAAGGATTTACTGGTAGGTATTAAAATCCTATTATTTCCAGTGGGCAATCTTATGCTTCAGCATACCAAGTCGGTGTTCAATGGCGGACAATGCTATGCTTCCAACTTTGTGGAAAGTTTGGGGAAGGCCCTTTCTGTGCCCCAGTGCGTGCATAAAGCAAGGACTATAAAGACATTGTTTGAGGAGTTCGGTGTGGAAGAACTTCACTGGCAGCACAGAGCCCTGACCCCAACTCCATCGAACACCTTTGGAATGAACTGGAACGGAGATTGTGAGCCAGGCCTTCTCATCCAACATCAGTGCCTGACCTCATAAATGCTCTACAGAATGAATGGGCACAAATTCCCACAGACACCCTCCAAAATCTTGTGGAGAGCTTTCCAAGTAAAGTGGAAGTTGTTACAGCTGCAAAAGGGGACTAACTCCATATTAAAGTATATGTTTGTGAATACAATGTCATTAAAGTCCCTTATGGTGTAATGGTCAGGCATCTGAATACTTTTGTCCATGCAGACAGTAAAGCACTATTCCATTTATTAGGGTGGTAGGTTTAGGCAATATAGGGGAGATTAGGGTTAGGCTGCAGGGGGAGGGAAGGTAGGGTTTAGGCTGGGGTGGGGGGGTATTAGTGTTAGACACTAAAAAGGGAGAGCTAGGGCTAGGCACTAAGGGCTGCGGATAGGGTGAGGCTGCAGGGGGGGGGGGGGGTTAGGCACTATGGTGGGGTTAGGCAGTGCGTGGGGCTTGGTTTAGGCTGCAGGTAGGGAGGATTAGGGTTAGGGGTGTAGGGAAGAGGGTTAGAATATTTGCCAAGCAGGTGTCAGGATTCTGCGCATCGGATGACGCTGTCGGTCTTTTGACTGCCAGCATCCCGTACCCAACCCATTTGATGGTGGAGCATGAATAGTCCCTCCAAAGAATGTGTTTCCACTGCTCAAGAATCCAGAGGCAACGTCTTACATTGCGCATGATAATCTGAGTCTTGTGTGCAGCTACTTATCTATAGAAACCCAGGTTAAGAAGCTCTCAATGAACAGTTCTTCGGCTAATGTTGCTTCCAAAGGTGGTTTGGAACTCAATAGTGAGTGTTGCAACATGCTTCAGCTCTCGGCAGTCCCTTCTGTGAGCTTGTGTGGCCTACTTCTTCTCGACTGAGAAGCTAAAGTTTCTCCTGAATGCTTGATTTGTAGCATCTGTTAATCTTAGAAATGGGTGGTTTAAATGGACAACCATACCAATAAGAAGGGTTTTCAATCTACGCTATCAATCAACTGGTCTTTGAAACATCAAGTCATGGAGCCGCGGTCAGTAAATCTGTGTTGTCAGACACACAAACTGACTTCGTCACTCCCACAACACACCTATGTTTTGAGGAACGGACCCGGCCGCCGCCCCTTCACCACACCCAAATGCTCTCAGCCTGTCAATCAGGCTGGGGCTTAGGGGGCACTGCGTGCGTCCAAGATGGCCCAACAGTGTTAGACTGTACAAGGTTTATAATGAACCTAGAAGGAACATTACAAACTGGGAGTCCCAAGAAATCAAGCTTGGTGAGCTCTTATTGCTGGATCATACCAAGTGACTGTGCCCTCAGGATCTGGTTCTAAACTTACTGTAACTGATCTAGGTGACTTAGGGGTCTATTCATGAAGCAATAAAAACTGTGCAGAAGTGAGCCAGTGGAGAAGAACCAATCAGCATTGAATACAGAGCAGCTGATTGGTGCCATGGCAACTTCTCCACTGGCTCACTTCTCCACTGTTTTCACAGCTTCATGAATAGACCCAACAGGGGGCAAGTACTAAGCGGTGATAAAAGTGGAGAAGTGAGCCAGTGGAGAAGTTGCCCATGGCAACCAATCAGCTGCTCTGTATAATTTTATAGTATGCAAATTATAAATGTTATGTCAATGCTGATTTATTGCCATGGGCAACTTCTCCAGTGGCTCACTTCTCCACTTTTATCACTGCTTAGTACATCTCCGCCAAAGTCCGGGAAGAAATCTTATAGGGACAGCCATCAACGGACAGAACAGCAATGTTTATTTTCCTTCTCCCCTAGTTGCGGGGTTACTGAGCTTAGCTCTACCCTCTGATGCGGCCCACAAAGCAATGCCCCTTCACCAATTGGCCTGCCACCTGTGTGTATTGCCTCCCACAGTGAAACAGTGACTGTCTATATAGTGTGGGTGATAATCATTGTGCAAAACATTGATGGTTCACCCTCAATGGTTTCCTGCAGTCAACATTGGATTCAGGGGCCTATTTATCAATAATTGCATACTCAGGGGGAGATGTACAGTATGAAACAGTGAAAAGAGTGGAGAAGTGTACCAGTGGAGAAGTTGCCCATGGCAACCAATCAACTTTGAGGTAACATTTATTAAGTGTATTCTACTAAATTTTAGGTAGCAGCTGATTGGTTGCCATGGGCAACTTCTCCACTGGCACACATCTCCACTCTTTTCACTACTTCATACATCTCCCCCTCAGTGCGATCTGGTCGCCATATTAGCACCCAGAATTGCATTGTAGTACAGTATATGACAGTGACGGACTGGGGCTCAAAACAGGTATATTACTCTACATGCATGCCGATCAGCCCTTCTGGCATTTGCCAGAAGTACCAGATCATCAGTCTGGCTCTGGTATGGGATTATTCGTATGTGCAGCGCCCATTGCCAGGGAGGGTTCCTCGGAACCCTGTCTGTGACTTTTGCAATCTGTAACCCATAGGCTACAACAAACTAATGCCATATTCAGATGGCGCTAGCTCTGGGGGGCCAAGCCTGGGAATGCTTGGTAAATCTGGCAGCATCACATCCCCCATAGAAACTTAAGGGGGCTGTGGCTTAAGTTGGGGAATGGAGGAATTGCTGCAAGTATTGGCGATATCTGCTGCATTCCTTCCTTCTTACATGCAGGTGATCCTGAATATTTACCGTTAATTCCTGAAAACTGGTGTTTTCTGGAGAATAAGCCACAAATATCTAATGATAAATGGGCCCCTCAGTGAGAAGCACTATAAAGATATGTTTGCTCAATAGGATATAAGGTGATAATTGTGGTTTTCTAAAAATCTGTAAACATATCACTTTTTTCTAAAAAATATTTATTAAAAAAACACTGGCCCTCATTCCGAGTTGATCGGTCGCAAGGCGATTTTAGCAGAGTTACACACGCTAAGCCGCCGCCTACTGGGAGTGAATCTTAGCTTCTTAAAATTGCGAACGATGTATTCGCAATATTGCGATAACAAACTTCTTAGCAGTTTCAGAGTAGCTTCAGACTTACTCGGCATCTGCGATCAGTTCAGTGCTTGTCGTTCCTGGTTTGACGTCACAAACACACCCAGCGTTCGCCCAGACACTCCCCCGTTTCCCCGGCCACTCCTGCGTTTTTTCCGGAAACGGTAGCGTTTTCATCCACACGCCCCTAAAACGCCGTGTTTCCGCCCAGTAACACCCATTTCCTGTCAATCACACTACGATCGCCGGAGCGATGAAAAAGCCGTGAGTAAAAATACTATCTTCATTGTAAAATTACTTGGCGCAGTCGCAGTGCGAATATTGCGCATGCGTACTAAGCGAATTTTCACTGCGATGCGATGAAAAATACCGAGCGAACGACTCGGAATGAGGGCCACTGTTGGTTGCTTGGACCCTTATTCCCCATATAGTATCCTTAATTTGCACAGCATTTTACCTATGCTGATTACTTAAGGCTTAGCTGACACGCTATTTATATATATATATATATATATATATATATATATATATATATATATATATAAAATGTAATATGCATTATTTCAACTATGGTCCATGGGTCTTCAACCTGTAGCCCTCCAGCTGCTGTGGCACTAGACATCCCAGCATGCCCTGCCACAGTTTTGCTATTAAAGCATGCTAAAACTGAGGCAGGGCATGCTGGGATGTGTAGTTCCACAGCAGCTGGAGGGCCAAAGGTTGAAGACCCATGGCCACTGCAGTATGTATTCAGTAAAGGGGAGGTCTGGTCAGTTTAGCTACCAGTGAAGGAAGTGAGAGCCAGTCTACTGAGTTTAGGAGTAACGGAGGAAGTTTCTAGTCAGCAGCAGCTGGGCTGGGTTTGGAGCCTGCTGCAGATAGAAGTGCTGAGCGTCTGCTGATCAGTGTGAGCGCTGGGCTTGGACAGACGAACAGGAACGACACCAGCGTGTGTATAACAGCCACATGGACACAGACAATCAGCATCACTCAGCACACGGTGACACACTGATACCGGCATTCATGGCTCTGCTGCTGACTATCCCTGTGACCCCAGGCATGGAAACAAAGGAAGGATTGTTGCATCGACTTTCCAGAAAAATCTGAAACATTTCCCTGAATATTTGCATCTGGCATGAAAGAAAGAGGAGAACGAATAATTGCACTAACTGAGGCAGACAGAGGAGAGAAGGAGACAGTGGGAAGAGGCAGGGGAAAGCTAGACACAGGACAGCGGACAGAGAGATAAGGGGAACAGATAGGAAGCACAGCAGGGGAAGTTCTTAGGAGAGTGACAGTAAGGGAGAGAATACGGTAGGTAGATTAATAGGGGAATTAATAAGGCAGAAGTGAAAGTGAGTGAGAACGTGAAAGGAGTAATAGAAGATGAAGAAAGATGGAAGATGAGAGAACAGAGTGATAGATAAAGGGAAAGAGCCAAAACTATAAAGTGTGGGAAAACTCTGGCATTTAGCGTTAGAAAAGAATAGAGACGGGGCTAATAAAAGGGAAAGGTATAATAAAAGCAGAGAACAGAGAAACTGTATATAGAGAACAAATCAGAGCGCAGGAGAGGCGGTGAGAGGAGAAGAGGGGGGTGCTGTGCTGTAGCTCACCCCCTAACAGGTCCCCCAGTGTCAGCAGCAGAGAGAGAGAGAGGAGGAGAGATGCTGCTGCTGCTGCCAGGAGACTGACTTCCACACACAGTGAGACTGCCTGAGACTGTCATCGAGACTGCAGGACAAGGACACAGACAGCTGCAAAGGCAACCCGCATAGATATGTGACTGTGCATCCGCAGCAAGACATGGTGAGGGTGGCACTGCCCTGTCTGCCACTGTCTCACTCCCTTCATACAAACTGGCTTCCATAGCGCTCCTAGACGGGCATCTGCTTCTTTCTATCACTTCTCTCTGTCCTATACTCTCTCACATCCCCCTCTCCCTTATTTCTTTGTCTGTTTCAGTCTTGCTCAGAGAATCTCCTTCCAAATCTGTTTCCAATTACCACAAATCTGCTCCTCGGCTAAACATACTTCCTTTAGGGAATACTGTCTTCCTGTGACATGGTCTAGGCTTGCTGTGCAGATTGGGGTGAGGAGGGGTTATGGATGGTGGACTTGGTTGATAACAGTTTGGGATATTTGGGGCAAAAATAGGGCATGGTCAGGATGCAGTGGTCCATACTGCAGGTTACTTCCATCTGCTCAGCCTCATAGCAATTATTCAGTCCATCATAGGCTTCCTTATCATTTATCTTTCTTTATCACTGTCCATTTACTTTGCTGCTTCTTCTTCTTCTTCCCTCTCTATTTCTTCTCCTCTCAGTCTCTCTTTCATCCTCTGTCTTCCTCCCACACCTCAGCTCACTCTCCCTCACATTACTTCTCTGTCTGTCTCCTTTCTTCCCTGCTCGCTCTCCAGGAAGAAATGATCTCACACATTTAATGATTTGCAGCTGGTGTTATGGCTGAGAAAGGACACACACAGACATGCTTGTATACTGAATATTAATACACGCTGCAAAACATAGAACTTTCCCATGTAAATATACACTGAGGCTGATGCAGAACTGAACACAAGTCCATTTGCCGAACACATCTTGCGTCTTTTTGCACTGAGCATGCTCTGTAGTTAAGCGTATGCAAGTATGGGCTTTGCAGTGTCATGTGCATTCCAGCCATACGTGACCGTGTAGAAAGATCTAAGTTGTTATGGGGTGTTCTCATGTAGGTAAACTCAGAGAGGGCGTGTTGGCGGGTGTGTGAGCATCTTCTGCACCAAGGATAGTTGGTACTACTGATAACAAGAAGGTCTATGAAATCAAGTTCATGGATGGGCCAGCATGGCCACAAAGAAGCATATAGCTGTGTATATGGGCAAAAATACACATTTAGGGGGGGAATGTACGAATCGGTGAAAAGAATGAAGTGAGCCAGTGAAGTTGTCCATGGAAACCAATCATCTTTGAAGTAACATTTGTCAAGTGCATTCTATTAAATTATAGGTAGCAGCTGATTGGTTACCATGGGCAACTTCTCCACTGGCAGACTTCTCCACTCTTGTCACTGCTTCACACACCTAGGGCCGGATGTAATGCCGCTCCAGTTCTGCGGTCATGCGGGTTTTCAGCCGAACGTGGACTGTTTTTTAAAGGGGCAATCACTTACAAGGCATGGTTTTGCCTTGTAAGTGATTGCCCCTTTAAAAAAAAGTCAGTTCGTCTGGCATCCCGCATGGCGCCGAACTCGGGCGTCATTACACCATGCCCGAGTGGTAGATTTAACAAAGAGCGATATTCTTGTTATCACTCGTTACGAATGATAAATGGTGCTTCAGACAATCAGCTCATCATTGTCAAGTGTTTGAGTAATGACAGTTCAGAGCTGTTTGGCTGGAGCTCCAGTTAACATTTGTAACAAGTAGAGTTGAGCGAGTTCGGATTTACCCGGATCTCCAAACGGCATCTTATTGGCTCGCGGATGTCACGTGTGGCGTTAGGAACCGAGAAATTTTTTAGCAGTTGGGCAAAACCATGTGCACTGCAGAGGGGCAGATATAACATGTGCAGAGAGAGATAGATTTGGGTGTGGTGAGTTCAAGCTGCAATCTAAATTGCAGTGTAAAAATAAAGCAGCCAGTATTTACCCTGCACAGAAACAAAATAACTCACCCAAAGCTAACTCTCTCTGCAAATGTTATATCTGCCCCCCCCCCCCCCTCCCTGCAGTGCACATGGTTTTGCCCAACTGCTAAAAAAATTCCTGCTGCGATCAACTTGGAATTACCACCATAATGTAGGAACCATTGTGATCTAATTGAGTTCAGCTCTGCATCATCCACACAATGTTTAGTGGTAAGTAACAATGGGCCTAATTCAGACCCGATCGCTGCTGTGTTTTTGCACAGCAGCCGATCAGGTCTGAACTGCGCATGTGCCGCAGTGTGCCGGTGCATGCCAGACAGCCGACGGCTGTGTCAGCCCTGCGATTGCCTCTGCCTGATTGACAGGCAGAGGCGGTCGCTGGGAGGGAGGGTGTGGGCCGGTGGCATTTGGCTGCTGTTTTAGGGGCACGGTCGGGGCAAACAAATATGTGCCAGGAGAGTGCGGGGGAGGGCCACGGTGGCTGCGTAACGTCACACGCAGCCGCTGCGACCCGGACAGTGACGAGTAGCTCCCTGCGAGCGTGCAGGAGCTGCGCTGGTAGGGATCTACTCTTCAAGTACAAAAGCATCGCCGCTGTGCAATGCTTTTGTACTTGTGCGGCGGGGTAGGGCCTGACATGCGGGGCGGACTAGTCCTGTGCTGGGCGTCCCCCTGCATGTCAGGGAAGCTGATCGTAGATGTGCTAAATTTAAGATCAAGATCAAGTCTGAATTAGGCCAATATGCTATGTATATGCCAAAAGTTGTCAGGCTGCCAATGCATACATTCATACAGCATCCTCATACAAATCTTCATAAAACATAGCACAGTGCAGTATGTATTGTATAAGAGTTATCATAGTTTTTCATACAACAATTATTAGGTACTACACCTTTTCTGCACCCTTTCTTTTCTGATATATCCCACTAAATTAAAACAAAATTAATTTCCTGGTTGAATTAGTACACTAGATAGAGAATAGAAATATATCAATATATTTTTTTTTGCCTGTGTTGCTCATTGACTGGTTTAATCTTAGGAAATTTGCTATAGGGCTTTTTACACATAGTAAATGTGAATGTGATTACTTTTTCACACGATAGAAACTGTGGTGAGAGATTTTTGCCGATCTGTCTCTTGTGATTTCTGGGCCCCATACTTTTTTCTCTAAATTCACTTTAGTTCCGTTCAGTAGTTTGCTGAAACTTGGACATGAGCAAAAGTTTTTTTTGGCCAAGATATAACAGGAAACAGCTGGGCCAGCAAAGTGAGATTGAGATACTGTAGCAATGGTGCAATAGACTATAATCCTGATCCATCTTTGTCTATATATACAAATTCCAGTTACTATTACCTCACACACAAGTCTCTCAACACATGCAAGATCCAGTTACATTGTACACTAATGTCTGCATGTGCAACATTGAAACAGAGAGACAGCTCCCTGCAGCAGTTAATTTCATGCCCCATAATAGTGCCCTAGTCCTAGAACCATAGTAGTACCCTAGTCCTAGAACCATAATAGTGCCCTAGTCCTAGAACCATAGTAGTGCCCTAGTTCACATTATGTCACAGTGTTGGGCTGTCAGTACACAGTATGCAACACAGTACCCCCAATTCACATTATGACATACAGTGCCCCAGTTTATATTATAATGCCCTCCAGTTCATTTTACACCACATTACAAGGGGCATATTTAGATATATTGTAGGCACTATGGCATGTTTGTAAGAGCTCCTGTGTACCCCCATTGGTGAAAATTGTACTGTATATAACACATGTAACTGTGATAGGGAAGGTGGAGCTTTCTCAGCTCTAGGCCCAATAGTAGCTGTACTCCCTGCACCTAGGGTAGCTATACCCTTGAAACTACCATCTTACTATGTTGTACCCACATGCAGCACATATCCTCCATCTGTTATTGCAGAAAGTTACAGAATTGTAACAATACAATAACACACTTATAGTAGTACTAATAATAATCACCAGTGCCACCCCCACCCCCCCTCTATTTGCCATCATTGTTTTATTGTATATGCCCATACCTTCCCCACCTATTCCCCTTTGCTTTTAATTTACAGGCACTGATTTATCTGTAAATGACGCATGCATTGTAGTTATTTTTTTTGTTGTCTTGGGTATTCCAGTCTTCCAGTAGAGCCCTAAGAAACCTATTAGTGAATGTCTTCCATAAACAGTACTATGCCACATTATATATATATATATATATATATATAGAGTAGATTTTGTGACCCTAAACAAGTGGCATGGCCGGACCTCATCCAATTTGGCCTCATGAATTGGACACTACTTTCTATACTATCGCAAAATATACACATGGCAATAACTAGGGCTGTGAGAGTGGGGCAGCAGGACAGGGCACTCATCTGAAGGCGGTTCAGGGAGATATTGAATTTTTGTGGTAGTGATGGCTTAAGGGTGTCAATTTTCTTTTTTGCCCCAAATGCTAACATTTTTAGCTATGGCACCAAATATACGATAGCACGGCATATTTATTACAGTTTGTTTTTACACAATTCAACTCCCGATACCCCTTTCAGATTCACAATAGCCGGGTCGCATCCGGGAATGTGTACACGGGTGCTTCCCAGGTGCGACCCGTCTTGAGACCCCTTCAGACTTGCGGCCCGACCCGGCATATTGCTGGGTTGGTGACGTCACTGCTGACGCTACCGGAGGTGGTGCTTGAAGATAATCATCTCCTATGCAGAGAACGAGTGCTGAGTCACCTTGACCCGCCTTACCCGTTCACACTGCATGCATCCCGGGTCGATTCCGGATTCAACCCAGGTCGAGACCTGGGATGAAATGCCGGGACGCTCGACCCGGGATATTCTTTCAGGACCCTTTCACACTGAGCAAATTCCCAGGTTGATGCGCGTTCATGTGCAATAACCCGGGAAATATTTGTCAGTGTGAAAGGGGTATGATTTAGTCCACATAACTCATGTTACTTAATATGTGACTAACAGTGTTCATGCAATTCCCTGTCTCCCCCATGTTTATCCATGACATCCAGCTCCTCACTGCATGTCATAGGTAACCACTAAGCAGGTCCTCTCATATATATCCAGTCAGTGTATATGGTATTACTTGCAGAACCCAATGAATCTCTTTGAATGTATTTTCCTGGCTGAAATCTTCTGACAGTGAGAAGAGTTTATGTAACCGTCCAACCATTTCCAGTAGAACGCTTTGCACTGAGCTATAGGGATTCTACTACTTGAGAGACTTCAATGATAAATCGCTGTAGCATTTTTTTGCTGGAATTATTAAACCTCATACCTTCTGGCATTAATTACATGCATTTTACTGATGTTTATAATGGTAATAAAATGCATGTCAGTGGGTATGACACTAGAAACATTGTTTCATAATAACGCTGTTACCAGTATTGCTGAAGAGTTCATTTTGTCTTCCGGTATTTGGGATATATCTAGTTCTCTCCATAAGTAGTTAGCCGCAGGCCTGCTTTCACAGAGTTTCGTGAGACTGTATTTCGCTGATACCTCTCAGAATAGAATAACTTTAACAGTGAAATGAGCTGCCTAGGACTTAATGCAATTCATAGTGACTATCACAGTCCACATCACCCCCCTACCCCAATGCAATTTATTGGCTTTGATTGGAACAGGGACATAATATCGCATATTGTATCACTATGTACCCTCTCCATCACTTGGACCTCCACTCCAGGGATCTACTATGAGCTCCAATTTTTAGTAGCAAATACATATCAAATGCAAACCATGGGGTTGATTCGCTTAGGCACAAGTGGGTGTTGTAATGTTGTGGAAACGCCGCCAGCGGCACCACAGCCTGTCCCTTTGTGTGTCTGATCGCACCCCAGACTCATGGATTTTAGTACTGGCACATGCATGTTTTAAGAGAGGAATCGACCTTTGCCGGCATCCTTTATCCCATGTCGACCTTGTCCAATAGTGGTCGACCTATTGACTATCGACCTTATCTAGGCCAACCCATTGATTCATAACCCCTTTGCCCCTCCCCAAAATGTTCAAACATTTTATAGTCACACATTACAAACATTGATATAGGCTATGTACAATATGCTGCCTCACTTAGTACAAGACATCAGAGACACAGCACAAACCCTTTCAGGTGAATGATGTGATCCTTGATTTATGCAGGTGAGCTTCAATTTCACCAATGCCCATAGGGCTGTGGAAGCCTGCACCGGCTAATATGAGCTGAAGAAGCAAGAACAGTACATGCTAAGGTTATTTTAATGAGATCAAGTGATGAAGAATGTGCATTTTAGGGACAGCCAAATTGCTTATTTATAAAGACCGGCATATTTCACCTTCCAGTTGTACTTAAAGTCAGTCCTGATATCATTTTGCTCACAATGAATGTAAGCTATAAATAAAAATAAATCAAGTAGTATTTTAGGGAAAAAACGTGTATCATGCACCAGGTAGATGGGTGGTGTAGTGTGCGTTGATAATGATGTTATCTACTTGACCAAGCCAAGGCCATGTTTGATGTGAAGCAAAAAAAGCAGTGTTTGGAGCAAGCCACGTTGCCATGCAAGGGGAGCAAATACATTTATATTTTTCTGCTTTTCGATTGTATTCGAGAGGGGGGGAGATAAGACACATAAACGAAGTATGTCATACAAGCAGTAGCATTACTCAGTGGAGCAGAGCTACAAAGGGGTTGGGTATAAAATGCCTGCCATCGGGATATCGTCAGTCAGAATACCGACTGAGGCATCCCGATTATTATAATCCTGACAGGGGAAGGTAAGTATACTTACCTTCCCCCTGTGGGCCCCTAACCCTCCTTTCTATAGCCTGAACCTAACACCCCCCCCCCCCCCCCGCAGCCTAAACCTAACCTCCCTGGGGCACAGTCTAACCCTAGCCCTCCCTCGCAGCTTAAACCTAAATGCGCGGCTTACCTGTGTCTGGTCATACGGAATCCTTGCTGTTTGGGCTTTCCCCGCCAGGCTGGATACACTATTCGAGATGCTTGTATCGGCATTCTGAATAGTGTTTGGATTCCGGTGTCGATATCCTGATTGCAGAGATCCCGACCGGATCCCCTATAAAGGTGTGACACCACATGAAGTCATGAACAAAAATAAAAAAAATATGTAAATATTGTGACTCTTTTTGCAATGTAACTGGGATGCGGTAGAAGGAACAAGCCTAAAAAGGCCGTGTACTAAGAAAGATTGAGGTAACAGGTGACTGAGGAGGGCGGGAGGTAGCACGGGAAATAAGGGGGGAGGACCAGTCAGCACAGAAGAACATAAACACCTTTTCCCCCCCTCCACCAGTGGGAACAATGGTAGATATTATGAATAGAAACCTGGACGCTTCCTCACTGTAAAATATACATTTCTGCTGCGGGGTACACTGGGCTCCACAGGGAATGACATTGGGGTGTAGAGTAGGATCTTGATCTGAGACACCAACAGGCTAAAAGCTTTGACTGTTCCCAGAATGCATAGCGCCGCCTCCTCTATAACCCCGCCTCCGTGCACAGGAACTCAGTTTTGTAGTTGGTGCCATGCAGTAAGCAGGCATACAACAGGGGGGCTGCTTCAGCAGCCCTGAGAAGAAGCTTTTTTAAAGAAAAATGAAGACTTCAAGAGCTGCAGCAGAGGCACTGTTTGTGTTATATGTCAGTCAGACATCTCCTGCTGCAGCTACATCACCTCCCCCAGCGGCGCTGTATACTCCCGCCCCCATGTTGCCGGGTACTTACAGCGGAGGCTCCGGTTTTCTTCCAGTTAGTCACACACACGACCGCTGTTCTCCTGGATCGCGTGGCCACACTCAGGGAGGAGGTAAGTGGGTCGTCGTGACGGGACCCGCTGTAAATCGTGATTCCGCGCAGCCAGTAGGAGGCGGGCCGCGCGCACTGGCGTGGCCACTGGTAGTACCCCACTAGACCACCAGGGCAAGGCAGGGGCGGATTGGCCATAGGAATCACCAGGAAGTTTTCTGGTAGGCTGGCATGTCTGTGGAGCCTGTTTTGTGTGTTGTCATGTGGCCCCACCCCCCATATTACATGCATCCCACTGCACTCAGTACATTGCATTGTCCCCATTCATTCTTTTATTTCATCTCTGCAGTACAGCAATTCTGCCACAATCAGGCCCTATAAGGAGGTATCCCCCCCCCACTCAAGAGACCCCAACCCCTCTTCAGATCGCACCCCTGTTTAGGGCTGTTTCCATAAGTTTCCCAGGCTGGTTTTCCATCCCAATCCACCCCTGGGGCAAGGGCACAGGTCGGTTTTCTCTCATAAACCGTTTATATAAGCCCACAGTACCCGCTGGTGAAGTCCAGCAGGGGGATAAGGCTTTGACCTGTAGCCCCTCCCCCAGCCCCAGGGCGCCATTTAGAGTAAATGTTCCCATTCTGGAGCTGCATATCCCTCTCGCCCTCACTCCCTGTCAGCGTTTGGGCGCCATTAGGACAAGCTGAGCTGATCCTGGGACTGTTTGGGGATATCCTCCTCTGTAAAGCCGCCTGCATGTCCGCGCTGTGCATTTTACAGGACATATCTGCTGACAGTGTTAGTTAAGAAAGAGTGCATTTAGTCAGGATTATATAGTACAAGTACCCTGTGATATACATCCAGTCTTTACTGTGCATTGTTATATCTATTGAGTGTATAGCTATACATAGTACTACTCTGTATTGCTAGTCCAGTGCAGTTTTATTGCATGTCATAATTTCTGCATTGTACAATGTGACTGTGTGTGTGTGCATATAGCTGCTGTGTGACCTCAATTTCGTGTATCTCGCTCAGATTGCTATCCCTATATTCTATAACCTGAGGGTGCTAAGTGCGTCAGGTTTATCATTTAATATAAGTAGTTCACAGGATATACTAAGTGTGTATTTTTCTCTGTGATCTTTAGTCACGATAGACCTCTTGAATTCCCTGTTTGTGCTGATACACTGCACAGGGGGTTCTTGTCAGGTATTGTGCTGCTGATATTGTATTGTGTTGCCTTGCATTGAGCTTTCGGATATGTCAGATACAACGGGCAATGGTGCTGGGGCTGATCCCATATTGTGTGGTGGTGATGCTGCAGACACATTTGAGGAAAACATAGCAGCTGAGGGTTCAGGTTCTGGGGGATCCTTACCCCCAAGTGGGACTGTAGCACCGGGGGTTCAAAATGACCCACCTTGGGCTACCTTCTCCACGCTATTGAATACGCTGGTAACTAGACTAACGCCCCCTATGAGACCTCCTTGTGTGTGCCGGTACAACCGCTTATGGTCCCCGCGGTTAACCCGCCATGGGCAGATCAACTGTCTGCCCATTTACAGCAATTGAACCAATCACTGACTACTCAGAAGTCTAACCCTCACCCGCCTAAGACCAAGGGGTCCTCTAAGCGGGCCATTAATTCCTCACAATCCACCAACGTCCCAGACTCCTCGTCTGATGAGGATGGCGTTTATACTGACCCCACAGATTCTGATCCCGACGCTTCTGATGGGGAATCTGTTTCACAGGTGGATGTTCCTGACTTGTTGGAGGCTATCAGGACCATTCTTCAAATTACTGATGACCCGGAGCCTGATGCTGGCCCTAAGAAACCGGACAGGTTTAAACGTCAAAGTGGTTAAGCAAGTTTTACCTCATTCTGACCATTTAGTTGACATACGTCAGGAGTCCTGGGAAAATCCAGGAAAGAAATTCACGCCTCACAAGAAGATGCTGACTTGCTACCCCCTCGCAGCGGAACTAAGTAAAAATTGGGAAGCACCCCCGCCAGTGGATTCGCAAGTGGCGCGTCTGGTGGTATCCTAAGCTCTGCCGGTAACTACCGTCACGTCTCTGAAAGAACCGACGGATAAGCGTGTGGAGGGTTGTGTAAAGGCAATTTACACCCTAACTGGTGCTGCGCATAGGCCCACCATTGCAGCGACATGGGCTGCAGAGGCTGTTGAAGTGTGGGCTCAGGAATTGAAAACGGAGTTGCCTTCCAACGCTTCTGATCATGCTAGACAATGTCTGTCTCATATTGTCACAGCTTCTCATTACATTAAGGAGGCGGCTTTTGATGCCGGTATTCTGGCGGCCAAGGCTTCTACTACGTCCATTTTGGCTCGCCGGATTCTCTGGTTACGGTCCTGGTCTGTGGATCTGGACTCTAAGAAAACCCTAGAGGTACTCCCTTTTAAGGGAGACATTCTTTTCGGAGAAGACCTCAACAAGATAGTGGCTGACTTAGCTTCTGCTAAAACAGCATGTCTACCTAATACTGCTCCTTCGGTGCCGAAGGCTAAGAATACTCCATTTCGCTCCTTTCGTCCTTCAGGGAAAGCAAAAGGTCAGGCATACCTGAAACAGGTTCGCACTTCCAAACCCAATAAGCCCAAACCCAAACAGACCTGAGCTGCCCGTCAGCCTGCTTCCAAAACTGACAGGCCTGCCGCATGACTGGGTGGGCCTCCCTCTGGGGGATCCCAGGGTGGGGGGCCGACTTCTACGGTATACCCAGGAATGGTTGAGGACCACTTCCGATGCCTGGGTATGGGAAGTCGTCACTCGAGGTTACGCCGTATCCTTCAAGACTTGTCCCTCTCATCAATTTTGCCTGACAGACGTCCCTTCGGATCAGGTGAAGGCAAAAACTCTTCATTCAGTGGTACAGTCCCCCCTGGACACAGGAGTGGTAGTAACATAGAAACATAGAAACATATAATTTAACGGCAGATAAGAACCACTAGGCCCATATAGTCTGCCCCTTTTTTATTTTATCCTTTAGGCAATCTCAACCCTTTTTTAACCTTAATTCTTTGTAAGGATATTCATATGCCTGTCCCAAGCATGTTTAAATTGCCCTACAGTCTTAGCCTCTACTACCTCTGATGGGAGGCTATTCCACTTATCCACTACCCTTTCTGTGAAGTAATTTTTCCTTAAATTTCCCCTGATCCTCCCCCCTCCAGTCTCAATGTATGCCCTCGAGTTCTAATACTTCTTTTCCTTTGAAGAATGTTTCCCTCCTGAACTTTGTTAAGACCCTTGATATATTTGAAAGTTTCTATCATGTCCCCCCTTTCCCTTCTCTCCTCCAAACTATACATGTTAAGATCTTTTAGCCTTTCCGGGTAAGTTTTGTGATGTAGGCCATGCACCATTTTAGTTGCCCTTCTTTGTACACTCTCTAATGTATTTATATCCTTCTGGAGATAGGGTCTCCAGAACTGGACACAGTATTCCAGATGGGGCCGTACCAATGACCTATACAGTGGCATTATCACTTCTTTTTTCCTGCTACTGATTCCTCTCCCTATGCAACCAAGCATCTAACTTGCCTTTCTCATTGCTTTGTTGCATTGCTTTCCTGCCTTCAAGTCACTTGAAATAGTGACTCCTAAATCTCTTTCCTCCTCAGTAGTTTCCATTATAGTACCCTTAATACTATATTTAGCCTTTGGGTTTTTGAGACCCAAGTGCATGATTTTGCATTTTCTAGCATTAAACTGTAGTTGCCACGTTCTTGACCATTTCTCAAGCCTACCTAGGTCATTAATCATTTGTTTTACCCCTCCCGGTGTGTCTACCCTGTTGCATATCTTTGTACCATCTGCAAAAAGGCATATCTTCCCTTCAATACCATCTGCAATGTCACCAACAAAGATATTAAAGAGAACTGGACCAAGTACAGATGCCTGGGGTACTCCACTGGTAACATTTCCCTCCATAGATTGCACTCCATTAACTACGACTGTCTGTTTCCTATCCTGCAACCAGGTTCTTATCCATTTAACTGATTTATAATCCACCCCCAGGCTTTCAAGTTTATTTAGCAGTCTGCGATGTGGGACAGTGTCAAATGCCTTACTAAAGTCTAGATATGCTACATCTACAGCTCCCCCTTGATCTATTATTTTCATCACAGAGTCAAAAAAGTCAATAAGATTTGTTTGGCATGATCTCCCACCAGTAAATCCATGCTGTTTTGGATCCTGTAAGTTGTTTGATTTAAGATATTCCGCTACTCTTTATTTTAATAGTTTTTCCTTTACTTTCCCTACTACTGATGTAAGGCTTACTGGTCTGTAGTTACTTGCTTCCACTTTTGTGCAGTGGAACTACATTTGCTCTTTTCCAGTCCTCTGGAATAGCACCTGTATTTAGTGACTGGTTAAATAATTCTGTCAAAGGTGTAACCAGCACATCTTTTAGCTCTTTGAGTATCCTTGGGTGTATCCCATCTGGTCCCATTGATTTATCCACTTTTAGTTTTGAAAGTTCTGTTAGGACCTTCTCCTTTGTAAATGTATTTTCATCTACCTTATTTTTATGAATGTCCTTGCAACTTAACTGTGGCCCCATCCCTTCTTCTGTAGTATATACTGAGCAAAAATAATTATTTAGGTGATCTGCTATTGCCTTGTCTCCCTCCACTAAGTGCTCACTCTCTGTCTTAAGTCTTATTATTCCTCCATTTGATTTTCTCCTTTCACTTATATACTTAAAAAAAGTTTTGCCCCCTTTATCTACTGACTGGGCCATTTTCTCCTCAGCTTCTGCCTTTGCATGTCTGATCACTTTCTTAGCATCCTTCCGTCTGTCCAGATACACCTCTTTGTCGTGATTATTTTGAGTCTGTTTGTATTTCCTAAAAGCCATCTTTTTTGCTGTCACACTAGTTGATACTTCTTTTGTGAACCACACTGGCTTCCTTTTCCTGGTGCTTTTCCTAACCATTTTGATACAAAGGTCTGTTGCACTTAGTATTGCACTTTTCAGTTTTTTCCACCTCTCCTGCACTCCTTCCAAGTTTTTGTGTGACAGGAGTTGGATCCTGTCTTTATACTAAACCATACTGCTTGATGATCACTGGATCCCAGGTGCTCACCCACATATATATCAGATATCCTATCACCATTTGTAAGAATCAAATCTAATATTGAGTCAATTGCTTGAGAGATGCTCCCTGTAAGGAATGTAGAAATTTGCCACTTATAGCTGAACTTGCAAAAGACCCCTCCCAATTTACATCAGGTAAATTAAAGTCTCCCATGATTATGACTTCTCCCTTTAAAACCATTTTAGAGATGTCCAACAATAGGTTCCTGTCCAAATCCTGCCCCTGGCCTGGTGGTCTATAGATCACCCCAATGCGAATAATGTCCTTCCCGGTTTCTATGGTGACCCAAAGGGCCTCAGTTTTGGCTTCCATATTTTGTATTAAAGTAGCATTTTTGCTTTTTTTTCACATACATTGCTACCCCTCCTCCTATTCTTCCTATTCTATCCTTCCTAAATAAATTGTATCCTGGTATAGCTATGTCCCAGTCATGATTCTCATTGCACCAAGACTCTGTAATTGCCACAAAATCTAGGTTATCCCTTGTCATTATCGCAATAAGCTCTGGAATTTTGTCTCCTAAGCTCCTAGCATTTGCAGACATAGCTTTAAGAATTTTGTCTGTGCATTTGTTATTAGTAGCCATGTCCAGAGCGTACAAAATAAATGACAAGTTTAAAGTTGAAATTACCTGTTTGGGGATGTTGCTCAGTATTTGTTTTCTTTTACTAATCAGTAATCATACTCTGTCCTTTATACCATGACTACACCTTACTAAATATAAAGATATAGTACACCTGACCACAATGGGCAAATGTTCAAAGGAGGTAAACATCAGTCAGTATGCAATAATTAACTGTTTCACCGAGCAACTTCCCCACACATGCAATGACAATTACAAGAAATCATTACATCAAGAAACATACATGAGTTTGCATAAGAGAGAACTGTAGAGAGCAGATTGGGGATGACTTTTCATAGGTTTTAAAAAACAGATAATATGCACAAGATGAATTACATACTTTTGAGGCATTAAGGCAGACCATTTGTGGTAGTGTTGGAGTGTTGATGTTTTCCTTCGGTTTAACGCAGGTATAACGCTATTTTTATAATAACACTTTTATGTCAGCACTTCTATGGAAGCACTACCAGCCGATGACTATCCAGCCGTATACTAGACTTTAAATAGGAACAATAGCCATGTGAATGCAATGATTGCAAACTCCACCCAATACAATCCCCCTTTAAGCTAAGGCCATAAATTAGCTTAGATAAACAGACATTACATACCAATAAGGCAGCCAACTATATCTTTACAAAGGTAAAAAAATACAAAAAAAAACCCTCACTTTTTCAATATACCTAAACTATTCAATCAAGATATTCATTTGAGATCATCAGCAAATGCAGTACAACTTGCTGGGATGTGCAGTTCCACGAATCATACCTAAACTATTCAATCAAGATATTCATTTGAGATCATCAGCAAATGCAGTACAACTTGCTGTGATGTGCAGTTCCACGAATCATACCTAAACTATTCAATCAAGATATTCATTTGAGATCATCAGCAAATGCAGTGCAACTTGCTGGGATGTGCAGTTCCACGAATCATACCTAAACTATTCAATCAAGATATTCATTTGAGATCATGAGCAAGTACAGGTGCCTCTGGCTCAGAGAGGCAAGGGGTACTATTCACCGCTGTTCCTAGTCCCGAAACCGAATGGGTCCTCCTGGCCCATTCTCAACCTCAAGTCCTTGAACAAATTTGCGAGGGTCTCAAGTTTCGTATGGACACTCTTCGCTCTGTTGTTCTGGCCTTGGAACCTGGGGATTACATGGTATCCCTGGACATACAGGATGCTTAACTGCATATTCCCATTGCAGTGTCGCATAAGCAGTACCTGAGGTTTGCGGTTGGCAACCTCCATTACCAATTTCGGGCGTTACTTTTTGATTTGACCACA
Source organism: Pseudophryne corroboree (assembly GCF_028390025.1). Taxonomy (NCBI): domain Eukaryota; kingdom Metazoa; phylum Chordata; class Amphibia; order Anura; family Myobatrachidae; genus Pseudophryne; species Pseudophryne corroboree. The sequence continues at coordinate 425,950,639 of NC_086444.1, read as the reverse complement.
GCTCCGCGAGTCTTCACCAAGGTCATAGCGGTAATGTACTCTGCGGTCAAGGGGTCAGGATCCTACCGTACCTGGACAACTTGTTGATCCTGGCAAATTCCCCAGAAATTCTCCTACGCCATCTGGATCTGACTATCCAGTTTCTGCAAGCCCACAGGTGGCTCATCAACTGGAAGAAATCTTCCCTGGTCCCTGCTCAGAGCATGGTGCACCTGGGGGCGTTGTTGGACACTCACAACCAGCGGTTGTTCTTGTCTCAGGAGAAAGTCCTGAAGCTTCAGGACAGGATTCGATGCTTCCTATCTCGTTCGCAAGTGTCGATACATTCGGCAATGCAAGTGTTAGGTCTCATGGTGTCGGCTTTTGACATGGTGGAGTATGCTCAATTCCATTCCCGCCCTCTGCAGAAGCTGATTCTTGCCAAGTGGGATGGCCTGCCTCACCGGATCAGGTCTCAAATGATCTCCTTGTCTCCGGAGGTCTGTCTGTCACTGAGCTGGTGGCTTCAGGACCAACGATTGAGCAGGGGTCGTCCCTTTTGGATCTGCAAATAGGTACTTCTGACGACGGATGCCAGTCTGAGAGGTTGGGGCGCGGTGTTGATGCAACACTCTCTTCAGGGTTGGTGGACCAAGAAGGAGTCTCTCCTCCTGATAAACATTCTGGAATTGCGGGCGGTGTTCAACTCATTGAACTTGGCCCAGCATTTAATACAGAACAGACCTGTTCAATTACATTCGGACAACGCCACCACGGTGGCGTACATTAATCATCAAGGTGGCACTCGAAGCCACATGGCATTGAGGGAAGTATCAAGGATTCTTCAGTGGGCGGAACGCCATCTGCCAGCCATATCGGCAGTGTTTATTCCGGGGGTCCTAAACTGGGAAGCGGACTTTCTCAGTCGTCAGGACGTACACACCGGAGAGTGGAGCCTCTATCCAGAAGTGTTTCAACTCCTCGTGGACAAGTGGGGCCTTCCAGATGTGGACCTGATGGCATCTCGACACAATCACAAGGTTCCGGTCCTCGGAGCAAGGACAAGGGATCCCAAAGCAGCGTTCGTGGACGCACTGGCAATTCCATGTAACTTTCGGCTGCCATACGTGTTCCCAACGGTGTCACTCCTGCCCAGAATAATAAGGAAGTTCAAGCAAGAAGGAGGAATCCTACTTCTGATCGCTCCAGCGTGGCCCAGACGTCATTGGTTCTCAGACCTTTAGGGTCTCTCGATAGAGCGTCCCCTTCTACTTCCGCAGCGCCCAGATCTCCTCGTTCAGGGCCCCTGTGTATATCAGGATTTAGCCCGATTGGCTTTGACGGCGTTGCTCTTGAAGCTTCCGTCTTAAGGGCCAAGGGATTTTCTGAGGCAGTCATTCAAACCATGTTGAAGGCCCGGAAACCGACTTCTGCTCGGATTTATCATAGGGTCTGGAATTCTAACTTTGCTTGGTGCGCATCTAACAATCATGACGCTTACAAGTTTAGTACGGCCAAACTTTTGGCCTTTCTACAACAGGGCCTGGGCTTGGGCCTTCGTCTGGCCTCCATCAAGGTTCATATTTCTGCCTTGTCGGTTTGGTTCCAGAGAAAAATTGCAACTTTACCTGATGTTCATACATTTACTCAGGGTGTGTTGCGGATTCAACCTCCTTACGTCCCGCCTGTGGCTCCTTGGGATTTGTCGGTGGTTCTAGAGGTGATGCAAGGGTCTCCATTTGAGCCTCTTGAATCGGCAGACCTCAAGGTCTGCCGATTCAAGAGGCTCAAATGGAGACCCTTGCATCGCCTCCTGTAAGTCACCATATCTGGCTTTCTCTTAAGGTGTTGTTTCTGCTGGCTATTGCCTCTGCCAGACGGGTGTCGGATTTGGGTGCTTTGTCCTGTAAGTCACCATATCTGATTTTTCACCGTGACCGGGCGGTTCTTAGAACACGTCCCGGGTATTTACCTAAGGTGGTGTCTTCTTTCCACCTTAATCAGGAGATTGTGGTTCCGGCCTTTGCCTCTCCTGAATTGTCTTCCAAAGAGCGGTCTTTGGATGTGGTATGGGCTCTCCGCATCTATGTGAAGAGGACAGCTCCTATCAGGAAGTCTGATTCACTCTTTGTGCTATTTGGTTTTCACAAACGTGGCTGGCCTGCTCACAAGCAGACCTTGTCCAGATGGATTAGAATGGTGATTGTACATGCTTATGTACAGGCTGGTCGTCCAGCTCCTGATACTATAAAGGCCCATTCTACTCGGTCTGTTGGAACTTCTTGGGCGTCCCACCGTGGTGCGACCCTTGAGCAATTGTGCAAGGCGGCTACGTGGTCCTCAGTGAACACATTCGTAAGGTTCTATGCCTTCGATACTTCCGCCTCCCAGGATGCTTCCTATGGACGCCGAGTTTTTGTGCCCGCTACAGTGCGTCCCCTTCCATAAGGAACTGCTTTAGGACATCCCCAATGTCATTCCCTGTGGAGCCCAATGTACCCCGCAGTAGAAAACGAGATTTATGGTAAGAACTTACCGTTGTTAAATCTCTTTCTGCGAGGTACACTGGGATCCACAGGGTGCCCACCCAGACGCACTTAGCTTCTTTGGGTTGTTATGACATTAGCCGCTGACACTTTCTCCTGTCATGAGAATGTTGTGTATGTGGCTACTAACAGTTGTCGTCTCTTTTCCCTGCTACTGCATTGGACTGGTTAACAAAAACTGAGCTCCTGTCCACAGAGGCGGGGTTATAGAGGAGTCGGCGCTATGAATTCTGGGAACAGTCAAAGCTTAGAGCCTGTTGGTGCCTCGGATCAAGATCCTACTCTACACCCCAATGTCATTCCCTGTGGAGCCCAGTGTATCTCGCAGAAAGAGATTTAACAACGGTAAGTTCTTACCATAAATCTCGTTTTATATTTGTACATGTTGAAAGATACAGTCTTTGGTCATTTAGCATTTTCATTATGATTAGGAAAAATTAGTGTACTGTATTTTTTTCCTCGTACAGTGTGTACAGAATGATGTATAGAACATGTGTGTTTTTCAGACCCCTCAATCTGTGGAGGACTGCCTGCAGAGTACTCTGTCATCACTATACCCTCCCTTTGAGGTGACAGCTCCCACTCTCCTGACCCAGGTGTTCTCTGTGCTAGAGAGGACATATCGTGAGGACCCTCTGAGATACACCCTTGAATTTCTCATACCAGCCAAGAGGATCCTGCAGATTGTACAACACCAGGCTTGTGTAAGAGTCTCCTCAGTGCCTAGTCATTCTTACATTACAGTATGTCACCTATTGGCTAGATTCTTTTCAGCAACTTGGTGAATCCTATCAAGTTCTAATATCTTTCTTTTCTACCTCGCTTGACCTATGGCTGCCTTGTCCAGTTAGGACACCTATGTCCATTATTTTATATTTTCCATTTTTAAATAGAAAATCAGGACAGTCATCTGATATTTATCAATAGGTCCCTAAAAAAACTATGTAAAAATAGATGATTTTTTCCCCCCACACATTAAAAAGAATAAAACATATGTTCTTAGTTTTTATCTACCGCTGGAATACCTATGAAATAAGCTTCCTTATGCAAAGTCATTATTATGGACGTTGATATCCCCCTTTTCATGTATTGAGCATATCTAGAAGCCAGAGACTTTTCACCCATTGATAATTCAGCACCATTCTTTGTCTCTTTTTTTTAAAGCCCTTTTGCTTCCTTTAAGATGCGGATGAACTGAAATAATTCTATAAACATAGGGCATGATTTAGAGATGGAAGCTAATGCATTCGCCCAGCTGCAAATTTGTGCAAAAATATGCTAATGCTATAGCTGCCTGGGATTGTACTGAGACTCCCACAGGTGCCACCGGAAATCTCAGTGTGTGCGTACAAAGACACAGTGCCAGTCGCAGATCCTTTTATAATCGATGTGTGAATAAATTTGGACACGATGATAAAACAAAACTCGGTAATAACAAACAGTCACAGAGCTAGGAAGTAGCAATGCACATCGTTTTCTGATGGTTATCAATGTTTTTCTTCTGATGTTAGTTTTTTCACCATTTGATGGCAGCTTTCAGTGGTAGCCGCCAACGAATGGTGTAGATGCGATGGCCATCTGATGTTAAAATACAGCTGAATTCAGCTGCTTAACATCGGGAATTTTTACAATTTTTAGCATATTTTAAGCTAAGTATTGACAACAAAAAATAATGCTGAGCTCCTTTAAGTCATCTATCATATTTCTGTTTCATTTATTCTTTGACAACCTTCTTTTTTCTTTTTGTAGTCTCAATATAGTGGGTTTCTGTTCTTCCATGAAGGATGGCCTCTCTGCCTTGGGGAGAAGATCCTTATTCAACTTTCTTCCCTTCCCTGGCACTTTTTAAAGACTGGGGATTTCTACTTGCAAGTGGTGCCGTACTTAGAATGCTCTCCAAGACTTGTACTTAAGTGCCTTTCCCAAGATGGCAGCGGTGTCCAGGAGATTGTGGTTCCTGAATCCTCCCATTCCTTTATTTTCTCTGCTGAGTGGCTTAATAGTATCAACAAAGACCGTAGCTCAGTGCGCCTTGAAAATTGTTTAGCCTCCGTGGAAGAAAAAGTCCTTCGACTATCATGGTCTGAGGTCATTTATCCACGTTTTATCCACAAAGAAGGCTTCATTGTAGGAAGGAAATGCCCACCATGCCCTCTACTGCCACCTCTGGAGTGTCGAAGTCCTGGTGATGGAGGTATCACGATTGGAGACTTGGTGGATCCCAAATTCAGCACACATCTGTCAAATAATCAAGAATATATTGACAGCTGGAGAGAAGGAGCCTTGTCACCCTTATTGGGTTCTGTTAAAGACTCTGTAGAAGGGGAGTATGTGGAACTAAGTCCCCCAAGTTCTGGGTTATTAGAAAAATCAGAGAGTCCTAGCGGCACATGGGCTTCACGGGCAAAGACTGCTCCAAGCAGGAAAGGTAAAAAGAAAGGACACCAGGCTTGGCTGCACCAGAGGAAGCCAGGAAAGTTAGGTTCTTTAAGCACTTTAAAGGGGAGGTCTCAGGAGATATGGGACAATAGATCATGCACAGCAAATGCTGGAGAAAAAACTAAGTCTGGAGCAGAGGGTCACAGTTATTGGGATGTTGATACAAGAAACTGTTCTACTGAGATTGATGTGGTGGCTGAATGGAGAAAGGGTTTACATTGCCTTCAGAGACATGAGAAAGACATATTTTCGGAGAGACAGATTTGGGGTTCTTCTGAAACACAAGTATGGAATGATAAGGACTGCTCAAAGCAACAGAGTGAGGGATCTTGGGAAGCTGAGAGAGCTGTAAATAGGGACAGTTCTCAGGGAGACGACAATTTAACAAAGGCACTTAGAGAGTGCTCATTAAAAGTTGATATTCCTAAAGACAAAGAAGATGTAATAAAAGACGCAGAAGACATTTCTGATGATTGCCAAAGAGTTTCCCCTGGAGACAGCTTACAACAGTCCGGAGAGAGACAAAGTGAGACATCCAGAAATAATAATAATATAATTTCTGTTGTCGATTGCCAAAGTGACTGCCCATTAGACTTTGTAAAAAAGCTACTTAAGGAAACCAGACAGTCAGTGGATACACATGGCATAGCCTGTCATTCAAAAGAATCTTCACTGACCAGGACAAGCAGAACATGGGCAGATGGTCAAGAAACATCAAATGTACCAAGAGAAGGGGATAATGCTATCGAGGGCTTAAAAGTGTCATCTAATGAGCTAAAGCCTCACCCAGGAAAAGGAAAGCATCACGTTTGGGGACAGGTCACTGAAATGCCCCATAAGACTGGACGGGGGAGAAGAAAAAAGAGAAACAAGAGGGGGAGGGGGCTTATAAGGGTAGATGCAAGGAAAGTAATTCACAAGGTGGAACAGCCCAAAGTTAATGCTAAGCAAGAGGGAACTGAACCTGTCACCCTCTCCAAAGCTGAAGAGGAAATTAACAGAAATGATCTGGAGATAAATGACCAAAAACTATCTGGTGAGACATGTAGATTATTGTTGTTGTATATAATTATAGTATATACATTTTTTTTAGATACAACTAACTTTATGGTGAAATAATGATCTGAAAACTGTACGCACTATGGCCCTCATTCCGAGTTGTTCGCTCGTTGCCGATTTTCTCTATATTGCGATTAGTCGCTTACTGCGCATGCGCAATGTTCGCAGAGCGCATGCGCTTAGTTATTTTACTCAACAGTTAGGTATTTTACTCACGGCATTACGAGGATTTTTCTTCGTTCTGGTGATCGGAGTGTGATTGACATGAAGTGGGTGTTTCTGGGCGGAAACTGGCCGTTTTATGGGTGTGTGTGAAAAAACGCTGCCGTTTCTGGGAAAAACGCGGGAGTGGCTGGAGAAACGGGGGAGTGTCTGGGCGAACGCTGGGTGTGTTTGTGACGTCAAACCAGGAACGAAACTGACTGAACTGATCGCAGTGGCAGAGTAAGTGTCGAGCTACTCAGAAACTGCAAAGAAATTTCTATTCGCAATTATGCAAATCTTTCGTTCGCAATTCTGCTAAGCTAAGATTCACTCCCAGTAGGCGGCGGCTTAGCGTGTGCAATGCTGCTAAAAGCAGCTAGCGAGCGAACAACTCGGAATGAGGGCCTATTTTTGTCTTATCTTTTTTACATACTTACATTGGTCATGTGACCGAAGAAACTATTTGCATCAGATAAGTAGTGTCTTTATACTAACACTTGGTCCACTTTATATATATTTTTTAGACACTAGTAGGCGCCCTTTTCTCCACTTGTTTAAGTTTATAGTATATAAATGTTTATCATAGCGCATAAATGTCATAACATCAGTAAAAGATAAGCTGTGTTATGATAACTTTAAATAAAATAATGAATCAATATAATTCAAAATACATTTGAAATAATTCTTGAGTCATTGCTTTTGTTTCGTTGTTAGCAGACGTTGTCACACCAGCTGCAAGCGAACTGGAAGAACCATCCACCTTGGCAGATACAGAGCCAGAGCCATCACTTTCCCAGAACCCTTTGCTGCAGTCATCTTCTATTTCTGATTTCAAGTGTCTCCATAGAGATGCTAATTGGGACATATTGGAGTCTGGAGTTTTCTGCTTGACTGGTGAGAAGTAATTTTATGTTTTTCCCATTTTGCAATGAATTAGAAATGCACTAAATGTAAATATAAAGTAGGAAAGTGGGCAATTGGGAAAAAACAACTAGAGATGGCAAATGAAAATAAAACTTACAGATATTTGTACAGAGAATATAAAAGCAACAAAACACAAATAATAATATGGAGAACAGGCCACATCGTGGGACGGAGTCCAGAACAACCATTGTAGGTTTCCCAGTGCTTCATACTAGACTTTTGCATTCAAATGCAAAGGGGGGCTGGGAGTGTCCTGAGAATGCCATTCAAACTTCCCTGTGATACATCACATGCACAAAAACAGACTTTTTCCATCCGATTGCATCCAATTCCGATATATCATTAGTGCAGCACCAATGATCTAGAGGCTCCGATCTGATGCTCAGGGAACCGCGCATCGGATCGGGCTGGATGTAAAACACATACGATCTGACACTTTTCTTAAGATATATCGTCCCGAAAGGTTGAAATCGTGTGAAATCGTTGTAGTGTATGGGGCCCTTTAGTTAGCTGTTCCATTACATTTATTAGCAAAGCGATCCACTCAGACATTCAGGTAACAAAACACCACTTTAAATCTGTTTTTAAGTTTATTATTACAAACTTGGCCTGCCAAAATGATACTAAAAATATTATTACTGCTTAGATACTGTATAATGCAGCTGTTGCTTCTTGTTGACTGCAGATTCTTAATAGATGTTCAGCATAATAACTATGCAGTCTGTAAACAGCATATTCCACATTAGTGACTAAACTGTAGTATTTCTCAGTGAAAGTTGTTGGTACAAGAAGAAATATATCCTGTAAGATTGTAAGTTTGCCATCAAGAACCTCTTACCTGGTCTGTCTATACCCTTACCTCTCACCGGGATGCGGTCAATTTACCTACAATCAAAATCCCGACAACCATTGACAGATGGTCAAAATCCCGACAAGGTTAAAATCCCGACATGGTCAAAATGCCGACAATTAAAATACCGACAAGGTCAAAATACAGACATTTAAAATGTCGACAGGTCAAAAAGTCGACATAAGTTTTCCTTGATTTCTCTTACGTCCTAGAGGATGCTGGGGACTCCGTAAGGACCATGGGGTATAGACGGGCTCCGCAGGAGAAATGGGCACTCTAAAGAACTTTTAGTATGGGTGTGCACTGGCTCCTCCCTCTATGCCCCTCCTCCAGACCCCAGTTGGATCCTGTGCCCAGAGGAGAATGGGTGCATTACAGGGGAGCTCTACTGAGTTTCTCTGATAAAAGAATTTTGTTAGGTTTTTTATTTTCAGGGAGCACTGCTGGCAACAGGCTCCCTGCATCGTGGGACTAAAGGGAGAGAAGCAGACCTACTTAAATGATAGGCTCTGCTTCTTAGGCTACTGGACACCATTAGCTCCAGAGGGATCGGAACGCAGGTCTCCCCCTGCCGTTCGTCTCAGAGCCGCGCCGCCGTCCTCCTCGCAGAGCCGGAAGATAGAAGCCGGGTGAGTATAACGAAGAAAGAAGACTTCTAAGGCGGCAGAAGACTTCAGATCTTCACTGAGGTAAGCCGCTGCGCGCCATTGCTCCCAGCAAGTTACACACACGGCAGGCACTGATGGGTGCAGGGCGCAGGGGGGGCACCCTGGGCAGCAATATATACTTCTATTTTTGGCATGTTAGATACATATGGGCTGTGGTGTCAGTGAATATGTTCATCCCCCGCCATTGTTTGTGAATTTGAGCGGGACCGAAGCCCGCCACTAGAGGGGGCGGAGCTTGGTTGCACAGCACTAACCAGCGCCATTTTCTCCACAGTGTGCTGAAGAGAAGCTGTCTTCCCGGACTCTCCCCTGCAGAACGGTGATACAGGGCTGAAAAAGAGGGGGAGGGGGGCACATTTTGGCGCAGTGAGTGTATTACACGATTGACTTAATATAAAAGCGCTAAATCTGGGAATTGTTTCCAGTGTCAGTTGGCGCTGGGTGTGTGCTGGCATACTCTCTCTCTGTCTCTCCAAAGGGCCTTGTTGGGGAACTGTCCCCGTATAGATATATCCCTGTGTGTGTGTGAGGGTGTCGGTATGCGTGTGTCGGCATGTCTGAAGCGGAAGGCTCATCCAAGGAGGAGGTGGAGCAGATGATTGTGGGGTCTCCGTCTGCAACGCCGACTCATGATTGGTATGATATGTGGAATATTTTAAATGCTAATGTGACCTTATTACATAAGAGAATGGACAAAGCTGAGTCCAAGGAAACAGCAGGGAGTCAATCCGCGGATGTGGCTGGGTCACAGGGCCCGTCAGGGTCTCAAAAGCGCCCCTTATCACAAATAGTAGACACTGATACCGACACGGATTCTGACTCCAATGTCGACCACGATGAGGCAAGGTTGCACCCTAACGTGGCCAAAAGTATTCATTATATGATTATGGTAATAAAAGATGTTTTACATATCACAGATGACCCCTCTCTCCCTGACACGAGGGTGCGCATGTATAAGGAAAAGAAACCTGAGGTAACGTTTCCTCCATCTCATGAACTGAACGAATTATTTGAAAAAGCTTGGGAAACTCCAGACAAAAAACTGCAGATTCCCAAGAGGATCCTTATGGCGTATCCTTTCCCTGCAAAGGACAGTGTACGTTGGGAATCCTCGCCCAGGGTGGACAAGGCATTAACGCGTCTGTCCAAGAAGGTGGCGCTGCGGATCGTAGACAGGAGACTACCTTAAAGTTTATTTATGCAGATACAGGGGCTTTACTCAGACCGGCAATAGCATCGGCATGGGTCTGTAGCGCTGTTGCAGCATGGACAGATATCTTGTTGGCTGACATGGATACCCTGGACAAGGATACCGTTGTCCTGACTTTGGGCCACATTAAGGACGCAGTCTTGTATATGAGAGAAGCTCAAAGAGACGTGGGACTGCTTGGCTCAAGAGCCAACGCCATGGCAGTTTCGGCAAGGCGAGCTCTGTGGACCTGCCAATGGTCGGGTGATGTCGACTCAAAAAAGCATATGGAGGTTTTACCTTACAAGGGTGAAGTTTTGTTTTTAGGACGGTCTCGCGGACATGGTTTCCACAGCTACCGCGGGTAAATCTACTTTTTTGCCTTTTGTTCCCCCACAGCAAAAGAAAACCCCACAATAACAGTTGCAGTCCTTTCGGTCGCATAAGTCCAGAAGAGGTCGGGGCTCCTCTTTCTTCACCAGAGGTAGGGGTAGAGGTAAGAGAACACCTGCTTCGGCTAGTTCCCAGAAGCAGAAGTCCTCCCCGGCTTCTGCTAAATCCACCGCATGACGCTGGGGCTCCATGGAGGGAGTCCGCACCGGTGGGGGCACGTCTTCGACTCTTCAGCCAGGTCTGGGTCCTATCAGGCGTGGATCCTTGGGCATTGGAAATTGTATCCCAAGGTTACAAACTGGAGTTCGAAGAGGTGCTCCCTCGCCGATTTCTCGAGTCGGCCTTCCCAACCTCTCCCCCGGAGAGGGAAGTGGTATTAGATGCAATTCAAAAGCTGTGTCAACTGCAAGTGATTGTCACGGTTCCCCTAGGCCAACAGGGCAAAGGCTACTATTCAACAATGTTTGTGGTCCCGAAGCCGGATGGTTTGGTCAGACCAATTTTGAATCTAAAATCATTAAACCTATACTTGAAAAAGTTCAAATTCAAGATGGAATCACTCCGGACTGTGATATCCAGTCTGGAAGCAGGGGATTTTATGGTGTCGCTGGACGTGAAGGATGCCTACCTTCATGTCCCCATATTTCCTCTTCATCAAGAATACCTGCGTTTCGTGGTACAGGACTGTCATTACCAGTTTCAGACGTTGCCGTTTGGGCTTCCCACGGCCCCGAGGATTTTCACCAAGGTAATGGCAGATGGTGATGGTGCTCCTGCGCAAGCAGGGTGTCACAATTATCCCGTACTTGGACGATCTCCTGATAAAGGCGAGATCAAGGGATCAATTGCTGAAAAGCGTGTCACTCTCCCTGAGAGTGTTACATCAACACGGTTGGATTCTCAATCTGCCAAAGTCACAGTTGCTTCCAACGACTCGACTATCATTCCTAGGCATGATTCTGGACACGGAACAAAAGAGGGTTTTTCTACCAATAGAAAAAGCCCAGGACATCCAGAACATGGTCAGGGACCTGCTAAAACCAAAAAGAGTGTCTTCATCAATGCACTTGAGTTCTGGGAAAAATGGTGGCAGCCTACGAGGCCATTCCCTTCGGCAGGTTCCATGCGAGGACGTTTCAGTGGGACCTTCTCGACAAATGGTCGGGGTCCCATCTACACCTTCATCGAAAGATAAGCCTGTCCCCCAGGGCCAGGATGTCTCTCCTGTGGTGGCTGCAGAGTACTCACCTTCTAGAGGGTCGCAGGTTCGGCATTCAAGACTGGGTTCTGGTGACCACGGACGCGAGCCTCCGAGGAGGGGGAGCAGTCACAAAAGGAAGACATTTTCAGGGGTATGGTCAAGCCAGGAGGCTTGTCTACACATCAACGTACTGGAATTGAGGGCCATATACAACGGCCTACGACAAGCGGAGTATCTTCTTCGCGACCTACCGGTTCTGATCCAATCAGACAACATCACAGCAGTGGCTCATGTAAACCGCCAAGGCGGGACAAGGAGCAGAGTGGCGATGGCGGAAGCCACCAGAATTCTGCGCGGGGCAGAAAATCACGTAAGCGTTCTGTCAGCAGTCTTCATACCAGGAGTGGACAACTGGGAAGCAGACTTCCTCAGCAGACACGATCTCCATCCAGGAGAATGGGGACTTCATCAAGAGGTCTTTGCAGAGATAGCAAGTCTTTGGGGACTTCCTCAAATAGACATGATGGCGTCACGCCTCAACAAAAAGCTTCGGAGGTATTGTGCCAGGTCAAGGGACCCTCAGGCAGTAGCGGTAGACGCCCTAGTGACACCATGGGTGTTTCAGTCGGTCTATGTGTTCCCTCCTCTACCTCTCATCTCAAGAGTGTTGAGAATCATAAGACGAAACAGAGTACAAGCAATACTCGTGGTTCCAGATTGGCCTCGAAGGGCCTGGTATTCGGATCTTCAGGAAATGCTCACAGAGGATCCATGGCCTCTTCCTCTCAGGGAGGACCTGTTACAGCAGGGGCCTTGCATGTTCCAAGACTTACCACGGTTGCGTTTGACGGCATGGCGGTTGAACACCGAATCCTAGCAGAGAGAGGTATTCCGGAGGAAGTTATCCCTGCTCTGATAAAGGCTAGGAAGGAGGTAACGGCGAAGCATTATCACCGTATCTGGAGGAAGTATGTATCTTGGTGTGAAGCCAAGAATGCTCCTGCGGAAGGTTTCCATCTGGGCCGTTTTCTCCACTTCCTACAGACGGGAGTGGATATGGGCCTAAAATTAGGCTCCATTAAGGTACAGATGCCCTATCTATATTTTTTCAAAAGGAATTGGCTTCTATCCCTGAAGTCCAAACTTTCGTGAAGGGAGTGCTGCACATCCAGCCTCCTTTTGTGCCACCAGTGGCACCATGGGACCTTAACGTGGTGTTACAGTTCCTTAAATCACAATGTGTCACGATCTGGGTATCTGGACGCCATTTCTTACCCATCAGATGCCTCCTAAGGCTGGCTCAGCGCTCCAGGACCGGATCCCATCTGTTATCCTGATGTGTACATTCCTGTATCCTCTCCTGTCACTCTGGGACGCTGTCACAGTAAACGCCATATTACACCTGGCATGGCGTCTCCCGCGGCCTCCGCCGCCGTCCCTGAACTTCTGCATGCAGAGTGTCTGAGTGGCGATTACGTCAGCCGCGGCCTCCGCTGTGTCCGCGTGGTTGGATGTGCATCTGTCAGCCTGGCGCCTCCTGTCTCCGGTGGCCGGCGCCGCCATTACTGTTTTCATTACCACATGGATTACAAACCAAACTTCCCTCCAAGTGTCTGCATGGGCGCAGCCATCTTGGATTCTGTCAGCTGATCATTTCCACCAATCTGTTCTCAGTATTGATAATCTGCATAATTGCCTAGCCAATCCCTTCCTTGCTGCAGGTATAAATACACTGTGCCTGAGCAAGGAAGGCGTCAGTGCTTTGGTTGTCAAACCTAGTTCCTGTTTGTCTCTCTCCTGTGATTGTCTTCCAGGTTCCAGCTCCTGTCTCAAGACTTCCACCATAGAGACCCGCACCAGCATTCCACCTGCGGTGTAGCCTGACTCTCCAATCCATTGTGGATTCATCTGTTTCCAGCTACAACATTACCTGCTTCCAGCTCAGCTTCCAGCAGAGTACAGCTTCCCTTAAAGGGCCGGTGTCCTTTCTACAGTTTACCACTCTCCACCGGTATTATTATTTCTCCGCTCTCAAGTTCTACATTTCAGTTCATATTTCATCGCTCCCAAGTTCATTTATTATTTAACTGGTTCCAGCCAGTATCCACTCCGTGCTAACAACAGTCTGGTTCCAGCCAGTATCCACAGCAGCTGTTTTATCTTCAGCAACCCAGCTTTTCCTGGAACACCAGCTGGCACAATCCTGGGTTATCTCCATTGCTACAGTCGGGCCTGGTAAGGACTTTCCATCTAGAAGATCATAAGAACTATCTCACACTACCAGTGCCCTGTGGCTCCTGCCATCCTGTAGTACCCAGGAACTGTATTTATTCTTTGCTGACTTTTACGTTTTCTTTTACTGCTGCTGTGTTGCGGAGTTGTCATAATAAACATCATTGACTTTTATCCAAGTTGTCGTGGTCACGCCTTCGGGCAGTTAATTTTCATGTTACTTACATGTCCAGGGGTCTGATACAACCTCCCAGGTTCCGGTACATCTCAGCCCCTACAACTGAGGCTGCCTCCCGTCAGCTCAGGCCCTCAGTTGTGACACAATGGTTTGAATCTCTTCAAACGGTGGAATTAAAATTTCTCACCTGGAAGGTGGTTATGTTATTAGCCTTGGCATCTGCACGGCGGGTGTCGGAGTTGGTGGCCTTATCTCACAAGAGCCCCTACTTGATTTTTCATGTGGATAGAGCAGAATTGAGGACTCGTCCTCAATTTCTGCCTAAGGTGGTCTCTTCTTTTCATTTGAACCAACCTATTGCAGTGCCTGTGGCTACGGGTGACTTGGAGGATTTCAAGTCCCTGGATGTGGTCAGGGCCTTAAAAGTCTACGTAGCCAGGACGGCTAGGGTTAGGAAAACAGAGGCTCTGTTTGTCCTGTATGCAGCCAACAAGATTGGCGCGCCTGCTTCTAAACAGACTATTGCTCGCTGGATCTGTAACACGATTCAGCAGGCTCATTCTACGGCTGGATTGGCGGTACCAAATTCGGTAAAGGCCCATTCCACTAGGAAGGTGGGCTCTTCTTGGGCGGCTGCCCGAGGCGTCTCGGCATTGCAGTTGTGCCGAGCTGCTACTTGGTCGGGTTCAAACACTTTTGCAAAATTCTACAAGTTTGATACCCTGACTGATGAGGACCTCGCGTTTGCTCAATCGGTGCTGCAGAGTCATCCGCACTCTCCCGCCCGGTTTGGAGCTTTGGTATAAACCCCTTGGTCCTTACGGAGTCCCCAGCATCCTCTAGGACGTAAGAGAAAATAAGATTTTAAACCTACCGGTAAATCTTTTTCTCCTAGTCCGTAGAGGATGCTGGGCGCCCGTCCCAGTGCGGACTAAATCTGCAAGACTTGTATATAGTTGTTGCTTACATAAGGGTTATGTTACAGTTGGAATCGGTCTTTGACTGACTGTTTTTTTTCGTTCATACTGTTAACTAGTTGCGTAAATTCTAAGTTATATGGTATGATTGGTGTGGGCTGGTATGAATCTTGCCCTTAGATTTACAAAATCCTTTCCTCATATTGTCCATCTCCTCTGGGCACAGTTTCTCTAACTGAGGCCTGGAGGAGGGGCATAGAGGGAGGAGCCAGTGCACACCCATACTAAAAGTTCTTTAGAGTGCCCATGTCTCCTGCGGAGCCCGTCTATACCTTATGGTCCTTACGGAGTCCCCAGCATCCTCTACGGACTAGGAGAAAAAGATTTACCGGTAGGTTTAAAATCTTATTTTTTTCATTGAAACCGACTTGTTCATACTTTACCATCCCAGTGGACCTGGAGAGGGAATATAATAGTGCCGAAGCATGGTAAGAGCAGCAAGCCATGTGAGGGGACGCGGTACACTTACACGGTGTCCATGTCAACCTATGTCGACATACACACATAAAAACACTGATAAACTTGTGTCGACTTTTTGACCTGTCAACATTCTAAATGTCGGTATGTGGACCGTGTCGGTATTTTGAATGCCAGTATTTTGACCTTGTCATTATTTTGACCTTGTCGTGATTTTGCCCGTCGGTCAATTGTTGTCGGGATTTTGAATGTCGGGATTTTAATTGTAGGTATTTCATACTGATCCCCTCTCACCTCTATGTTTTTACTACTGTGCTTCTTTAGATAAATACACGTTTTCTATCATTCCTCATTGTTTTATACCATGAGTGTACAGCAGCTAGTCAATTGGCATATTTCTTTATTTAGTACCTGTTAGTCATGTAGTACCAACCATTGTACTAAAGAAATGAAATCATTCACATCAGTCCTTGTCCTATTGGAGCTTATAGTCTTCATCATACTTGTGTACTCTCCTGGATCAGCCGGGAGGCTGCTGAAAATCAGGCGGCGTTCCCAGCTTCCCGAAAGGGGAAGCAAGTCTCCTGGATCTGCTTCACCCCCCTCACAGCCACCCGCACCCCCTTCAGCTGTCACAGCCACCCGCACTCCCTTCAGCTGTCCTTCAAAGTGGGTGGTCTGGGAAAGTAGATGACGCGATTCTCGTCATCATAGTCCCGCCCCCCTGCTATACAGTGACAGTAATCTGGACATTGAATAGCTGGGGGCAGTTCCATGATAACACGCTCGCGCGTCTGTGTCCCTGTACCACCCACCCATGATGAGGCCACGCCCCCTGTTGACCGACCTGGCTGCGCCCTCCTGCATGGAAAGCCAGAATGTCGGTAACTTTTTCTTTTTGTACAGAGAAAAAAGGTTGTATTACACTGAATTTTTATTCCAAAGTAGTTATTATAACCTTCTACTGAAGATGGTCCCTTCTCCCTGTATGTTTTAGATAAAGGGGAGATGTATCAAGTCTTGATAAAGCAGAGAGAGATAAAAGTACCAACAAGCCAGCTATGTCATTTTATAAGCACAGCCTGTAACATGGCTGTTAGGAGCTGATTAACTGGTACTTTATATCTCCAAGGCTTGATACATCTCACCCAAAGCCATTAAACATAAAGCTTTATTGAGGGGTGATACTCCATACCCATGGGCAGATACACAGTGCACAAAGGAAAACAAAAGAATGAGTATTAAGGTAAGTACACTTTGTAGAAAAATAGTGATACTGGTTAATTTCAGGTAACTGATTAATAATTAGTTACTATTATTTAGGGGCATACTTAGCCATTATCGGGTTTCAGATACGATAATATAGAATTTTTTTTACCAACACTTTTTTCACAGGAACCATCTGGAAATCAAGATGAGTTGGAGGTATAGAATGAGATGTTCTAGGGAATAAATCTTATATCAGCTTTCATGAAATCACACCCAACTATACTCTATAATAAACATCATGCAATGATGTGATGCAATGTGGCACACCAATAAAATACAGGCCTGTTACCCCTTCATGTACTATCTGCCAGATAAATCAGTATGCTATCAGACTATGGAGACAATAATACCCCTTTCACATCGTACAAATAACCCGGTATCCACCCGGCATATTGCCATGTCGACACGGGTCGCTGAACGCTGTGAAAGGGGCCATGGATGAATTTCCGGGTCGCCTGACGTGGTAATTCAGCCCAGGTTATAAGTAGGGTTATACCCGGTTAATTACTGGGTTAGGCGCAGTGTGTATGGGTTACCCGGATCGATGAGACCCGATACCTGTTCACTGCATAGGGAGAGGCGGCGTGGAGATTATATTATCTCCAGCGCCGCCTCAGCACCCACCCCCAATGCCGGCTCGGTCCCCGCCCCCGGATGGCAATGGGTCGGGATTGCGGTGCGTAGGGTCCAATGCTGGGTCCCACCAGGGAATGACCTGTTTCCAATTCCCGGGTGGGACCCGACATTGCGATCTGAAAGCAGTATAAGTAATATATACAGGATGGGCTGCCATAGTGCCCATAGTCTTTGGGAGAGTCCAGGTCTGTAGTTGTCTGTAACAGCTGTTGTTGTTTTGCAGGAGGACTAGACAGGGACAAGAGAGCGTTGTTGGTTGTATTTCCAGCCAAAGCATCAGCAGAAAATACCCAGAGAGACCTTGAGGAGGCAATTTTATATCTGTACTTTCTTCTCAGGTAAAGAAGCATTGTCAGGTTGGGAAAGCTGGGGAGAGAAATACTGGCTTCAATGTGCAATATATATGGAGTTAACATTTACAGATTACAGGAATAAGTGCTGGAATAGCAAATACAGATGCAGTGTCTCAGGACAGGGTCAGGGCACTAAGATAATGTGCCCCATAAGCTCTGCTTAAACGTAAAGCAATTATGTCTTCTGAGCTGTAAATTGCGGGCTTGACGAGATAAAGGATGCAATAGATATTAGTGCCAGGACCTATGTTAAAGAAATGTGTATGTGGCAAAGCAATGTAGGGGGGTAATTCAGACTGGATCCCGCACTCTGAATTACTGTGTGGAGTGCGCACGCGCAGTGGCCACACTGCACATGCACACCCCGGGAGCCCAGTGAGATGCTATCTACATCTAATATCAACTCTGAATTACCCCCTAGGTCTGTACACTGGCCTTTTTTTTATTGAGCTTTAAAGTTGAATTGGATTGATAGAGACTTGGATACAAATGGTCAGTGACATAAAGAAAAATGATATTGGATAATGAATCGGCAGGTCTGTGCTGGGAATTGGGTCGGAGATGATGACTATATCTAGAGGCTTATTCACTATTTCTCAGGTCTGATCTCCGTGATTTGGGCCTGACCCTCCTCCTGGATCTGCGAGATTGCACAACCCTCCCTGAGACTTTCCTACAGATGCTCCAACACAGCAAGGTAGTCACCTGGACTTCATGTCGGTAACTGGTGAAGATAAACATAAAGAAAGAAAGAAAGAGGGTTTTTAGAACTGAATAAGTGCAATGTAATAATTGTATTATAGCATGAAATCATATACAGTGTCTTTTTATTCACAGGACTCAGTGCATAAATGCATAAACCGCACCTTATTAGTCTGTGATACAGAGAACCCTGCTGCAGCTCAGAATGATCTTCCCAATGCACAGGCAAGAATGCAGTAAATGAATAAGTAAATAAGGGCAGATACGTACACAGTGATACAGTCTGGTGCCACAATCTGCCCATCCACCAGAATAAAGAGTGGCATTGATGGCATGTGTACAGACATGTGACTTCTCATCAGTGTTTCCACAGCACAGCAGTTTATTCTGGACCAGACTGTGTTAGCTTGAGTGGGAGAATGGAAACTTTCCTGTAGAATGGAAACTCGCCACTTTTATTTCTATTTCAACATTTGGGTTTTCCCTCTTAAGCTTTCTATAGACCTAAATATTTTAGAGCAACAGAAAAATAACATCTGCACGCGTACCAACTAAACAACTATAGTCCCTCTAATAAAATACATCTAGTGACTTCTTTGTACCCTGAGTCACGTGGGTTCTGCCTATTCAGGCTCTCTGTCCTGATATTACCATGGCTCTCTTTGTCTCCTGCAGGTTGTGTTGACATCTGAGCTGACACAGTTTGTCGAAGTGGAGGAGCTGCCAGAAAGTCTTGGGGGAAAGAGACCATATATACACACTGAATGTGTTAGGAGCCAGCAGGTGAGATGTACATCTAGTAGTGTGAAAAGCTTGTATGAGGTACCTACAGGACGTGCATAGGAAACTGCCATTAGCCATCACCTATATTAAACATGCATCCCCGCCACTGATCACATCCTGATTTATGAATGACTTGGTCAGAGCCAGATGGTATGTAGCACAACATGGAGACAAAACATAAGCAGACAGTCACATCTGGCATGACGGAGGCTTTCTGGCGCTCATACAGTATTTCTAAATGAAAACATTGTGCTCATTTTTTATTTGGAAAAATACAATAGTTCATGTTGTACTGCATAATGTTAAGTATCTCATTGCATGGACACTCTAGTGGATTATCCATGTGATAAATAAAACTTTCATGGAATGCCCAGACTTACAGACAATAAGTTATTTTCGAATAAGCGCAGAAAGCAGAATTATTCTGCATCAGTTGATCACATGGGTGAGGGTGCCGTCTGTTTTTTTGTACATACTGGCAATTCCGGTATATGCATATGTGTTTATTCTGTACTATGTAAAAAACACATGCCCTGATTTACAGTTGAACATAAAAAGGCAAAGTTATATCTGCACACTTGTGTTTCTATGTCAGTGTTAGAGTTGCAAGCATCTTAAGACATGTGAAGCTTGATCTAGAATACTGTATGTACACGGCCCAAGAGACGGTGCCACAGTTATCGCCATCGACTGTAAAGATTTATGAAGACACAGTAGATTGACAGGTCAAAAGGTCGACAGGTAAAAGGTAGACAGTGGGTAAAGCCAACAGGGTCAAAAGCTCGACACAAGTTTTTGGGCTGTCATTTTGGGATGCAGTTAAAATGCTGGCTGTCGGGATCCCGGTGTTCAGGATACCAACGCCAAAATCCCGCCAGCCACCAATGCTTCCAACTAGAATCCCAGCGCACCAGGGCTATTCCCACTTTTGGGTGTCCCGCAAGAGGACTCTTAGCACTCGCCCTGCTGCAGGCATTCTGGCGGGCGGGATGCCGATGTCGGGATATTGACAGCCGGCATCCCATCCGCCGGTATTACGTATATAATCCGTCATTTTGTATGTTTAACCATATGTAAGTACAATTAGTGGAAATGTGTACCCTCGCAGGCTTACTACACTTCAGGCAAGGTGGTTTGCTCCGCTACTGTTGCGCTTGCCACAGGTTACTATTCGCAGTGGTAGTCCACGTGGATAGTAGATCAAGCAAAAGTAGGAAATACATGAATAAACACAAAAAAACATTTGTGTGTCGAACACTGTCATGTCGGCCTTTTGACCACGTCAGCCTTTTGTGCCTATTGACCTTAAGCACTGTCTGACTTTTACCTGTCAATCTTTTGACCATGTCGACCTTGAATACCTGTCAACCTAATGCATGTCGACCATATAGAGAGACTGTTGACCTAGACACTGTCAACCTGTACATTGGAACCCATCTACATCTTATAGGGGGGTCTAATACGCTTGGCCGGCAGTGGGACGAGCGCAAAAGAACCCCTTGCATGCTCACTGTGCTCGCCATGCTGTGAGCAAGGTGGCGCGCTACGTGCGACATGCTATTTATTCACGCTATTTTTTCTCCCTCCAGGGTTGTCATGGACACCCCAAGAGGGAAAACAGTTGTCGGTATCCCGGAGGTTGGGATCCCAGGGCCTGTATGCTGATTGCCGGGATCCCGACAGCCGGTTGCTGTGGGCAACATCTCTACTTCTAAAAACTTTAACAAAAATATCACAATGTGCTTAGAGAATTGAATTCATTTACATACAGTATGTATTGATTTAGCTGAAATAATGGGTGCCTATGGGTTTAGTTATATATACATACTGTCTCTACGGTGCACAGTCTTAGTTTGTTCTTCTTTGTTTCATGTCATCCAGTGTTTCCCTAGCATCCATAAGGGATATTGGTGGAGACTTATGGGGTCATCCTGATCCATGCGCACGCAGCGGTTCTTCACTGTGGTGCGAACGGGTCTGGAATGTGCATGCGCGGCGTGCGCATTGCGCATATGTGTCATTGCCCGGCGACAGAGGTCGCCGGGCAACAACGCCGACAGAGAAGAAAGCTGCCACAGAGGCGACCGCAAAGAAGATGGACAGCAAGAGGGCATTCCAGGGCGTCAACTTACCATTTGCTGCCGTTTTCGGGGAGTGGTAAGTAAAACACTGGCGTCTCCAGGCGAACGGAGGGTGGAGGTGTGACGTCAAAGCCGGCCCCATCATCGCTGGATCCGTCGCACAGGGTAACTAGGTATAGGGCTGGTCTTGTTTTGAGTAAAACTTTTTTAGCATAGCAGGGCTGCACAAGCGATCGCAGCCCTGCTATGCTAAAATACACTCCCCCATAGGCAGAGATTAGTTGATCACACGGCAGCAAAAAGTTGCTTGGTGCGATCAACTCGGAATGACCCCCTTAGTACGATGGGGTATAGACGGGGTCCATAGGAGCCGGTGCACTTTACATTTTCTTCACTGGGTGTGCTGGCTCCTCCCCTCTATGCCCCCTCCCACAGGCAGTTTAGAAAAAAGTGCACTCAGGAGAGGATGCACATCTCTGAGCTCCAGAGACTTTTTTCTTCAATTTATCTTTATTGTTTGTTATTTTCGGTATGCTGTTTGGGCAACAGCATACCTGCACCGTGGGAGTTAGGGAGGGCAGTCACCGGCCTTGCAAGGTGCAGAGCTGCTTCCCCCGCTGCAGGACCACCTGAGGGGTTGTTGTTCAGGGCACTGCGCCTTGGCTGTCATAGCCGCAGCATGCCGCACACCCCTAACACTGCCTTGAAGGTGACGTCTGTGGTGAGTACAAGGTCCCCCGGTTCAAAGTGCGGCTGAACCCGGGCGCGGCATATGGGACCCTCCTGGGGGGGTCCCGCTAGAGCCCCCCGTGTAGACTGGCTATCGCTTGAACTAGCACTTGTGTGATGTTTTTAAGCAAAATGGAGAAATTGGCAGTATAAATCTTCACTGTAGCCCCGACGCCATTGGCGGGGGGGGGGGGGGGGGGAACCACCTCAGAGCAGGTCCTGGCACCTTCCTCTGCTTAATGCAGCCACAGACAGCACACACAGCGCTTCCTGCCTCACAAGACACACTGGAAATCTGGTACAGGGTGTATCAAAGGGGGAGAGCCGCTATTGTACATTATCTGGGTCCTCTGCATGACAGAATTTATTATTTATTAACAGTTTCTTATATAGCGCAGCATATTCCGTTGCACTTTACAATTAGAACAACAGTAATAGAACAAAACTGGGTAAAAACAGACAGAAATAGAGGTAGGAAGGCCCTGCTCGCAAGCTTACAATCTATTTATTAGTGTTCATTGTGATCAGGGCCGGTTCAAGCCCGCTCTGCGCCCCGGGCAGGAAATGGGGCGTGGCTTAATACAGGGGGCGTGGTCAGTTATGCTGAATGCTGAGCGGTGCGCGATGACGTCATTGCGCACCGCACAGCAAAAGGTCCTCTCCACGAAGGGAAACTAGACGCGTAGCACAGACGGGGGACACAGCGGGCAGCGGAGGGCACAGCAGTGGCGGATCATGCCATGGTGCGTCGCCCTCCGAATGGCGCCAGCGCCCTCCGGAAGGCGGCGCCCCGGGCAAAAGTCCTGCT
This sequence comes from Pseudophryne corroboree, assembly GCF_028390025.1. Taxonomy (NCBI): domain Eukaryota; kingdom Metazoa; phylum Chordata; class Amphibia; order Anura; family Myobatrachidae; genus Pseudophryne; species Pseudophryne corroboree. Next base: position 425,928,022 of record NC_086444.1, on the reverse strand, counting down.
TGCCCGTGGCAAGATCCGCTACTGATTGTGATATAGTTAGCTGTCAGCCTCACTGGGACTGTGCAGCTAGGAGTGTGCTGGTGTCCTTCTCCCTGTGTGTTTCCTCTCACATACAGTAAGGGCAGGCTTGCTAATATTACTGTCTGTGTGTATGTGTATGTTATTGTGCTTACTGTGAAACATGGGTAAACACGAACTGTGCAGTGTATGCCACACCATATTCTCTCCTTTATCATCTGATTCTGTTTCATGTGAAGAGGCTGGGGGAGACTGTTCAGAGCCCTCCTGGCTAGTGTCCTCTTAAAAGTATGTTATCTGATATGTCATCACAACTCACTGCTAATGTTTGGAATACTCAGCTACTACAACAGGCTGTTGCATATTTAGCTGCTAGGGCAGATGTTACACAGCCCCCCCTCCTCTCATGCACATGCAGGGCCACAAAAGCGTGGTTTGCCTGCTCTAGTATCTGACAGATGTTGATGTACAGGAGGATGGGGAGAAAGTGGACCCCGTTAGTGGGTATCCCGATTCTACTCATGGTATTGAACCCCTAATTCTGGCTATTCGGGACGTGTTAAAGCTACCTCTAGAGGACCCTGTGTCACAGCAGTTGTTTTTCTCTAGACAAAACAAGCTTAATGTCACTTTCCCTGATTCTGCAGAGTTAGATGACCTATTCAAGCTGGCCTGGAAAAATCCAGACAAAAAATTTCAAGTGTCAAAAAAGTTTTTGCGCACTTTCCCATTTGCTCCTGAAGGTAGGAAATTTGGGGAGGAACCTGGGGATAGGAAAATAGAAGCTACACTCATATCTATTTACATGGCAGCAGGTGTCTCTCAAAGACCAGTCATTGCAGGTTGCTGGATGACCCACGCCATTCATTCCTGGGCCACTCTTCGGGGCTATGCCTCTCGTCACTATGGTAACCCTCCTTAAGCACATTCAGGACACTACACGCATCCTGTGTGATTCACTTAAGGAGATGGGTAATATTAATGCTAGGACTTCTGCCATGGCAGTGTCGGCGCGCAGGGTCTTGTGGTTGCGACAGTGGATGGCGGACGCGGAATCCAAACGCAGTGTGAATGGCTCTTTGGGGTTGAGTTGGATACATGGATTTCCAAAGTTACGGCTGAGAAATCCACGTTTCTCCCCTCTGGGGCCCCGCCGGAGAGACGCTCCTACCCGGGGCCATCTGTTCAGTTCTTTTGGTTTAATATATTTCGATCTAAGGACAGAGGTGCCTCCAATGCGTCTAGAGACACCAAAGGTAAGTCTTGAAAACCTGCCAGCTCTCAGGAACAGACCACCAGTTCTGCTTCCACTAAGGCCTCAGCATGACGGTGCCCACCCACCCCGAGGAGATCTCGAGGTGGGAGCTTGACTGCGTCACTTCAGCCGAGTCTGGGAGGCTTCCTTCCAGGATATCTGGGTCAATGATCTCATTTCTCAAGGCTACAAGCTGGAGTTCGATAGTACTGCTCCCCAACGATTTTTCAAATCAAGCTTTCCAGCTTTGGAGGATATGCGGGTTACGTTGCAACAGGCCATCCTAAAGTTGGTCCAGTCCCACGTCATTGTTCCAGTACCAATTCCGCAAAGAGGCAGGGGTTATTACTCCAACCTGTTTGTGGTGCTGAAACCGGATGGTTCGGTAAGGCCCATTTTGAATCTAAAGTCTTGAATCCTTACCTGAAGGTGTTCAAGTTCAAAATGGAATCCTTGCGAGCAGTGATTGCGGGCCCAGGAATTCATGGGTTCCTTGGACATCAAGGACGCCTATCTCCATATTCCGATTTGGCTACCTCATCAGGCGTACCTGAGGTTTGCCCTGATGGACAATCACTATGAATTCCAGACACTACCCTTCGGTCTGTCCACAGCTCCGAGGGTGTTCAAGAAGGTGATGGCGGAGATGATGTTCCAGCTCCGGGTCCAGGGAGTAAATATTGTTCCTTACCTGGACGATCTTCTGATCAAAGCAAGATCCAGGGAGCTTTTGTTGCTCCATATCGACCACACTATCCAACTTCTGTCACACCATGGGTGGATCCTCAACTTACAGAAGTCCCACCTGGAACCGACTCAGCGGCTCCTGTCCTGGGGATGTAGCTGGATACTGTGGCCAAGAAGGTGTTCCTACCAGACGACAAGGCGAGAACACTTCAGGAGATGGTCCGTATGGTGCTTCGACCTACTCGAGTGTCCATCCATCTTTGCATAAGATTGTTGGGCAAGATGGTCGCCTCGTACAAGGCGATCCAATATGGGAGGTTCCATGCCAGAACTTTTCAGCTGGATCTCCTGGGCAAGTGGTCCGGATCTCATCTTCAGATGCACCGGATGATACGGCTGTCGCCTCAGGACAGGATTTCCTTCCTGTGGTGGCTGCAGTCCTCCAATCTCCTGGAGGGCCAGAGTTTCGGGATTCAGGATTGGACCCTCTTCATGAAGGATGCGAGTCTCAGAGGATGGGGAGCTGCCACCCAAGGGGCGCAGTTCCAGGGCAGGTGGTCAGCCCAAGAAAGCCTCCTTCCGATCAACATTCTGGAACTTCGGGTGATCTACAATGCTCTGCTTCAGGCCCCTCCTCTGCCCCTCCTCTGCTTAAGGATCACGTGATCCAGGTACAGTCGGACAACGCCACAGCAGTGACGTACATCATTCGGCAAGGAGGGACAAAAAGCAGAGCCTGTATGCAAGAGGTGTCAAAAATACTCTTCTGGGCAGAAAGAAATGCAAGAGCAATGTCCGCGCTCTTCATTCCGAGAGTGGACAACTGGGAAGTGGACTTCCTGAGTCGTCACGATCTCCACTCGGGGGAGTGGGGTCTCCACCAGCAGGTGTTCCAGCAGATAATCCACCAGTGGGGCTGCTCACAGATAGACATGATGGCTTCCTGTCTCAACAAGAAGCTTCCCTGGTATTGCTCACACACCAGGGACCCTCAGGCGAGGGCAGTAGATGCACTGATATCGCCTTGGGCTTACCGGCTGGTTTACCGGTTTCCTCTGATTCCGTTGCTCCCAAGGGTGCTCAAGCGAATCAGAAATCAAGGAGTCCAGGCAATTCTGATTGACCCCGATTGGCCTCTGAGGGCGTGGTACGAGAAACTTCTGTACATGTCCATTGAAGACCATTGGCCTCTACCACTAAGAAGAAACCTTCTTCAACAAGGTACATTCATCTACCCGGACTTACGGTGACTTCGTTTGACGGCATGGAGGTTGAACGGAACATCCTAGCTCACAAGGGCCTTTCCAAGAAGGTTATTGCCACCATGGTTCAGGCCAGGAAACCTGTGACGTCAAAACACTATCATCATATCAGGCGGAGATATGTCTCTTGGTGCGAGGAACGCAAGTATCCAGCTGCAGAGTTCCACTTGGGACTCTTCTTGCGTTTCCTGCAGGCTGTTGTGGATAAGGGCTTACGTCTGGGTTCCCTTAAGGTCCAGATTTCAGCTCTTCATTTTCTTCCAGCAGAAATTGGCAGTGTTGCCAGAAATTCAACCTTCTTCCAAGGGGTACTCCACATACAGCATCCCTTTTGTGCCGCTTACGGCACCCTGGGATTTGAATGTACTGTTGGAATTTCTACAGTCCTCTTGGTTTGAACCTCTGATGACAGTAGAAGACAAGTACCTCACGTGGAAGACGGTGATGTTACTGGCCCTGGCTTCTGCTAGTCGTGTCTCAGAATTGGGGGCCTTATCGTGTAAAAGTCCCTACTTGGTCTTTTACGAGGACAGAGCGGAGCTCCGGACTAGACAGCAGTTCCTGCCAAAGGGTGTCTCCGCGTTTCACCTGAATCAACCTGTTGTGGTTCCATCAGGTTCTGGTTCTTCAGCTCCTCCGGAGGCATTGGATGTTGTGCGAGCCTTGAAGATCTATATTAAACGGATAGCTCGGATCAGAAAAACGGATTCCGTGTTCTGGCTCTATGATGCCCAAAAAAAGGGTTGTCCTGCTTTGAAGCATTTTTTTGCTCATTGGCTTAGGCTTACTATCCAACAGGCCTATGTGTCGGCAGCCTTACCTGTTCCTAAGTCTCTGAAGGCCCACTCTACAAGATCGGTGGGGTCTTCCTGGGCGGCTGCCTGTGGAGTCTCGACTTTGCAACTATGCCGAGCTGCTACCTGGTTGGGTCAGAACACTTTTGTCAAGTTGTACAAGTTTGATACCCTGGCCAAAGAGGATACCCAGTTTTGGCAGGTGGTGTTGCAGCAGTCTCCGCACGTTCCTGCCTGTTCTTGAAGCTTTGGGACGTCCCCATCGTACTAAGTCTCCCCCAATATCCCTTATGGATGCTAGAGAAAATAGGATTTTAATTATCTACCGGTAAATCCTTTTCTCGTAGTCCATAAGTGATATTGGGCGCCCGCCTCAGTGCGGAAACTTGTCTGCAGGGTCTCTTCTCTGTGGTTACCTGTTCAGCTGTTGCTGTTGTTGTTACCAGCTGTAGCTGGTCGTTATATGTTCGTGGTGTGCTGGTATTTCAATCTCACCACTCTTTGTTCTCATATTTCCTTCTCTCATATATGTCCTTTTTCCTTCGGGCACATTTTTACCTATAACTGCCTGTGGGAGGTGGCATAGAGGGGAGGAGCCAGCACACCCAGTGAAGAAAATGTAAAGTGCACTGTCCTTTGGACCCCATCTATACCCCATCGTACTATGGGGGTCATTCAGACCTGATTGCACGCTGCAGTTTTTTGCAGCCGTGTGATCGGGTCTGAACAGCGAATGCACGGGGGCCGCAATTTGCAGGTGTGTCGCTAGCCAGGGCAGCGACGAAAACAACGAAGAAAGCGTTCACAGCGGCGAACGATAGAAGATTGATAGGAAGAGGCCATCCGGGGGTGTCAACTCACCGTTTTCTGTGAGTGTCGAGGAAAACGCAGGCGTGCCCGGCTGTTTCCAAGGAGGGATCCTGACGTCAGCTCCAGCAAGGATCATCACAGTGGGTAAGTCGTGACCTGTGCAGAGACTGCACAAAATTTTTGTTTGCACAAGCGTTTGCAGCCCTGCACAGCAAATCTCCCCTCCACTGTGGGTGATTACCTGGTCGCAGCAGTGCAAAAAATACCCTGCGCGCGACCAGGTCTGAATTAGGTCCTAATACCCCTTTCTCTTGTCTTACGTCCTAGAGGATGCTGGGGTCCATATTAGTACCATGGGGTATAGACGGGTCAACCAGGAGCCATTGGCACTTTAAGAGTTTAATAGTGTGGGCTGGCTCCTCCCTCTATGCCCCTCCTACCAGACTCAGTCTAGAAAATGTGGTCGGAGGAGCCGGTCACAGCTAGGGGAGCTCTACAGAGCTTCTCTAGTAAAAATATTTTTAGAGTTTGTTATTTTACAGGGAGACTGCTGGCAACAGCCTCTCTGCATCGAGGGACTGAAGGGGGGAGCAGTGTCCGCCCTGCGGGGTCTTGAGCCACTGCCTCCGCTGACTGGACATTGAGCTCCAGAGGGGACAGATCGCGCCCCACCACAGGGGAATGCTCACCTCGGCAGCCAGCCGCCACCCCCTCATAGTGCTGAAGTGTGGCGAGTTAGTCACTGTCCCCCCTTACAAGTGGGGGGTCAGTGTGAAAAGGGCGGCTTAAGGGTGGGAGCGCGGTATTAACCGCGCTCCCGGACGGCTCAGCGGTACTGCTGTGAGGGGCGCCCTGAGCCAGCACCTGACCCCACACTGACCATTTCCAGCCTGTCGGGGTCCGCGGATCTCAGCCAGCACAAATTTCCTCAGGCCAGTATAATCTTCAAGAGCGGGAAGATAGCGCCATTGAAGGGGCGGAGCTTCTCCTCAGAGCAGATCCAGCAGCGTTCAGCGCCATTTCTCTGACGTCCTAGTGGATGCTGGGACTCCGTAAGGACCATGGGGAATAGCGGCTCCGCAGGAGACAGGGCACAAAATAAAAGCTTAAGGATCAGGTGGTGTGCACTGGCTCCTCCCCCTATGACCCTCCTCCAAGCCTCAGTTAGATTTTTGTGCCCGGCCGAGAAGGGTGCAATCTAGGTGGCTCTCCTGAGCTGCTTAGAATAAAAGTTTAGTTAGGTTTTTTTATTTTCAGTGAGTCCTGCTGGCAACAGGCTCACTGCATCGTGGGACTAAGGGGAGAAGAAACGGACTCACCTGAGTGCAGAGTGGATCGGGTTTCTTAGGCTACTGGACATTAGCTCCAGAGGGACGATCACAGGTTCAGCCTGGATGGGTCACCGGAGCCGCGCCGCCGTCCCCCTTACAGAGCCAGAAGAGACGAAGAGGTCCGGTGAAATCGGCGGCAGAAGACATCCTGTCTTCAGTCTAAGGTAGCGCACAGCACCGCAGCTGTGCGCCATTGCTCTCAGCACACTTCACACTCCGGTCACTGAGGGTGCAGGGCGCTGGGGGGGAGCGCCCTGAGACGCAATATAACAGCATATACCTTAGGTGGCAAAAAGAATACATCACATATAGCTCCTGGGCTATATGGATGTATTTTAATCCCCTGCCATTTTTACACAAAAAAGCGGGAGATAAGGACGTCGTGAAGGGGCGGAGCCTATCTCCTCAGCACACAAGCGCCATTTTCCCTCACAGCTCCGCTGGAAGGACGGCTCCCTGACTCTCCCCTGCAGTCCTGCTTCAGAATCAGGGTAAAAAAGAGAAGGGGGGGCATTTTTGGCAGCAAATAACGATAATAACAGCAGCTATTAGGGAATAACACTTATATAAGGTTATCCCTGTATATATATATAGCGCTGGGTGTGTGCTGGCAGACTCTCCCTCTGTCTCTCCAAAGGGCTAAGTGGGGTCCTGTCCTCTATCAGAGCATTCCCGGTGTGTGTGCTGTGTGTCGGTACGCGTGTGTCGACATGTATGAGGAGGAAAATGATGTGGAGGCGGAGCAGTTGCCTGTGTTGGTGATGTCACCCCCTAGGGAGTCGACACCTGACTGGATGATTGTATTTAAACAATTAAGTGATAATCTCAGCAATTTGCAAAAAACTGTTGACGACATGAGACAGCCGGCAAATCAATTAGTGCCTGTCCAGGCGTCTCAGACACCGTCAGGGGCGCTAAAACACCCGTTACCTCAGTGGGTCGACACAGACCCGGACACAGATACTGAGTCTAGTGTCGACGGTGACGAGACAAACGTAATGTCCAGTAGGGCCACACGTTACATGATCACGGCAATGAAAGAGGCATTGAACCTTTCTGACACTACAAGTACCACAAAGAAGGGTATTATGTGGGGTGAGAAAAAACTACCAATAGTTTTTCCTGAGTCAGAGGAAATAAATGAGGTGTGTGAAAAAGCGTGGGTTTCCCCCGATAAAAAACAGCTAATTTCTAAAAAATTATTAGCATTATATCCTTTCCCGCCAGAGGTTAGGGCGCGTTGGGAAACACCCCCTTGGGTAGATAAGGCGCTCACACGTTTATCTAAACAAGTAGCGTTACCGTCTCCTGATACGGCCACCCTCAAAGAACCAGCTGATAGAAGGCTGGAAAATATCCTAAAAAGTATATACACACATACTGGTGTTATACTGCGACCAGCAATCGCCTCAGCCTGGATGTGCAGTGCTGGAGTCGCATGGTCGGATTCCCTGACTGAGAATATTGATACCCTGGATAGGGACAATATTTTGTTAACTATAGAACATTTAAAGGATGCATTACTATATATGCGTGATGCACAGAGGGATATTTGCACCCTGGCATCAAGAGTAAGTGCTATGTCCATCTCTGCCAGAAGAGCGTTATGGACGCGACAGTGGTCAGGGGATGCGGATTCCAAACGGCACATGGAAGTATTGCCGTATAAAGGGGAGGAGTTATTTGGGGCTGGTCTATCGGACCTGGTGGCCACGGCAACGGCTGGAAAATCCACCTTTTTACCCCAGGTCACTCCACATCAGCAGAAAAAGACACCGTCTTTTCAGACTCAGTCCTTTCGTTCCCATAAGTACAAGCGAGCAAAAGGCCACTCTTTTCTGCCCCGGGGCAGAGGAAGAGGAAAAAGACTGCACCATGCAGCCGCTTCCCAGGAGCAGAAGCCCTCCCCTGCTTCTGCCAAGTCTTCAGCATGACGCTGGGGCTTTACAAGCAGACTCAGATATGGTGGGGGCCCGTCTCAAGAATTTCAACGCGCAGTGGGCTCACTCGCAAGTGGATCCCTGGATTCTACAGGTAGTATCGCAGGGGTACAAACTGGAATTCGAGGCGTTTCCCCCTCGTCGGTTCCTGAAGTCTGCTTTACCAAAGTCTCCCTCCGACAGGGAGGCAGTTTTGGAAGCCATTCACAAGCTGTATTCCCAGCAGGTGATAATCAAGGTACCCCTCCTGCAACAAGGAAAGGGGTATTATTCCACGCTGTTTGTGGTACCGAAGCCGGACGGCTCGGTGAGACCAATTTTAAATCTGAAATCCTTGAACACTTACATAAAAAGGTTCAAATTCAAGATGGAGTCACTCAGAGCAGTGATAGCGAACCTGGAAGAAGGGGACTATATGGTCCAAGGGTACCTCAGGTTTGTAGTACAAAACTGTCATTATCAGTTTCAGACGCTGCCGTTTGGATTGTCCACGGCACCTCGGGTCTTTACCAAGGTAATGGCCGAAATGATGATTCTTCTACGAAGAAAAGGCATTTTAATTATCCCTTACTTGGACGATCTCCTGATAAGGGCAAGATCCAGGGAACAGTTAGAAGTCGGAGTAGCACTATCTCAGGTAGTGTTACGTCAGCACGGGTGGATTCTAAATATTCCAAAATCGCAGCTGATTCCAACGACACGTCTACTGTTCCTAGGAATGATTCTGGACACAGTCCAGAAGAAGGTGTTTCTCCCGGAGGAGAAGGCCAGGGAGTTATCCGAGCTAGTCAGGAACCTCCTAAAACCAGGCCAGGTCTCAGTGCATCAGTGCACGAGGGTCCTGGGAAAAATGGTGGCTTCTTACGAAGCGATTCCATACGGAAGATTCCATGCAAGAACATTTCAGTGGGATCTACTGGACAAATGGTCCGGATCGCATCTGCAGATGCATCAGCGGATAACCCTGTCGCCAAGGACAAGGGTGTCTCTCCTGTGGTGGCTGCAGAGTGCTCATCTACTAGAGGGCCGCAGATTTGGCATTCAGGATTGGATCCTGGTAACCACGGATGCCAGCCTGAGAGGCTGGGGAGCAGTCACACAGGGAAGGAATTTCCAGGGCCTGTGGTCAAGCATGGAAACATCTCTTCATATAAACATTCTGGAACTAAGGGCCATTTACAATGCCCTAAGTCAAGCAAAACCTCTGCTTCAGGGTCAGGCGGTGTTGATCCAATCGGACAACATCACGTCAGTCACCCACGTAAACAGACAGGGCGGCACGAGAAGCAGGAGGGCAATGGCAGAAGCTGCAAGGATTCTTCGCTGGGCGGAAAATCATGTGATAGCACTGTCAGCAGTATTCATTCCGGGAGTGGACAACTGGGAAGCAGACTTCCTCAGCAGACACGACCTTCACCCGGGAGAGTGGGGACTTCACCCAGAAGTCTTCCACCTGATTGTAAACCGTTGGGAAAAACCAAAGGTGGACATGATGGCGTCACGTCTAAACAAAAAACTGAACAGATATTGCGCCAGGTCAAGGGACCCTCAGGCAATAGCAGTGGACGCTCTGGTAACGCCGTGGGTGTACCAGTCAGTGTATGTGTTCCCTCCTCTGCCTCTCATACCAAAAGTACTGAGAATCATAAGAAGGAGAGGAGTAAGAACTATACTCGTGGTCCCGGATTGGCCAAGAAGGACTTGGTACCCGGAACTTCAAGAGATGCTCACGGACGAACCGTGGCCTCTACCTCTAAGAAAGGACCTGCTACTGCAGGGGCCTTGTCTGTTCCAAGACTTACCGCGGCTGCGTTTGACGGCATGGCGGTTGAACGCCGGATCCTGAGGGAAAAAGGCATTCCAGAAGAAGTCATTCCTACTCTGGTCAAAGCCAGGAAGGACGTAACCGCAAAACATTATCACCGCATTTGGCGTAAATATGTTGCGTGGTGTGGGGCCAAGAGGGCCCCTACAGAGGAATTTCAACTGGGTCGTTTCCTTCATTTCCTGCAAACAGGACTGTCTATGGGCCTAAAATTAGGGTCCATTAAGGTTCAAATTTCGGCCCTGTCGATTTTCTTCCAGAAAGAACTGGCTTCAGTACCTGAAGTTCAGACATTTGTAAAAGGGGTGCTGCACATACAGCCTCCTTTTGTGCCTCCAGTGGCACCTTGGGATCTCAACGTGGTGTTGAGTTTTCTAAAGTCACTTTGGTTTGAACCACTTTCCACTGTGGACTTAAAATATCTCACATGGAAGGTGTCGATGCTGTTAGCCTTGGCTTCAGCCAGGCGTGTGTCAGAATTGGCGGCTTTATCATATAAAAGCCCTTACTTAATTTTTCATTCTGACAGGGCGGAATTGAGGACTCGTCCTCAATTTCTACCTAAGGTGGTTTCTGCATTTCACATGAACCAACCTATTGTGGTACCTGCGGCTACCAGGGATTTAGAGGACTCTAAGTTGCTTGACGTTGTCAGGGCCTTGAAAATATATGTTTCCAGGACGGCTGGAGTCAGAAAATCTGACTCGCTGTTTATCCTGTATGCACCCAACAAACTGGGTGCTCCTGCTTCTAAGCAGACGATTGCTCGTTGGATTTGTAGTACAATTCAGCTTGCACATTCTGTGGCAGGATTGCCACAGCCAAAATCAGTAAAAGCCCATTCCACAAGGAAAGTGGGCTCATCTTGGGCGGCTGCCCGAGGGGTCTCGGCTTTACAACTTTGCCGAGCAGCTACTTGGTCAGGGGCAAACACGTTTGCTAAATTCTACAAATTTGATACCCTGGCTGAGGAGGACCTGGAGTTCTCTCATTCGGTGCTGCAGAGTCATCCGCACTCTCCCGCCCGTTTGGGAGCTTTGGTATAATCCCCATGGTCCTTACGGAGTCCCAGCATCCACTAGGACGTCAGAGAAAATAAGATTTTACTTACCGATAAATCTATTTCTCATAGTCCGTAGTGGATGCTGGGCGCCCATCCCTAGTGCGGATTGTCTGCAATACTTGTATATAGTTATTGTTACAAAAATTCGGGTTATTATTGTTGTGAGCCATCTTTTTAGAGGCTCCCTTCGTTTATCATACTGTTAACTGGGTTCAGATCACAAGTTGTACGGTGTGATTGGTGTGGCTGGTATGAGTCTTACCCGGGATTCAATATCCTTCCTTATTATGTACGCTCGTCCGGGCACAGTATCCTAACTGAGGCTTGGAGGAGGGTCATAGGGGGAGGAGCCAGTGCACACCACCTGATCCTTAAGCTTTTATTTTGTGCCCTGTCTCCTGCGGAGCCGCTATTCCCCATGGTCCTTACGGAGTCCCAGCATCCACTACGGACTATGAGAAATAGATTTATCGGTAAGTAAAATCTTATTTTTTCCTGCCTGCAATCACTGCCAGTGGATATCCAGGTCCCTCCAGAGCAACTCCAGCTATCTGTACGGTACCAAGGGGTTGTAGAAGGGAGGGGAGGCTGTATTTAGGCTGTGTAACCTATCAAGGGACACAGCGCTGGTTAGGGTCTCCCTATACCTCTAATAGCGCTGTGTGTGGGTTGGCTCCAATCTCTGTGTCTCTCTGCCATTCTTGGGGGGAAACTCTGTCATTAATACCCTGTGTGTTTGTGGCGTGTTTGGGGTGTGTGACAACAATGTCTAGGGAAACTGTTTCATATGCTGCAGAGGATTTGTCTTCCCAGGAAGACTCCATACCATGTAATCAGGATTGCACTGTTGTAGCGCAGATCCCGGCTAGAGAGCCAGAATGGTTAGTCTCTCTGAGGGGGACTATTTCTCAGATTTCTGATAGGGTTGCTAGGACTGAGCATGCCACTCAGGTCCTACAATCCTCTATGGTTGTATGGTCTGATACTGCTTCTTCGGGGTCCCCTGCGGTACATTCTCAGAAACGTGCACTTGCAATGCTTACGCAGGATGACACGGACACCGACTCTGACACTGCAGACGGTGACGGGGATGTGTCGGGGGGGCCCCAATAAGTTGCTAAGGGGGTGAAGTTGATGATTGAAGCTGTAAAGGATGTTTTACATATTTATGACACAGCTCCTGAGCAGGTGGAGGAGGCCTTTTTTACAGATAATAAGAAGCCCCCCTCACCTTCCCGGCATCCAAAAAATTAAACGCTATCTTTGAAAAAGCCTGGGAAACTCCGGAAAAGAAATTTCAGATCCCGAAGAGGGTCTTGGTTGCTTTTCCTTTCCCAGAGGAAGATAGAAAGAAATGGGAGTCCCCGCCGATAGTCGACGCCTCTGTCTTTAGGCTGTCTAAACAGGTGGTGTTGCCAGTCCCCGGGATCTACCGCGTTGAAGGGATCGGGAGATCGCAAGGTGCATGCTACGCTAAAATCCATTTACACGGCTTCCGGGGCTAAATTACGGCCTACTATAGCCCGTGCTTGGATTGCAAAAGCTATTGCCAGGTGGTCAATCACTCTGCAGGAGGAGTCGGCTTCGCTGGATAGAGGTGACGTTGATTTATTTTTATGCCATATTCAGGATTCTGCTGGGTTCCTGGTAGATTTCATGAAGGACCTGGGTTCAATGGCTATGGGGATCTCCTCCATGTCCGTCTCGGCTCGCAGGGGTTTCTGGCTACGCCAATGGTCTGCGGACGTGGAATCCAGGAAGAGTGTGGAGGGCCTACCCTATACAGGTCAGGCTCTCTTTGGGGAGGCGCTGGATGCGTGGATTAGTAAGTTTCCTTATCTCCCCTCAGCTATACCGGCTACGAAGAAGCCTTTTACACCAGCCACGTCACAGTCCTTTCGGCCCACGAGGTCTAGAAAGAACAAGCCTTTGAACACCTTCTTCAGAGGCGGTCATGCCAAAGGAAAGAAACCTGCTCCCGCAGGTTCCCAGACCCAGAAGCCCGCTTCTGATACCCCTAAGTCCTCCGCATGACGGTGGACAGCTAGGCCTGGAGGAGGGTCAGGTGGGGGCAAGACTCTGGCAGTTCAGCCACGTCTGGGTGTCGTCTGGCCTGGACCCCTGGGTCCTGGATATAGTGTCCAGGGGGTACAGACTGGAGTTTCAAGATCCCCCACCTCACCGTTTCTTCAAGTCAGGCTTGCCAGCTCTGCTTTGGAATGGGGAGAGATAGCACTCACTGGGGGACAGTTAGGGTTAGCGCTGCTGGACCTGGAGGTCTCCTACAGTACCTCCTTTTGCAGAAAATGGAAAGGAAATGATCAGCGCGCTCTAGGGGTGTGGACTTCTGGGAGGGGGGGGGGAATGGATGAAGAAGGGGGGGGGGGGGTGTCTTTGTTCTTATATGGGGATTGCCAGTGATATGTATATTCCCCGTGTGTGCAATGACAAACGTGAGACAGAATAGGTTGTGTATATTTATTGATTGTTTGCTTTATGTAAGTCCCTTTTCAGGTGTGTCATGCAGACCACCCTTTTCTGAGTGTACCCTCCTAAATGGTACACTTGTGCTTAAACCCTTGTAGTCAATGTGTCCAAATACCACTATCAGGTGTGTCTTGCTGGCAGACAGAACAATTCTTCTGGAGGCCATCAGAAAATTGCTGGTGTCAGAGGTCATTGTTCCAGTTCCACCTTAGCAGTGGAACAAAGGTTATTATTCTAACCTTTTTGTGGTGCCAAAACCGGATGGTTCGGTACGGCCTATTCTAAACTTTGAACCTTTATCTCAGGGAGTTCAAATTCAAGATGGAATCTCTGAGAACTGTCATCTCAGGACTGACGGAGGGGGAGTTCCTGGTGTCGCTGGACATCAAGAATGCTTACCTCCACATTCCCATTTGGTCACCGCATCAAGCATATCTCAGGTTTGCACTGTCGGACGATCACTTTCAGTTCCAGGCGCTGCCGTTTGGCCTCGCCACAGCACCAAGGATATTCACCAAGGTGATGGCGGAGATGATGGTTCTCCTCCGCAAACAGGGGGTGAACATAATTCCATATCTGGACGATCTCCTAATCAAGGCGTCGTCCAGGGAGAGGTTGTTGCGATCCATCTCGCTCACGACACAGCTGCTCAGGAAGCACGGTTGGATCCTGAACCTTCCAAAGTCTCATCTGGAGCCGACAAGGAGGCTGTCTTTCCTGGGAATGATCCTCGACACGGAAGTGCAGAGGGTTTTTCTCCCGGTGGAGAAAGCATTGGCGACTCAAACAATGGTCCGGGATGTCTTAAAGCCTACCCGGGTATCGGTTCATCAATGCATCCGCCTTCTGGGGAAGATGGTTGCCGCCTACGAGGCTCTGCAGTACGGCAGGTTTCACGCTCGACTGTTTCAGCTGGACCTATTGGACCAGTGGTCGGGCTCTCACCTACACATGCACAAGAGGATACGCCTGTCTCCGAAAGCGAGGATTTCACTCCTCTGGTGGCTACAACTTCCGCACCTTCTGGAAGGCCGAAGGTTCGGAATTCAGGACTGGATCCTTTTAACCACAGATGCAAGTCTAAGAGGTTGGGGAGCAGTCGCTCTGGGGGAAACCTTTCAGGGAAGGTGGTCGATCTCCATCCAAGGGAGTGGGGCCTCCATCCGGAGGTGTTCGAGGAGGTAACCAGTTGGTGGGGGGTTTCTCACATAGACTTGATGGCCTCCCGCCTCAACAAGAAGCTGCGGAGGTACTGTTCCAGGTCGAGAGACCCACTGGCAGTGGCGGTAGATGCACTGGTAACACCGTGGGTGTTCACGTCAGTGTATGTGTTCCCTCCACTTCCTCTGATACCAAAAGTTCTTCAACTCGTAAGAAGAACAAAGGTTCTGCCAATTCTCATTGCTCCGGACTGGCCAAGGAGGGCTTGGTACGTGGATCTGCTGGATCTTCTGTTAGAGGATCCAAGGCCCTTACCTCTTCGGGAGGATCTGCTACTGCAGGGGCCGTTTGCTTATCAGGACTTACCACGGCTACGTTTGACGGCATGGCGGTTGAACGCCAGATCTTAGCTCGGCAAGGTATCCCGAGTGAGGTTATTCCTACCCTGATACAGGCTAGGAAGGGGGTAACGTCTAAACATTACCATCTTATTTGGAAAAAATATGTTTCTTGGTGTGAACCCAAGAAATTTCCTGCGGTGGAGTTTCAACTTGGACGGTTTCTCCTTTTCCTGCAGGCAGGTGTGGATATGGGCCTGAGATTGGGCTCCATCAAGGTCCAAATCTCTGCTTTGTCCATCTTCTTCCAAAAACAATTGACTGTCCTCCCTGAGGTTCAGACATTTTTGAAAGGGGTTCTGCACATCCAGCCTCCTTTTGTGGCGCCAACGGCACCCTAGGATCCGGACGTGGTGCTGCAGTTCCTGCAATCTGCTTGGTTTGAGCCTCTGATGGAGGCTAACATCAAGTTTCTCACGGGGAAGGCGGTCACTTTGTTGGCCTTAGCCTCTGCTCGACGCGTGTCGGAATTGGGGGCTTTATCTTGTAAGAGTCCCTATCTGATCTTCCATGAAGATAGGGCGGAACTTAGGACTCGTCCACAGTTCCTGCCCAAGGTTGTATCGGCTTTCCATATCAACCAACCTATTGTGGTGCCAGTGGCTACTGACTACTTAATTGCCTCAAAGGCCTTGGATGTTGTGAGGGCTTTGAAGATTTATGTGAGGAGGACAGCTCGTTATCGAAAGACTCTTGTTTGTCCTCTATGATCCCAAGAAAATTGGGTGTCCTGCTTCTAAGCAGTCGTTTCACGCTGGATCAGGTTCACCATCCAGCATGCATATTCTACGGCAGGATTGCCGTGTCCAAAATCTGTAAAGGCCCACTACTCATAAAGTGGGCTCTTCCTGGGCGGCTGCCTGGGGTGTCTCGTGGTACGACTTTGCCGAGCTGCTACTTGGTCTGGATCGAACACGTTTGCCAGGTTTTACAAGTTCGATACTTTGGCCTCTGATGACCTCAGGTTTGGTCAAGCAGTCTTGCAGGAGCCTCCATGCTCTCCCTCCCGTACTGGGATCTTTGGTACATCACCATGGTACTAATATGGACCCCAGCATCCTCTAGGACGTAAAAGAAAATAGGATTTTAATTACCTACCGGTAAATCCTTTTCTCGTAGTCCGTAGAGGATGCTGGGCGCCCGCCCAGTACTGCGTTTTCCTGCATTGGTTTTTACAGTTCAGTACTGCCTGGTTCCTAGGTAAGTTCTGCGTTATTACTTTTTCAGTACTGTTTCAGCTGTTGCTGAGTTTTTCCGGCATGTTAGCCGGATTTGCCTGTTGTGTGAGCTGGTATGAATCTCGCCACTATCTGTGTAATTCCTTCTCTCGAAGTATGTTGTCTCCTCGGGCACAGTTTCTAGACTGAGTCTGGTAGGAGGGGCATAGAGGGAGAAGCCATCCCACACTATTAAACTCTTAAAGTGCCAATGGCTCCTGGTGGACCCGTCTATACCCCATGGTACTAATATGGACCCCAGCATCTACGAAAAAAGGATTTACCGGTAGGTAATTAAAATCCTATTTTTCCAATAGCTCAAAAAACACAGGTAAATGCACAGGGGCGCGCATTTACCCGTGTTTTTTGCTAGTGGAAACGGCTCCCTCTGCAAAAACCCAGATCAAGTGATCCGGGCATCCTACCCGGGTAGCTTACCGGGTTGAACACGAGTTCAACCCGGTAAGCTGTGCAGTGTAAACGGAAGCTGTGTCGATGCAACATGGCTCCCGTTCACATTGTATGGAAGGGCGGTGCTGGTAGATCATGTGATCTCCCAGCGCCGCCCCTGCCGCATCACCAGCAGCGGCAACAATCTGGCAATATGCCGGGTTGGTGAGTGTAGTGGGAAAGGGGGCTCTGATGCGGGTCGCAGCCGAGTAGCACCCGTGTCAGGCTGCGACCCGCACCACTGTGCAAAAGGGGTATAAGTCTCCCTCAATATCCCTTATGGACTACGAGAAAAGGATTTACCGGTAGGTAATTAAAATCCTATTTTTTCTGCTCTGTGTTGTTACTCCTGACTGACAGAACTGTGAATGTTTGTGCTTGATTAACCCTGATGTAGCACAGATAAACAGTAATACTCCCATGTTCATTACGCTTCAACTTATCTTTGTGTTTTCATTTCTCCTTGCTCTATATTATATGATGTTGTGAGAATAACACTTATCTCCTATTTTAGATAGATAGATAGATAGATAGATAGATAGATAGATAGATAGATAGATAGATAGATAGATAGATAGATAGATAGATAGATAGATAGAAGTGGATGTCAGAAAACTAAAAAGATAACATCATGATTTATCTAGTTTATGAAGCAACAACCTGGTGAGAAGACTCCTCATATGTTCTCCTGTGACCACTAAATCTTATTGCTACCAGGGCCAGTCTAAGGGGGGGGCTCAGTGGGCACATTACCCTGGGCCCCCTCTGTGAATGGGGCCACCCAGCTTTGGTTTGGTCTGCGAGCTGTAGAACATGAAAGCGAACAGAACATTGAAGAGGGGTGGGAGTTTGTTCATGGGGGCGGGGCTTCAAGCATTCAGTGCTAGGCAAGCTGTATGGGAGAGGAGGAGAACTTGGAGGCAGGACGGGATCAGATGCACCAACACAGTGTGCCTGCCCACCCACTGATTGTGGAGGGAGGTAAGAGGGAGGAGGGGGCAGTGCTGCAAGTATGGCGTTATGGGGTGATACTGCGTACCGGTAAGAAATTGCCAGCCGGTACACAGTAGCACCTGCCTCAATGCTCAGTGAAGTCCGGTCTCCGGTGGCGACATGACTCTCAAAGTAGGTGATGGTTCATTAGCCAATCAGAGCTCGCGGACCAGTAGCCACGGCTCCTGAATGGCTGCCGGTCCGCGAGTTTAGATTGGCTAATGAATCGGCGCCTCATTTGAGATATACACCGCCGGAGAACGGACTTCACTGAGCTTGAGGGCAGGAGAGCGCTCTCCTCCCCTCACAGAGCAGCGGCACAGCAGCAACAACAACAGCGGTGAGCAGGAGGAGGGGGGTAATTGTGCACTGTGGGGAATTTGTGTATCTGGTACTGGGGGCATATGTGTATCTAGCACTGTGGGACATATGTGTATCTGGCACTGTGGGGCATTTGTGTATGTGGCACTGTGGTGGCATATGTGTATCTGGCACTGTGGGGAAATTGTGTATCTGGCACTGTGGGGCATTTGTGTATCTGGTACTGTGGTGGCATATGTGTATCTGGCGCTGTGGGGCATTTGTGTATCAGACACTGTGGGGCATATGTGTATCTGGCACTGTGGGGGCGTATCTGGCACTGTGAGGGCATATGTGTATCTGGCACTGTGGGGGCATATGTGTATCTGGCATTATTGGGGTTATATGCGTTTTTCTGGCCCCCCATATATGTATCACTCCCCCATTTTAATTGGCCACGCCCTGTGTAGCATGTGGTCACACCCATTCTTTTGCTGCGCGCACCTTCAGCGTGTGCACACAGTACCACTAAGAAATGTTTTCGACTTGCACCACTGGAGGGGGGACTGTGTAAGAGGGAGGGGGGACACTATATGTATATGTGTAAGAGGGAGGATGGGGTACACTGAATATGAATATGTGTAAGAGGGAGGAGGGGGGACACTATGTATACAGTATGTGTAAGAGGGATATGTTTATGTGTGTGACTATTTGTGTGACAGTATGCATGTGACTGTGTGTGTGTGTGTGTGTGTGTGTGTGTGTGTGTGTGTGTGTGTGTGTGTGTGTGTGTGTGCGACTGTACATATGTATATTTATGTGTGTGACAGTATGTACGTACGTACGTACGTACGTGTATAAGTACTGTATGTGACTGTATTTATGTGTGTGACAGTAATATATGTATGTGTATATGTGTATATGCATATCGCCCCAACCATCACAATGTGATGGGACAGTACTGTTGTTTGGGTTCTGTCCCATCAGTGGGCAGGAGCAAAGGTAGGGAGACAATGCTCCCACCTACTGTGCGCATGAGGCTGGGGTTGCTGGGGAAGCAATGTCCATGGCCCCAGCGTGAAGTGAAATGGGCATGTGACTTGTGGCCACACCCCAGTTTATGTGCACACTGAAGGCTTGCACACTAAGGGGGTTATTCTGACCTGATCACTCGCTACAGTTCATCGCAGCACAGCGATCAGGTCAGAACCGCAGTGCGCCGGCGCATGGCTGACAGCCGAAGGCTGTCGCCTAGCGATCGCCTCTTCCTGATTAACAGGCAGAGGCGGTCACTGGGCGGGAGGTAGTGGCATGGCGGAGTTTTGTGGGCACGGTCCAGCCAATGCAGGCGTGGCCGGCCCGTGCGAGGGGGCAGCGACGAGTAACTCCTGACCAGCTGCAGGAGCTGCGCTGGCTGGAAGTTACTCTTCAAGTACAAAAGCGCGATGCTTTTGTACTTGTGCGTGGGGGGGGCCTGCTATGAGGGGCGTCTCCCCCGCATGTCAGTGTAAGTGACCATAGCTGTGCCAAATTTATCACAGCTACGATCAGGTCGTAATGACCCCCTAAGACCCGATCCCTGTATTCAAAAATGTTAGTTTTCAGGCCCCCCCTCCCCAGTATTAAGTGCCCCCCGACCCCCCAAAGCCTTAATCCAGCTCTGATTGCTACTAATTTGCTTTATAACTGTAGATGTATTTGCTTGGTTATTCAGTGTCCTATTTGGAGAACAAAATGTTGTGATTATGCACCCAGTTTTTGCAGTTGTTCTGTATACAAGATATCTCTCCTGATGATCTTGCTCCTTGATAGTGGCTAGTGGGTTGGATGAGGGAGGGTTCAGAAGTGATTTAAATATATTAAAAAGTTGTTTGCGGTTAGAGGCTTGAGCAGAGATGAGAGTTTTTAAATCTGTTTGTTTGGCAGTGTCCAGGGCATTACGATAAAAGTGGTAGACAGTTTTATATGCAAGTAAGTCGCTTGGAATACGAGATTTACGCCACAGACGCTCAACTTTCCATAGAGTTTTTGTAGGAAGCTTGTTAATTTAGAGTGCCACAGTTGACATATAGGCCTATGTGGAGTGTGATGGGTAGCTGGAGCCACTTGGTCAAGGGCTATTTCTAGCGTCTAGTTCAGGTGTGATACAGCAGTCTCAGGAGAAGTAAATGCAGAAATAGGTGACAGCAGTTGTTGAAAATTAATTGTGTTAATATTTCTGCGGGTTTGAGGAGGGTTGGAGGACTTCAATGACTCTGAGTTTTAAGTAATGGTGGAGAGCATGCAGGTGATTAGGTTATGATCTGAGAGAGAAAAAGGAGTGTTAGTGAATTTAGAAACTGACCAAAGTCTGTGAATACTAGATCAAGGCAATGGCCCTCCTGATGAGTAGAGGAATCAATCCATTGGGAGAGGTTGCGAGAGGAGGTTAGAGAGAATAGTTTGGAGGCACGAGCAGCAGATTTTGGACTACATATAGCAATATTGAAATCACCCATGATGATGGTGATGTCAGAGGATAAGACGTGAGGGAGCCAGGCAGAAAAATCTTTCATAAATTGTTTGGGTTGCCCAGGTGGCCGATATATAGCTGCAACACGCAGAGAGAAAGGAGTGTAAATCCTGATGGAATGTACTTCAAATGATGTGCATGTGAGTGATGGAACCTGTGGTAGAACTGTGTATGCGAAAGATTGGGAAAGTAATAATCCAACCCCACCTTATTTACTGTTACCAGGCCTGGAGGTGTGTGTGAAGTGGAGACCACAATGTGACAGTGCTGCAGGGGAGGCAGTGTCTGATTGTGTGAGCCATGTTTCTGTTATAGCCAGCAGATTGAAGTTGTTAGACATGAAGAGGTCATGGATGGATGTTACTTTGTTACAAACAGAGCGTGCATTCCATAAGGCACATTTTAGCGATTTGGAGGGTGCAGGGAGATGTGATGTTTATGAGGTTGGCTAGATTTCTATATTGCTGTGAATCAGGTGGATGTGAGTGGGGCAAGTGATTGGGTTCTGGATTTGGTGAAATGTCACCAGCTAATAGAAGCAGGAGAGAGAGATAAATACAGTTGGAGGTTTGTGAATGTTTTTTATGGTGACCGTTTGTGGATGTTATTGTCAAAGTAGAAAGATAAGTAAAAATCTCATGAGTTTTAATAAGAGGGGAGTGAATAATTGAGGCAGCAATGTGTACAGAGGGATGAGTTGCAAGGAGAATGAAGGATGTTATTGTTTAGAGAAAAAACTGGAGTGCAATGAAGAAAATCAATTTGTGGTACTTGGGTCATTTGAGATAAAAGTACAGTTCTTTAGGCTTGGAGTGTAAAGAAGTTGCAATATATAAATTTAAACATTCAAATACCTGTTTACTGGTGTTTGTTCAGCTGTTCATTTACAAACACTTAGTATTGTGAACAATTTGCGTATGTGAGTGCAAATTGATCAGCACAGCTGACCCTAGATTGCATCTAAAGGAATACTTGGCAAAATAATAAAGGCTATCAGTGAGGCAAATGTTTATTTGGTGATAGGTGAGAAATGACCCTGTATATTACTATGCAAACACCAGGCCATCATGCCTTCATTAACTATGCATAACTGAGCAAAAGTGCAAACTCAGGTATTTACAGTCGCAAGCAAATCATGATTTAACAACTGATTTTCTTACATAAAAATTGGTTGTGTTCTGTTTTTTGATCATGAGGATGTCGGAGAGAAAGATATGTACATATGTTTAAATGGACAGATGAGTTTGCATGAGGGTGAAAGGCATGTTGAATGTCTGTTCCATTGCTGCAAAGTTGATTGGATGTTTCTGTCTGGTTTCATCCTGTTTATGTCCTAGATATGTTATGAGCCACGGCTGTGGCTCATTCCTGTTTTGCATTTTTGGTTATGTATTTTATGTTATACTTCTGTTTCTGTTTCCCGTGGGTGTCATGGGATGTTCGGAGCCCACCCTTAAAGAGAGGGTACTGTTATGAACCACAGGTAGTGGTTCATTCCTATTTTATGTTTATAAGTAGTCTTGCAGGCCAGGATTTCCCGTTGCTCTGGTTTAAGAAGATTCTTGTTTGCTGCCAGTGGTGAGTCTGTGTGATTGCAGCTTGTTCCCATGTGTTCAGCCTCACCTGTCTGTTGATTGCACCTCTCAGTTGTGCAGCAGGGCAGCTGCACGACATAATTAATTAAGACTCTCTGTTATATGCTGGCTCAGTGCAATTCACAGAGGCTGGTGATATTTCCAGATTTCCAGGTTTCCTGGGTTCCAGAGTTCTTGAGTTCTGAGCTAGTCCCTGCCAGTTCCTGAGCTCCTGTTTAGCAGTGTCTGTCTAGCTGCTTTGAGTGTCGGTTCCTGTGTCGATTCCAGTGTCGATTCCAGTGTCTGATCCTGTGTCCTGCCGTGAAGCGTTCCTGTCCAGGAGTCCTGTGGCTTTGTCTGTGCCTGGTCGAATATCTGGCTTCTTGGTGTCCACCGGTCTGTCGTTTGGGATTCTGCCTGTCCTCCAGTTCTGAGAGTCTGTGTCGGCTACATTGGGGGTTCCTGTCCGTTTGCCAGTATTTGTACCGGTTCCGTGAGTAGCGGCTCTGCCGCGTCCGTCGGCTCAGCAGTATTCTTTGGTTATAATTTGTTTCTGGTGTTTTGCAGAGGGTTCTGCTTGTGCTGTCACCGCCGGTACACAACGGTATTGTGTCGGCGAGTGGACAGCATTTCCTTTGTTGTTCTTTTCCTTTGGCGGCGTGCCGCACATATATTTAGGTTTAGGGTTGTTAGTAGCCCCTAGCCTTCTGTTTGTTTTAGCTAGAGGTCCCCTTGTTATTATCCTGTCTCGGTTCACGCCTTGTCTCAATCTAAGACCTGGGGGCATCGGAGTTGGGCAGACCTAATCCGCCCTTCAAACGCGGCTGCCGTGGGCCCAAGAAACCATAGTCACTCAGGCGTGAACGGACCACACGGGTGAAACAACGGAGGTAGGGTGCTAGGGGCTATTTCCACACCACACCTCGTTTCAGCATCACGTTCTGGTGCTCAGGACTCACTACGCAACATCTCCCTTGATCTGAGCACCAGGAACCTAACATTATCACCAGTCATACAACAAAAAAGAAATAAAACTTTTTCTTTTTTGGCCCAGTCCAGTGTCTTGTCTAGAATCCAGTCCTGTCTAGAATTCAGTTTGCAGAATCCAGTCCGGTGTTTAGAATCCAGTCCTGTCTAGAACTCAGTGTGCAGAATCCAGTCCGGTGTTTAGAATCCAGTCCTGTCTAGAATTCAGTGTGCAGAATCCAGTCCGGTGTTTAAAAATCCAGTCTTGTCTTGTCTAGTTTAAAAATCCAGTCCAGTCTTGTCTTGTCTAGTCTAGTCTTGTCTTGTCTAGTTTAAAATCCTCCTATGGCAACTATGCAAGCCCTGCAGGTGTCTCTCTCAGCCCTGAACTCTGCTTTCAGTGCTTTGAAACCTGAGCGGCTGGAAGCTTTGCAGCAATCCTTAAAGCAACTGCAGAACCTTCTGACCAAAATTTTGCTTATTTTGCCAGAAGTTCTTGAGAGTTCATTCTCTAAAGAGACTCTTGTTCACAGTATGGTGACAAGTGAATCCTCAGGTTTAATTAGAGAGAAAAAGTTTGAAAGTTTTCTGCGGCCCAGGCTCTCAGAAGAGGAGCGTCTGCGTCGCAGAAACTTAGATTTATGCCTATATTGTGGGGGTTTAGGCCACTATCTGCAGACCTGTGAGTTGCGCAAGCCAAAGTGTGGCGACAAGTCCTGCCCTCTGGCCAAGTTGAGTCAGGATACAAGACCTACTCCTGTCTCTACTGTGGCAGAGGTACTTGTCACACAACCCACACTAAAAAGCACTCTGTCCTATAATTGGGGTCCTTGGGCTAGGGAGCCCCATTATAGATTCAGGAACCAAAGGAGAATGTTTCTCTCCTCTCTTGATTTTCCTGTGGAAGCAGAGTTGCAAACCCCTGGAGTGGTGCCCGATGCCCAGGGTCCTGGAGTGGTGCCCGATGCCCAGGGTCCTGGAGTGGTGCCCGATGCCCAGGGTCCTGGAGCGGTGCCCGATGCCCAGGGTCCTGGAGCGGTGCCCGATGCCCAGAGTCCTGGAGCGGTGCCCGATGCCCAGAGTCCTGGAGCGGTGCCCGATGCCCAGAGTCCTGGAGCGGTACCCGATGCTCTAGGTTATAGAGGGACATCGAATATTATTGCTCAGGTGTCAATACCAGAAGGGGTCTCAGAAGCTGTTACCCCAGGTAGAGACTTGAAAAGCGCAACTCCAGAGAAGGTGTCTAAAACCATAGTTCTAGAAGGGAACTCGAGAAGCAAAACCCCAGAAGGGATCTTTGAAGTAATATCCCCAAGTGGGGTCTCGAGAGACGCAGCCCCAAAGAAGGGTCTAGAGGTCGCTTCCCCAGGAAAGGACTCAAGAGGCATAGCGTTAGTGGAGGTTCTGAAGGTTATAGCTTCAGCAAAGGTCCCGGAAGTCTTAGTCCCGGGAGAAGTTTCGATAATTATCGACTCAGAGAGGGAGGCCGACGGCTCGGCCCCAGAGAGGGAGGCCGACGGCCCGGTCCCAGAGAGGGAGGCCGACGGCCCGGTCCCAGAGAGGGAGGCCGACGGCCCGGTCCCAGAGAGGGAGGCCGACGGCCCGGTCCCAGAGAGGGAGGCCGACGGCCCGGTCCCAGAGAGAGAGGCCGACAGCCCGGTCCCAGTGAGGGAGGCCGACGGCCCGGTCCCAGTAAAAGAATCCGAGGTGCTGGCCCCAGCGGGGTTCCCGGAGGTCACTGCCCCAGCGGGGTTCCCGGAGGTCGCTGCCCCAGCGGGGTTCCCAGGGGCCACTGCCCCGGGTGGGGTTCAGAAAGTAACTGCCCCGGGTGGGGTTCAGAAAGTCACTGCCCCGGGTGGGGTTCAGAAAGTCACTGCCCCGGGTGGGGTTCAGAAAGTCACTGCCCCAGGTGGGGTTCAGAAAGTCACTACACCAGGTGGGGTTCAGAAAGTCACTACCCCAGGTGGGGTTCCGAGGGCCACTGCCCCAGGTGGGGTTCCGAGGGTCACTGCCCCGGGTGGGGTTCAGAAAGTCACTGCCCCAGGTGGGGTTCAGAAAGTCTTAGCCTCGAGTAAAGTCAATAGTGACCAGGTCCTAGCAAAGCACTCTAGTCAGTCAGATGGGAAGGAAGCAGATCCTGACTCTGTTGATATCTCAACATCTATAATCTTTGATGGGGACTTAGTCCAATTTCTGGCGCTTTACAAACACTATTACACCATTTTGTTGTTTAGACCATTTCTGGGCATCACTTCAGAGAACCTTGTGCTCTATCTGATATATTCCTTTAGAGGAGAGCCTTTTGAGTGGGCAACCAGCCTAATGAAAGCTGAAGATCCCATTCTTCAGGATCCCCCGGCATTCAGTGATGCAGTTATTAAGAGATATGGTTCCAAAGAAATTGGTTCAGGTTCCTCCAGGTCACCCGTCTTATCTGCTAAGAGTTCACCGTATTCTGTAAATTCGGCACAAGAGTCTCAGCCCGTTGTTTTGACTGCAGGATGTGCTTTTCTCTCTTCTTCTAATAGTAGTATTTTGCCTGAAAGTTCAGCTCCCAAGGTTAAGAAACCAATCTCTGATTTGAACCCAGCCTTGCTGGGAGGTACCATCAGTTCAGACACTGTTTGGGGAATTACCTTGGTCAGACCTCAAGAACTTTGTAAAAATAAGAAGAAAAAGAAATGATTATTGACTCTTGCCTTGTTAAAAAAAAAAGATTTTTTTTCTTCTTTCCTTGTCTTGTGTCCACTGGCCACCGTCAAGGGGGGGGGCACCGTTACAAGCTGTTGTCACAGCTTGTTTCTGTTAGACCAGTGTGTCAGGTTTTTTTTGTATCCCTTGTTTTGGAAGGTCTGAATTTTGAGGTCCTTTGACCCCTCCTCAAGGGGGGGGTAATGTAATGAGCCACGGCTGTGGCTCATTCCTGTTTTGCATTTTTGGTTATGTATTTTATGTTATACTTCTGTTTCTGTTCCCCGTGGGTGTCATGGGGTGTTCGGAGCCCACCCTTAAAGAGAGGGTACTGTTATGAACCACAGGTAGTGGTTCATTTCTATTTTATGTTTATAAGTAGTCTTGCAGGCCAGGATTTCCCGTTGCTCTGGTTTAAGAAGATTCTTGTTTGCTGCCAGTGGTGAGTCTGTGTGATTGCAGCTTGTTCCCATGTGTTCAGCTTCACCTGTCTGTTGATTGCACCTCTCAGTTGTGCAGCAGGGCAGCTGCATGACATAATTAATTAAGACTCTCTGTTATATGCTGGCTCAGTGCAATTCACAGAGGCTGGTGATATTTCCATATTTCCAGGTTTCCTGGGTTCCAGAGTTCTTGAGTTCTGAGCTAGTCCCTGCCAGTTCCTGAGCTCCTGTTTAGCAGTGTCTGTCTAGCTGCTTTGAGTGTCGGTTCCTGTGTCGATTCCAGTGTCTGATCCTGTGTCCTGCCGTGAAGCGTTCCTGTCCAGGAGTCCTGTGGCTTTGTCTGTGCCTGGTCGAATATCTGGCTTCTTGGTGTCCACCGGTCTGTCGTTTGGGATTCTGCCTGTCCTCCAGTTCTGAGAGTCTGTGTCGGCTACATTGGGGGTTCCTGTCCGTTTGCCAGTATTTGTACCGGTTCCGTGAGTAGCGGCTTTGCCGCGTCCGTCGGCTCAGGCCGCAGTATTCTTTGGTTATAATTTGTTTCTGGTGTTTTGCAGAGGGTTCTGCTTGTGCTGTCACCGCCGGTACACAACGGTATTGTGTCGGCGAGTGGACAGCATTTCCTTTGTTGTTCTTTGGCGGCGTGGCGCACATATATTTAGGTTTAGGGTTGTTAGTAGCCCCTAGCCTTCTGTTTGTTTTAGCTAGAGGTCCCCTTGTTATTATCCTGTCTCGGTTCACGCCTTGTCTCAATCTAAGACCTGGGGGCATCGGAGTTGGGCAGACCTAATCCGCCCTTCAAACGCGGCTGCCGTGGGCCCAAGAAACCATAGTCACTCAGGCGTGAACGGACCACACGGGTGAAACAACGGAGGTAGGGTGCTAGGGGCTATTTCCACACCACACCTCGTTTCAGCGTCACGTTCTGGTGCTCAGGACTCACTACGCAACATCTCCCTTGTTCTGAGCACCAGGAACCTAACAAGATAAGTCTTTCCAGAATATTTAATAACCCTTTAAACAAAAACCCTTTGAATACAACCCTGATCAGCCCGGCTGATCAGCCTAGCATCTCTCCTTAATAATAGATACTATCCATGTGTGTCCAATAATTCCAATCAAGGCATAACACCCCACCCCCAGTTATAGAGTATGCAATAAAACTCCACTAGAATAAACACTGAGATAGCAGATTACCAACAATTTAGAAAGTTGAAATACAGTTTCATCCTAGTATACAATAACACCTGCTGATGTAAATATTATCGGTGTAGTTACCCAATATAGTATATTTAGACTGCAGCATGTATTTTATAAACAGACCCAAACTGCAAGGGATCGTGTAGTTACCTGCAATGAAAGGAGTGTGGACAATGCAGCGTGTGAGTGTAATAAGGCTGTCTGTCATGTTGGGATGAGCTACATGTCAACAAATAAAAAATGCCCCGTGGGCACATCAGCCCACTGGGACTCTTCCCTGTCGTTCCTATGGCCAATCCATCTCTGGCAGCAGCTCGATTAATTGTTCTCGCAAAACATTTGACTGCTTCTCTGTTCTGTCAATCCTTACATTTGTTGCCAGTTCAACTATAAAACACTTCTACTAAAGTATAGAACCATTCCTGAAACTGCACAAACATACATGTCTTCCCATGCATCAGGATATTCCACAACTCGATGCCTCTGCTCTGCTCAAGACCTGCAGCTCTCATCTACACTTATTACATGCTTCCATTTCTGATTACAGGACTGTTTGTGTGGCGGCACCCACTCCGTAGAATTACATTCTTTGTATAACAAGACTTTTCCCTTGCCTCCAACCTTCAATTCCTCCCTGAAAACTCAACTTTTTAGGCTAGCTTATGAAATTCCTTAGTAACCCTCTTATTCAACCTAGTCCATACTTGCTGACTTCCTGGCTACCTCCTCTGGAAGGGGGCAGCCAGGCTGGCTCTACTGGGGGGGGGGGGGGGGGGGCGTGTCGTGGTAAAGGAGGGGGATCGGTGGGCATGATGACACATTTGTCACACATTTCCCACCACACAATACCTCGATTACCAGCATTGTAAAGTGGGGGCTGGGCCACGATGACGTGATTCACAGCGTATCGGCCACCTGGAACACCCACTTTCGCTCAGTAAATGTGCAGCTGCAGGTTGGTGGTGGCTGTCTACAGGAGATCTACCCACTCTACTGGGCGACCAGGCGTACCACCTGCTTTTCTTGAGCCTCCTGGCCATTAAGGGGGAGTTGGAGAGTATGACCTGTCCTCTTATATCTAATTTCACACAAACTTTCATTCTCTTTCTAGATCCAAAAACCATCTTGCCCCCCTGACTGAATGGCAACACCCCATTAAGCACGTTTATCCATAGCTATGTTCTATAACAAATTTGTGTATTAATAGTCTTGTATTTTCCCAAATGTAAAGCACTATAAAGTGTACTGGTGCTATACAAATAAATGTTAATAACAACATCACCATATTGCTGCATCTCTTATCTTTGTCCTCTTTTCCTCATGCAGTCTCTGAGCAGACTCCACTCTTTATGCGCTGATGTGCTTCACTCACTGGAGAAGGTGACTCAAGATGTAGAAGCTGACGTCACTGAGGTCAGTATCCTATTTAGCCATGAAAGACTCTGACTTGCAAAGTCTCCATGATCTAGAAGACACAAAACAGTACTACAGTAAACAGTGGCAATCCTCAGACACAAAGGGTAAAAATGCTTACATTTAAAGAATGCTTTACACATTATCTTGTGGTTGCTCAAGGGCCCTCATTCCGAGTTGTTCGCTCACAAGCTGCTTTTAGCAGCTTTGCACACGCTAAGCCGCCGCCTACTGGGAGTGAATCTTAGCTTATCAAAATTGCGAACGAAAGATTCGCAATATTGCGAAAAGACTTCTCTGTGCAGTTTCTGAGTAGCTCGAGACTTACTCTTCCAGTGCGATCAGTTCAGTGCTTGTCGTTCCTGGTTTGACGTCACAAACACACCCAGCGTTCGCCCAGACACTCCTCCGTTTCTCCAGCCACTCCCGCGTTTTTCCCAGAAACGGTAGCGTTTTTTCACACACTCCCATAAAACGGCCAGTTTCCGCCCAGAAACACCCACTTCCTGTCAATCACATTACGATCACCAGAACGAAGAAAAAACCTTGTAATGCCGTGAGTAAAATTCCTAACTGCATAGCAAATTTACTTGGCGCAGTCGCACTGCGGACATTGCGCATGCGCATTAGCGACTAATCGCTCCGTTGCGAGAAAAAAATAACGAGCGAACAACTCGGAATGACCCCCAATGGCCTATGTTGAATTGAATGCTATTTACACCAAAAACTGTACATTGGAAAATAGGTTAGAAAGCCAGAAGTAGACTCTTGCATACTGCATGGATGGCTCGTGTTAGAAATATAGATGAGCGGATTATTTCAATCTCATACTTAAAATATTTGCATGCTTCAGCTGACCTAAGATGTCATTCAATTTAAATTGCCCTTAATTTGCTACAATATTGCATTTTTATTTGCAGCCTCATAACCAGTCTCAGGACTACCGTATGGGATCACAGGCATAGACTGTAACTGAATTAACCCCTAAATGTTCTGTGCAGAAC
The DNA here is from genome assembly GCF_028390025.1 of Pseudophryne corroboree. Taxonomy (NCBI): domain Eukaryota; kingdom Metazoa; phylum Chordata; class Amphibia; order Anura; family Myobatrachidae; genus Pseudophryne; species Pseudophryne corroboree. The sequence goes on along the minus strand of NC_086444.1, from coordinate 425,898,231 downwards.
TCTAATTTTCCTCTACCATCTTTGCTCCACTGAGACAAAACATTTTCTATACACTGCATTGTGTAATTAAAAAAGTAACTAAAAATAAATAAAACCCTTTGCTTTTGTTTTCCCTGTGAAAATGGAAACCAGTCCAGGATTGGCTGGCCAGTGTTTGTTTTTGTTTTTTATTAATGGTCTTTTATATGGGAATGGCAAAGTAAATTGCAATTTAAAGGTTATATTGCAGGAACTTCACACTGCAGAAAAATTTCCTGTTCTGTCACCAAACTGAGGGCCTAATTCAGGCCTGATGGCATAAGTAAAATCTTTCTCTAATGGGAAAAACCATGTGCACTGCAAGGGGGACAGATATAACATTTGCAGAGAGAGTTAGATTTTGGTGGGTTATATTGTTTCTGTGCAGGGTAAATACTGGCTGCTTTATTTTTACACTGCAGTTTAGATTTCAGTTTGAACACAACCCACCCAAATCTAACTCTCTCTGCACATGTTATATCTGCCCCACCTGCACTACACCTGCAGCGGCAGCGATCGCAGTCTGAATTACTTTGTGGAGTGCGCACACGCATCGGCCGCACTGCGCGTGCTCACCCTGGGAGCCCAGTGAGATGCTATCGGCATCTCAGAGCTGTGATCGCTTCTGCCTGATTGACAGTCAGAGGCGGTCGCGGGCTGGGAGGGGGCGTGCCAAGGGCGTTAGGGGGGGGGGGGGCAGGCCACGGCAGCTGCGTGATGTCACACACAGCCGCTGCAACCCAGGATGCGGCAAGTAGCGGCCTGCCAGTGCAGAGCTGCCCTGACAGGGAGCTACTCATCAGGTACAAAAGCATCGCTGCCGTGCAATTTTATTTATTTTTATTAACAGTTTCTTATATAGCGCAGCAAATTCCGTTGCGCTTTACAATTTGAAATAACAATAACAAACTGGGTGATAACAGTCATAGAGGTAGGAAGGCCCTGCTCGCAAGCTTACAATCTATAGGGACATAGCACCTTTCCTTGTGTACATATGCCTATCTATTGCATAGAATGAGAAGACATGTGAGAATATGTGTGGACTGTACAGAGTGGATGCAATTTGATAGGAAGGTTTATGAAAGTTATCTGGGCGGTTCTGGAATTTGATACGCTTGCCTAAAGAGGTGAGTTTTCAGGGAACGCTTGAAGGGTTGGAGACTAGAGGAGAGTCTTATTGTGCGTGGTAGGGCATTCCACAGAGTGGGTGCAGCCCGATGAAAGTCCTGCAGTCGTGAGTGGGAGCGAGTAATGAGTGTGGATGAGAGACGCAGGTCTTGTGAAGAGCGAAGAGGTCGGGTTGGGAGATATTTTGTGATAAGCGAAGTGATGTACGTTGGTGTAGTTTGGTTAATGGCCTTGTGTGTGAGTAAAAGTATTTCTCTGACGTCCTAAGTGGATGCTGGGACTCCGTAAGGACCATGGGGAATAGCGGCTCCGCAGGAGTCTGGGCACAACTATAAAGAAAGCTTTAGGTCTAACTGGTGTGCACTGGCTCCTCCCACTATGACCCTCCTCCAGACTTCAGTTAGAATCTTGTGCCCGGCTGAGCTGGATGCACACTAGGGGCTCTCCTGAGCTCCTAGAAAGAAAGTATATTTAGGTTTTTTATTTTACAGTGAGATCTGCTGGCAACAGACTCACTGCAGCGAGGGACTAAGGGGAGAAGAAGCGAACCTACCTAACAGGTGGTAGTTTGGGCTTCTTAGGCTACTGGACACCATTAGCTCCAGAGGGATCGACCGCAGGACCCGACCTTGGTGTTCGTTCCCGGAGCCGCGCCGCCGTCCCCCTTACAGAGCCAGAAGCATGAAGAGGTCCGGAAAATCGGCGGCAGAAGACTTCGGTCTTCACCAAGGTAGCGCACAGCACTGCAGCTGTGCACCATTGCTCCTCATGTACACCTCACACTCCGGTCACTAATGGGTGCAGGGCGCTGGGGGGGGGGCGCCCTGAGGGCAATATATGACACCTTGGCTGGCAAATCTACATCATATATAGTCCTAGAGGCTATATAGATGTAAAAATACCCCTGCCAGTATTCCAGAAAAAGCGGGAGAAGTCCGCCGGAAAAGGGGCGGGGCCATCTCCCTCAGCACACTGGCACCATTTTTCCCTCACAGCTCCGCTGGAAGGAAGCTCCCTGGCTCTCCCCTGCAGTCTGAACACTACAGAAGGGTAAAAAAGAGAGGGGGGGCACTAAATTTAGGCGCAGGATAGATATATATATATTGATATATAAAAAGCAGCTATAAGGGAAAACACTCATTTATAGTGGGATCCCTGTGTTATATAGCGCTCTGGTGTGTGCTGGCATACTCTCTCTCTGTCTCCCCAAAGGGCTTTGTGGGGTCCTGTCCTCTGATAAAGCTAAATATTTATCTTATATAATACCCTTTATGAGGTCTAAGAACACTGTACGCTATTTACGTATGGAGTACCGTAAGGGTACGCACGTTGCGTAACAATCGCTTAGCCGTAGTCGAGACGCTCAAGCGTCACGTTCGCTCACGGCCAAGAGATCACAGGCAGGCACGCTATTGGCTGCCGACTAACGTAATGATTCGCTATAGCGTAGCGGACGCTCGGGACCACGAGGAGATCACCAGCGGCGCTGACGCTCACAATGTTAAACCTTTATATCTAAACCATAAACAGTGTATTATGCAGTAAGACCTTAGTGTAGTGATAGAGTGTAAATGCAGCACAGTATAACCTTATTAACTTAAAAGCTGTTCGAGCGTCACCGACGCTCTGAGAATACTTAACACTATAAGAAATACACAGATACCGTGCTTAGGGTCCAACGCCTTATATATATATTATGAATGTTATACTTGCAAAAGAATTAATACAATACAAGTCATACACTACAATATAACATAGACTAACTAACCAGATAACTACACGGGAAATACAATACAATACAATTACGTTTTAAGGGAAAATAAGAGAGAAAGAGGAGAAGAGAGAGAGAGAGAGAAATGGCTCACAATAACAGTAAGATCAATATGATTGCGGAGAAAAACTTACGCACAAAGGGGAACGATCGCATGCGCCTCTGGACATCCAGCTCCCGATTATCAGCAATGAGAACCGTTGAAGAGTGAGCTGGATGTGATCGGCTTGTCTATTTATGCCCCACACACAATACAATTCAATGGTCCCTACAATCTCATTGTTCATTGGACACAGGAATTCCTCCTCGCATTATAACAAAAGGTCATAGGTTGATTCATACAGGTGGGCTGTGACAATTTCCAACTGCTCAGGTGGGTGGGAAACTAGGTTTCCCGCCACATGGATAAGTAAGTGCAAATAATAGTAAATGGACATAAACTTCTTATGTCCATAACTATTCGCACGAGCGATTAATCCGCTCCAAACCAACACCGGAATATTGCTAATTAAATACTCTTCCGATGGATACTAAACATCACTGTATGACCCCTGTTGGACCCTTCGTACAATACAAAGAGGGATCTCTCTGTCCAGGAACATGCTACATTAACTAAACTTTCAGAATCTATCAAAGGGACCATGATCTACAAAATACATTATATAGTGAAAATATGTAACGATTGAGTCGCACGCTACGATCACATAAACTCTACCGTAAATGCGCACATCGTGCGCCTGCGGGTGCACGCGACAGCGAGTATGCGCACGCACGGGAGAGTGTACGCATGCGCAGCACGGACCTGTATGAGGTGCAAAAATGGTAGTGTGCATAGAGATATTTTTCTGACTTTGACAGTCCACCCTTTGGCAGTCAACAATAACTGCCACCTTCTAAAACATTTCAAAAAGAGAAAAATATATGTCAGGGGTTAATACATTTCCATGGTTGGGTAAGGGAGGAGAGAGGAGAAGGTGTGAAGAGGGTATGACCTAGTGAGATAGCGGAAGCATGTGTGTATGAATCCATGTTTGGGGGGGTCGTGTATCATCGTGCCGTACGTGTTGTACATCAAGCTTCGAGGTATTGCGAAGTATACATTTGAATTCCTTCTTATCCCGTGGTACGGGTCTGTGGATGGGCTGTCAAACTTTACCGAGCTCTTTTCGGCTGTGGTTGTAACAAAATGGGGAGCACATTTTAGTTGATGATACATGAATGGGGGAATATGTGATTGCTGATATCTGTGCCTGTATTCCCTATCGACTATGTGTGTAATTACCTGAAGGTTGTAGAGTTGAAGAAAAGACATAATTACGGTAAATGCAGTGGTATTCTATGTCAGGTTAATGTACATTTGTCGGTTGAGGTCTTGTTCGGTGTCTGTTGATTGCAGTCTTCTTTGTGCTTTTGCCCATAAGGTGCGAGCAAAAACTTTGTCAATGTCCATAGATTTACAAAAGTGTTGGGCTAGCGTAATTTTAAAATTTCTAGGGAAACTGGGGATCTATGGCATAGTTCATCAAAAATCTGTGTATAAGGTTGTCAAAACTTCTTCTTTAATCCATCTGTTGTCTGTATATCGGCTCATCAAACTCCTCGTCCAAGTGGGTCTTTTTACCTTGGAGGAAAACGGAAAAACAGGTGAAAGAAACGGACCGTAGAAATCGCATTTTCATCACATCATTGTTTCTACATTTGGGTCATAAATTAAATCCATTGGAATTACAGTTTCCTCACTCCTCAGACTCATTACCCTTGTACTACTTTTGCACTTCATTAAAGCCTGACCGCATCTAAATATCAAGCCAATCGTTATGATAACACCTAAGATACATAGGAGAAACTTCCCAACATCCATTATGACTCCTTGAGCCCATTCTCCTAAACCAGAGAACCAATTTCGCGGGTTCAACCATGACACCCAACCAGTCAGCTCATTACCTTACAGCAGCAAGAGTGAGATTGTGTCTCCTGCGAAATTCCCACTTCAGTTGGAGAATATCGTCCATCTTTTGGTCTATGACCTCGACCGGGTTCTCGGTACTATTTGTAATATATGTGCAACATTTCACGCCGTACTGCGTTGCCAGTGTGACACAATATCCACCTGTCACTGTCGTGAGATAATTGAGAATCATTCTATGCTGAACCAGTTCTGTTTTATAAGCTTGAAGTTCTCTTCCAGTATACCTAAACGTGTCATCATACATTTCTGTGATATTGTCTAACAAATTTGCGAGCGCAGATATGTATTTATAATTCAACACTCCTCTGGCGGTGCGAGTGATGTCTAACGCGATTAGAAACTGAATCCCGGTGGATTCATGGATCATGTCAGAGGCCGGATGCTCTGTTCTTTCTATCAGGTGCCGTTTAACTACGTGCTCGTAATGGGTGTGAGTATAAGGAGCTTGGGCAACACGGTGTATATCTTTCATTTTGGCATGTGATACAGTCATTACTTCAGGCAATACTTTTCCAATATAACACAATCCTTCAGAGTTTGGGGCAAGCCACTTATACGCCTTCCTCCCGCATATGAAATATGCATCATCGGGGAGAACATATGGGACGGAGTAGGACATAACCATATTACACATCTTCCATGTGAAATCTCCTAACCCTAATTCTCCCATCTGTCTAGTACACGTATCAGCTTGTACGATATGTGCACAGTATCCTGGTGATACCTCTCCAACTCTCGTAATCCTATTTCCTAGGGTATACCTATATCGGAAAGATTTTCCTCTACTGGCTATGTGGCGTATAAGCTCTGTATCTGTCGGCATTCTATCTGCTCTATATGAAAAGGTCATGGTTTGGTTACTCCATGACACTTCCCAATTTCCCGGCTTTCGGGGATTGGAAATGTTAAAACATATGAGGGATCTATCCCCATGATATTGGTGGAGCTTCAAACTAGGAGGACTGGAGATATTAAACCTCCTGTCCACCGGCCTCCCACCACTTAGCTCAAGTACCTCCCCTATCGTTAAAGGAAATGGTACTAGTCCTGATTTGCTATGACCTTGAGGTACTTGAGAGCATACCCAACAATCTGTTTTATTTAACACACACTACCCACTAAGGAGTGATAGTCACTCAATGGATGCCGGTCCATGTGGATATTAAAACTGGATTGGCATTTCTTAATGCACCCATCCTCAACTACGTTGTCACAGAGCCTACAGATACAGTTTTCTTCAGCTAACAATCCAAAAAAAAAATGTTTACAAATAACATGGCTGTTAGATTGTTTCCGGTACTCGCCTTTGTTCGGTGCTTGTGTTGCTATTGGAAATTTACACCTCCGTCTTAGTCATTGGAACCTTTCTGGTGTCAAAACTTCTTTCTCGACCTCACTGGTACTCTCACCGAAACAGACTGCTCTGGTCAACATCAGGGTCAACAGGAAAATCCATATCACAGTCTCTTGTGGCAAGTCCATCTTACAGGAGGAGAACAGAAGAAATTTGTAATGGGGTACAGAAAAACAGTTTGAGGGGGAGAGAAACTTGTTACGATAATTAAGTTCTCTAGTCTTGTTGTTCTTCTTTTTCTGCTGTCATCTCAAAGGTGCTGTCTCTCAGTCTTCCAAACGAACATTCCGGTGATGCAATATTTCTTCCAAACCAGCGATCTTTCTGTAAGGAGCAAAAATCTTGCATTACCATTTGTCTAGCTGATGTATGACATACCATCTTTAAACCATGAAAACATGAGTGAGAAGAGAGGAAAATAAAAAAACAAAAGAGAGAGAACAATTCATATGCATATATATATTACATAAATCAACAATAACCAGCAATAGGAAAAGAGAAAAAAACATTTTTCGAACATTTTTTTTTTTAAACATTGTCAGATCATCAGGCTGTCATATCTACATGTCCAATGGTTTCCTTGCGCAGTCCCTCCCCACCAGCACCTGCATTACTCCACTGTCTGTATCTGGCCAGGATACATTGATGCGGATAGGTCATGCTGGGGTTTGGTAGACTTCTGCAAAGACCAAGCGGATATGCAATGTTTGAGTCCTTACTAATAATCGTCAGAGATGGGGAGAGAGAGAGAAAAAAAACATTTTTCACAAATACATTTACAACGTTTCACCTTGTCATTCCTGTGTCTTCAGTGAATGACCTCCCAATTTATTAACCGTTACCTCAGGCTTACCATCAGTCCTAATGATCACCTTTCCTGACTACATATCATGGGTGTGGCCCAAAATTCTTCCTAAAAGATCCCTGATTATAATTGTGTGTGTTATAATTTTGCTCATTTCTTGGTCTAGGGGGTCTGACTTTATGTGGGTTATTACAGTTGCTGGCATAATGCCCTTCTCTTCTACAATGATAACAAATCCTTGGCTTTCTCCATGTGCTAGGGGCCTGGGGTTCCGGTCGACTTGATGCCTCCTCTAGTGCTTGGATGCTCAGTACCATCAACCGCTCTCCCTGTGCTTCCCTGGTTCTTTGGATATTTTGGTCATGCTCGATAGCGGACTCTCTTAATGCAGCCACCGAGATACCTCTCCAATGAGGTATAGAGGTTTGTACCCTAATTTTTAGTGTGTCTTTTAAGCTGTCCATTAATACAGACACAGCTACCTCTCTGTGGTGTACGTTAGTTTCAATGTCATCTATACCAGTGTACCTAGCCATATCCTGCAGAGCCCGGTGAAAATACTCTGATGCGGATTCACCTTCTTTTTGTTTTATTGTAAAGATTTTATTCCACTTTACTACTGCAGGAAAATATTCTTTCAACTGTAGATTGATTCTTTTTACATTATCTTGGTTATACTTGTCTGTTAGTGGTACTTCCTCATCTAGCTTACAATCAGCGATAAATTTCAATGAATCAACATCGGGGGGTAAACATGCCCTCAAAACTGTCCTCCAATCTTTGTTATTTGGCTCTGCAGTGTTTCCTAGCACTCTAATGTATTTTTGACAAGCAACTAAGTCTTTCCTGGGATCAGGAAATTCAGACAGAATTGTTCTTAATTCTGTTCGGGAAAAGGGGCAGTACATGGCGATGTTCCTGACAGGAGTGACTCCTGAAGAGTCAGTTTTCCCATTTGGTACTGCAATTACCCTGACAGGATTAAGTCCAGTAACGTCATTCTGAATTGATTCCACGATATGAGGTACATTTGTTTGTGCGTGATGTATAATACCATACGTACCTGTGGACACGACCTCACCTGACCCTCCGTTAGGGGGTTTGATTACAGTCTTTACCGATTTGGTCGCGTCCACCTGGATGTCTTGTGTGATGGCTGCTGGAAAAGGCTCCGACATTGTGCTGGGCTCACTTTCTTGTTGGTGTTCCTGAGGAAAGTTTAACAAGGGGTGCGACTTGCATGGGTTAATAGTTGTCCATTTAACACTTTCATTTTTATAAACCTTATTACGTTTGTTACATTCATTCTTAATATAGTTACTAAGTGCACTTTTATCGCACCCCATTGTGCCTTTCTCCGCAACCATAATCCTCTCCATTGCCATGTCTCTCCTCTCAAGATGAAAGTTAGGTATGTAAGTTACATTTCTTTGCATGTCACTTTCCTGTAGCCATATCTGCAAACAATCATCATGTTTAACTCGTTGTTTCCAGGATTTTATGAGACAGATCCTTTGCCTTAAATTATGCAATACCTCTAAGTCAAAACTACCTATCCCGGGAAATGGTGCCTTATCCCCCGCAGTCATTCGTGTCCATTCATCACAAAAGGTCTCAGTGTGGGGACCATACCTCCTCCACATTACTAACCGAGCAGACCCTCGGGGTCTGCAAGCCTCTGCAGTCTGAACCCTGACTGCTGAACGTCCCTGTGTTGTGCACTTGGCTTCCATTGTGGACCTTACACAGAAAAACTTCCTAAAATGCACCAAACACAGTCTACGGTGGGAGTTTTCCAAGCTCTTCCACCAGCTTCTTCTGCTCCGGTATCTCCGGTCCGCCTTCTAGCAGACACGTGTAACCGTTGCAGGCCCTATCTCTAGAGATTTTCCTGTGACCAGTGAAAATTCCCTTCCTTTTTCTTTACACAAATCACGCTTGCATGTGCTTCCCACAACACGTATGAGGGCAATTTACCTCGTATCACGTTGCGTTATTGGTCACACCTACAACCGTGCGGTCCAATCGTACCACTTATAAACACTTGTTGCCCATAAATGGTAGGATCATTGGAGTCTCCCTACTGTGCTCCAAAACAGCCAGAGCGTAATACAACGAAAACTTTATCACACTCTGTTGCACGTTTTCACTCAGACCGTGCTCATCACGTTCCACCAAAGATCACCCAGATCACTCAGTTCACAAAGCGGGATTCAATACACTCATACCGTTTTCAACCCACTATCATTCTTATAGTTTTCTGATCAGAAAAATCATTTCCCGTAGTCTGATAGCTGTCCCCAGAGGCATTACAGTAAAGTAAGGTATTTAAACTAAGTTTTGGAAAAACTGAAATCAATTTGTGCTATTATCACGTGGCTATGCTATACCGCCCCCACTAAAACAATGCTATTGTGCGATTTGAGTTTTGGTGGGCGTACCCAGACGCTCCGTTGCGTAATATACGCTGCGTGCGTCGGCCTTTGGGTTGTGTTCGCGAGTCTCAGCCTTTTGTTAGAGACACGTGTACGCTGGCCACAAAATACAATTAGCACGTTTATTAATGTAGATGATTCTTTTAACTGTAATCATCTACCAAGCCCCACACAGGTCTTTCTTGTATCTCAGGTAAAGCTGTGTGTGTATTTTACAAATTACCCCTTAGTGTATAACTTTTACACTTTAACTATTTAAATAGCGACAAATCTCTCTTAGCACGTTTATCAATTATACAATGGCAAACAGGAGAGTGATATGAATATACACGAAAAAGGAATGCAGATATATGCGTGTGTATACAAAACAGAAATAAACAGTTTTAAAAGACACTAGTGTGTTGTTCTTACCTCCGGTTCCCGGATTCCTTCAGCACCCTTTACTAAGCGAAGCAGACGCTTATCCCGTCAGCATTGCGAAGAATATGATCTCCCGCCCTTTGCTGATGGATAATGTCTGCTGAAATTACCTAGCAGAGATATGTGAAGGACTGGACGAGCAGCCAATTGATAAAGCTAAATATTTATCTTATATAATACCCTTTATGAGGTCTAAGAACACTGTACGCTATTTACGTATGGAGTACCGTAAGGGTACGCACGTTGCGTAACAATCGCTTAGCCGTAGTCGAGACGCTCAAGCGTCACGTTCGCTCACGGCCAAGAGATCACAGGCAGGCACGCTATTGGCTGCCGACTAACGTAATGATTCGCTATAGCGTAGCGGACGCTCGGGACCACGAGGAGATCACCAGCGGCGCTGACGCTCACAATGTTAAACCTTTATATCTAAACCATAAACAGTGTATTATGCAGTAAGACCTTAGTGTAGTGATAGAGTGTAAATGCAGCACAGTATAACCTTATTAACTTAAAAGCTGTTCGAGCGTCACCGACGCTCTGAGAATACTTAACACTATAAGAAATACACAGATACCGTGCTTAGGGTCCAATGCCTTATATATATATTATGAATGTTATACTTGCAAAAGAATTAATACAATACAAGTCATACACTACAATATAACATAGACTAACTAACCAGATAACTACACGGGAAATACAATACAATACAATTACGTTTTAAGGGAAAATAAGAGAGAAAGAGGAGAAGAGAGAGAGAGAGAGAAATGGCTCACAATAACAGTAAGATCAATATGATTGCGGAGAAAAACTTACGCACAAAGGGGAACGATCGCATGCGCCTCTGGACATCCAGCTCCCGATTATCAGCAATGAGAACCGTTGAAGAGTGAGCTGGATGTGATCGGCTTGTCTATTTATGCCCCACACACAATACAATTCAATGGTCCCTACAATCTCATTGTTCATTGGACACAGGAATTCCTCCTCGCATTATAACAAAAGGTCATAGGTTGATTCATACAGGTGGGCTGTGACAATTTCCAACTGCTCAGGTGGGTGGGAAACTAGGTTTCCCGCCACATGGATAAGTAAGTGCAAATAATAGTAAATGGACATAAACTTCTTATGTCCATAACTATTCGCACGAGCGATTAATCCGCTCCAAACCAACACCGGAATATTGCTAATTAAATACTCTTCCGATGGATACTAAACATCACTGTATGACCCCTGTTGGACCCTTCGTACAATACAAAGAGGGATCTCTCTGTCCAGGAACATGCTACATTAACTAAACTTTCAGAATCTATCAAAGGGACCATGATCTACAAAATACATTATATAGTGAAAATATGTAACGATTGAGTCGCACGCTACGATCACATAAACTCTACCGTAAATGCGCACATCGTGCGCCTGCGGGTGCACGCGACAGCGAATATGCGCATGCACGGGAGAGTGTACGCATGCGCAGCACGGACCTGTATGAGGTGCAAATATGGTAGTGTGCATAGAGATATTTTTCTGACTTTGACACCTCTGTCAGAGCATTCCCTGTGTGTTTGCGGTGTGTCGGTACGGCTGTGTCGACATGTTTGATGAGGAGGCTTATGTGGAGGCGGAGCAGATGCCTGTAAATGTGATGTCACCCCCTGCGGGGTCGACACCTGAGTGGATGGTGCTGTGGAAGGAATTACGCGACAGTGTCGACTCCTTGCATAAAAGGTTTGACGACATACCTAATGTGGGACAGCCGGCTTCTCAGCCTGTGCCTGCCCAGGCGTCTCAAAAGCCATCAGGGGCTCTAAAACGCCCGCTACCTCAGATGGCAGACACAGATGTCGACACGGATACTGACTCCAGTGTCGACGACGATGAGACTAATGTAACTTCCAGTAGGGCCACACATTACATGATTGAGGCAATGAAAAATGTGTTGCACATTTCTGATGTTACCCCCGGTACCACAAAAAAGGGTATTATGTTTGGAGAGAAAAAACTACCAGTAGCTTTTCCTCCATCTGAGGAGTTAAATGAAGTGTGTGAAGAAGCGTGGGCTTCCCCTGATAAAAAGCTGGTAATTTCTAAGAGGTTACTATTGGCGTACCCTTTCCCGCCAGAGGATAGGTCACGCTGGGAAACATCCCCTAGGATGAATAAAGCGCTCACACGCTTGTCAAAGAAGGTGGCACTACCGTCTCCGGATATGGCCGCCCTGAAGGAATCTGCTGATAGAAAGCAGGAGGCTATCCTGAAATCTATATATACACACACAGGTGTTATACTGAGACCGGCTATTGCTTCAGCCTGGATGTGCAGTGCTGCTGCTGCGTGGTCAGATTCCCTGTCAGAAAATATAGATACCCTAGACAGGGACACTATATTGCTAACCGTAGAGCATATAAAAGACGCACTTTTATACATGAGGGATGCACAGAGGGATATTTGCCGGCTGGCATCCAAAATTAGTGCAATGTCCATTTCTGCCAGGAGAGGGTTATGGACTCGGCAGTGGACAGGAGATGCAGATTCCAAAAGACACATGGAAGTTCTGCCTTATAAGGGTGAGGAGTTGTTCGGGGATGGTCTCTCGGACCTCGTTTCCACAGCAACAGCTGGGAAGTCTACATTTTTACCCCATGTTCCCTCACAACCAAAGAAAGCACCGTATTATCAGGTACAGTCCTTTCGGCCCAATAGGGGCAAGCGGTTAAAGGCGCGTCCTTTCTGCCCAGAGGCAGAGGTAGGGGAAAGAAGCTGCAGCATACAGCCAGTTCCCAGGAGCAAAAGTCCTCCCCCGCTTCCTCTAAGTCCACAGCATGACGCTGGGGCTCCACAGGCGGAGCCAGGTACGGTGGGGGCCCGTCTCAAATATTTCAGCAATCAGTGGGCTCGCTCACGGGTGGATCCCTGGATTTTTCAGATAGTATCTCAGGGGTACAAGCTGGAATTCGAGACGTCTACTCCCCGCCGTTTCCTCAAATCTGCCTTGCCAACCGCTCCCTCAGGCAGGGAGGCAGTGTTACAGGCAATTCACAAGCTGTATTCACAACAGGTGATAGTAAAGGTACCCCTACTTCAACAAGGAAGGGGTTACTATTCCACAATGTTTGTGGTACCGAAACCGGACGGTTCGGTGAGACCCATTTTAAATTTGAAATCCTTGAACACATATATAAAAAAATTCAAGTTCAAGATGGAATCGCTCAGGGCGGTTATTGCAAGCCTGGACGAGGGGGATTACATGGTATCACTGGACATCAAGGATGCTTACCTGCATGTCCCCATTTACCATCCTCACCAGGAGTACCTCAGATTTGTGGTACAGGATTGTCATTACCAATTCCAGACGTTGCCGTTCGGTCTATCCACGGCTCCGAGGGTCTTTACCAAGGTAATGGCCGAAATGATAATACTCCTTCGAAAGAAGGGAGTTTTAATTATCCCGTACTTGGACGATCTCCTGATAAAGGCGAGGTCCAGAGAGCAGTTGTTGGTCGGGGTAGCACTATCTCGGGAAGTGCTACAACAGCACGGCTGGATTCTAAACATTCCAAAGTCACAGCTGGTTCCTACGACACGTCTACTGTTCCTGGGGATGGTTCTGGACACAGAACAGAAAAAAGTGTTTCTCCCGGAGGAGAAGGCCAAGGAGCTGTCATCTCTAGTCAGAGGCCTCCTAAAACCAAAACAGGTGTCGGTGCATCACTGCACGCGGATCCTGGGAAAAATGGTAGCTTCCTACGAAGCGATTCCATTCGGCAGGTTTCATGCAAGAACCTTTCAGTGGGACCTGTTGGACAAGTGGTCCGGATCGCATCTTCAGATGCATCGTCTGATAACCCTGTCTCCAAGGACAAGGGTGTCTCTGCTGTGGTGGCTGCAGAGTGCTCATCTTCAAGAGGGCCGCAGATTCGGCATACAGGACTGGGTCCTGGTGACCACGGATGCCAGCCTTCGAGGCTGGGGGGCAGTCACACAGGGAAGAAACTTCCAAGGACTATGGTCAAGTCAGGAGACTTCCCTGCACATAAATATTCTGGAACTAAGGGCCATTTACAATGCCCTAAGTCAGGCAAAACCCCTGCTTCAAAACCAGCCGGTACTGATCCAGTCAGACAACATCACGGCGGTCGCCCATGTAAACCGACAGGGCGGCACGAGAAGCAGGACGGCGATGGCAGAAGCCACAAGGATTCTCCGATGAGCGGAAAATCACGTGTTAGCACTGTCAGCAGTGTTCATTCCGGGAGTGGACAACTGGGAAGCAGACTTCCTCAGCAGGCGCGACCTCCACCCGGGAGAGTGGGGACTTCATCCAGAAGTCTTCCAAATGATTGTAAACCGTTGGGAAAGGCCACAGGTGGACATGATGGCGTCCCGCCTAAACAAAAAGCTAGAAAAGTCAAGAGACCCGCTGGCGATAGCTGTGGACGCTCTAGTGACACCGTGGGTGTACCGGTCGGTTTATGTGTTCCCTCCTCTTCCTCTCATACCAAAGGTACTGAGGATAATACGGAGAAGAGGAGTACGAACTATACTCATTGTTCCGGATTGGCCAAGAAGAGCTTGGTACCCGGAACTTCAAGAAATTATATCAGAGGACTCATGGCCTCTACCGCTCAGACAAGACCTGCTGCTGCAGGGGCCCTGTCTGTTCCAAGACTTACCGCGGCTGCGTTTGACGGCATGGCGGTTGAACACCGGATCCTGAAGGAAAAGGGTATTCCGGAGGAAGTCATTCCTACGCTGATTAAGGCTAGGAAAGAAGTAACCGCAAACCATTATCACCGCATATGGCGAAAATATGTTGCGTGGTGTGAGGCCAGGAAGGCCCCAACGGAGGAATTTCAGCTGGGCCGTTTCCTGCACTTCCTACAGTCAGGGGTGACTATGGGCCTTAAATTGGGTTCCATTAAGGTCCAGATTTCGGCTCTATCGATTTTCTTCCAGAAAGAACTGGCTTCACTACCTGAAGTTCAGACTTTTGTTAAGGGAGTGCTGCATATTCAGCCCCCTTTTGTGCCTCCAGTGGCACCTTGGGATCTCAACGTGGTGTTGGATTTCCTAAAGTCACATTGGTTTGAGCCACTGAAAACCGTGGATTTGAAATATCTCACGTGGAAAGTGGTCATGTTGCTGGCCTTGGCTTCAGCCAGGCGTGTATCAGAATTGGCAGCTTTGTCATGTAAAAGCCCTTATCTGATTTTCCATATGGATAGGGCAGAATTGAGGACTCGTCCCCAGTTTCTCCCTAAAGTGGTATCAGCGTTTCATCTGAACCAACCTATTGTGGTGCCTGCGGCTACAAAAGACTTGGAGGCTTCCAAGTTGTTGGACGTAGTCATGGCCCTGAAAATATATATTTCCAGGACAGCTGGAGTCAGAAAGACTGACTCGCTATTTATCCTGTATGCGCCCAACAAGTTGGGTGCACCTGCTTCAAAGCAGACTATTGCTCGCTGGATCTGTAGTACGATTCAGCTTGCACATTCTGCGGCTGGACTGCCGCATCCTAAATCAGTGAAAGCCCATTCCACGAGGAAGGTGGGCTCTTCTTGGGCGGCTGCCCGAGGGGTCTCGGCTCTTCAACTTTGCCGAGCAGCTACTTGGTCGGGGTCAAACACGTTTGCTAAATTCTACAAGTTTGACACCCTGGCTGAGGAGGACCTAGAGTTTGCCCATTCGGTGCTGCAGAGTCATCCGCACTCTCCCGCCTGTTTGGGAGCTTTGGTATAATCCCCATGGTCCTTACGGAGTCCCAGCATCCACTTAGGACGTCAGAGAAAATAAGAATTTACTCACCGGTAATTCTATTTCTCGTAGTCCGTAGTGGATGCTGGGCGCCCATCCCAAGTGCGGATTGTCTGCAATACTTGTATATAGTTATTGCTTAACTAAAGGGTTATTGTTGAGCCATCTGTTGAGAGGCTCAGTTGTTATCATACTGTTAACTGGGTATTGTATCACGAGTTATACGGTGTGATTGGTGTGGCTGGTATGAGTCTTACCCGGGATTCAAAATCCTTCCTTCTTGTGTCAGCTCTTCCGGGCACAGTATCCTAACTGAAGTCTGAAGGAGGGTCATAGTGGGAGGAGCCAGTGCACACCAGTTAGACCTAAAGCTTTCTTTATAGTTGTGCCCAGTCTCCTGCGGAGCCGCTATTCCCCATGGTCCTTACGGAGTCCCAGCATCCACTACGGACTACGAGAAATAGAATTACCGGTGATTAAATTCTTATTTTTATATTGAATGCGGTAGAGTACAGGTAACCAATGGAGGGACTGACAGAGTGGATCTGCAGACGATGAACGTCTAGCGAGGAAGATAAGCCTCGCCGCTGCATTCAGAATGGATTGTAGTGGTGAGAGTCTCGTTTTGGGAAGACCAGTTAGGAGACTATTGCAATAATCAATGCAGGAGATAATGAGAGCGTGGATTAGAGTTTTAGCAGTGTCTTGTGTAAGGTATGGTCGTATTTTGGATATGTTTTTTAGATGCATGTAACATGATCTTGAGACAGATTGAATGTGGGGAACAAAGGACAGATCAGAGTCAAGGATGACACCTAGGCAGCGAGCTTGTGGGGTAGGGTAGATAGTCGAGTTTTCAACAGTGATAGAGATATCAGGTTGGTACCTACTATTGGCCGGTGGAAATATAATTAACTCTGTCTTTGAAATATTCAGTTTGAGGTGGCGAGATGTCATCCAGGATGAAATGGCAGAAAGGCATTCAGTGACACGGTCCAGTACAGATAGGGACAAGTCAGGGGAGGATAGGTAGATTTGAGTATCATCTGCGTACAGATGATACTGAAAACCAAAAGAGCTGATTAGTTTACCAAGAGATGAGGTATAGATAGAGAAAAGCAGAGGACCCAAGACTGAGCCTTGCGGTACTCCAACTGAAAGAGGTAGCGAACTGGAGGTAGATTCAGAGAAGCGAACACTGAAGGAGCGATTAGATAGGTACGATAGGAACCAAGAAAGGGCTATGTCTTTAAGACCTAGGGATTGTAGTGTCTGTATGAGAAGAGAGTGGTCTACAGTGTCAAATGCAGCAGATAGATCTAGAAGAATAAGTAGTGAGTAGTGGCCTTTAGACTTCGTAGTGACCAAATCATTAACCACTTTAGTCAGTGCCGTCTCTGTGGAATGTTGGGAACGGAAGCCTGACTGAAGTGGGTCCAACAAAGTGTATGAGTTAAGAAAGTGTGTGAGTCGAGTGTAGGCAAGTCTCTCAAGTAGCTTAGAGAGACAAGGGAGCTGAGAGATAGGGCGGTAGTTTGAGAGAGCATTAGGGTCAGAATTTTGTTTTTTTTTAAATGGGAGTAATCACTGCATGCTTGAAGAGTGTAGGAAAAATACCAGTAGAGAGAGAGAGAGATTACAGATGTTAGTTAAGGTAGGGATGAGCACCAGAGACAGAGCTTTACTTATTTGTGAGGGTAAAGGATCAAGAGGAGAGGTAGTAGAGAAGCAGGATGAGAAGAGTGATGATACTTCATCTTCATTTGTGGGATCAAATGAAGAAAGAGTGGCAGAGGGTTCAGGTAAAGAACGGAGCAGATCACTGGCTGCCGAAGAGCATACCATTTCATCTCGGATCTTATCAATCTTCTCCTTGAAGTAGGAAGCAAGATCCTGTGCCTTGATAGTGGCGGGTGGGGTAGGTGCGGGAGGATTTAGAAGTGATTTAAATGTATTAAAGAGTCGTTTGGGGTTAGAGGCTTGAGCAGAGATAAGAGTTTGGAAATATGTTTGTTTGGCAGTGTCCGGGGCATTTTTATAAGAATGGTAGACAGTCTTTTATGTGAGGAAGTCACTTGAAATCCGAGATTTACGCCACTGACGTTCAAGTTTTCGTGTGAGTTTTTGTAGTTGTCTTCTTAATTTGGAGTGCCATGGTTGACATCTAGGCCTACGTGGAGTGTGATGGGTAGCTGGAGCCACTTCATCAAGGGCTAGTTCTAGAGTCTCATTAAGGTGTGATACAGCCATCTCAGGAGAGGTGAATGCAGAAATAGGTGAAAGCAGTTGTTGGAGGGAAGTGGAAAGTTCTTGAAGAGTAATTGTGTTAATATTTTTACGGGTTTGAGGAAGATTGGAGGACTTCAGCAACACAGGGTTTGAATTAACAGAGGAGAGCATGCAGGTGATAAGGTTGTGATCTGAGAGGGGGAAAGGAGTGTTAGTGAGTTCAGAGATGGAGCATAGTCTGGTGAATACTAGATCAAGGCAGTGGCCCGCCTGATGAGTAGAGGAGTCAGTCCATTAGGAGAGGCGAAGAGAGGAGGTTAGAGAGAGTAGTTTGGAGGCATGCGCAGCAGATTTTGGACAATCAATAGCAATATTGAAATCACCCATGATAATGGTGGAGATGTCAGAGGATAGGAAGTGAGGGAGCCAGGCAGAAAAATCTTCCAAAAATTGTTTTGGATGCCCAGGTGGGCGGTAGATAGCTGCAACACGCAGAGAGAAAGGAGAGTAAACCCTAATGGAATGTACTTCAAATGATGTAAATGTGAGTGATGGAACTTGTGGTAGAACAGTGTATGCAAAAGATTGGGAAAGTAAAAGTCCAACTCCTCCTCCTTTATGGTTATTGGGTCTGGAGGTGTGTGTAAAGTGGAGACCACCATGTGCCAGTGCTGCAGGGGAGGCTGTGTCAGATTGTGTGAGCCAGGTTTCTGTTATAGCCAGCAGATTGATGTTGTTGGATATGAAGAGGTCATGGATGGATGTTAATTTGTTACAAACAGAGCGTGCATTCCATAAGGCACATTTTAGTGATCTGGAGGGTGATGGAAGACATGTGATGTTTATGAGGTTAGTTGGATTTCTATGTTGCTGTGAATCTTGTGAATGTGAGCGATGCAAGTGGCTGGGTCTTGGATTTGGTGAAATGTCACCAGCTATCAGAAGCAGAAGAGAGAGATAAATGTGGGTGTCAGAGGTTTGTGAAAGTTTTTTATGGTGAGAGGTTGTAGATGTTATTGTCAATGAGTATAGGGAATTAAAAAGCTCATGAGTGCTAATAAGAGGGGAGTGTAGAATTGAGGGGGCAACATGTACAGAGGGCTGAGTTGCTGGGAGACTGAATGATGCAATGGTCTTTATGACTACTCCATGAAGAGCAATGCAGAAAATCAATTTGTGGAACATAGTTAGTTTGAGATGAAACCAGTGTTATCTAGGCTGAGAGTGTAAGTTTTCACTTGTTCAAGTTAAAAGTTCAGGTGGCTATTTACTGGTGTTGTTACGCTGTATGTTAGCTGTGCATGATAGAGCAAAGTGACAAACAGGTATGTACAATTACATGTAAATCACAATGTAAATAGTTTTTTACAAAATTGGTTGCATTTTTTTCTTAGAGGATTGTAGTTGGTAAAATATATACATAAGCTGAAATGCATAGATGTTTGGGAATGAAAGGAAGGGAGGATGTTTTTCTGTTTTGTCGGTGGTATGTTTCCGTCTGTTTTCGTCCTGGTAAGTCCTGGGTAAGTCTATATTTTAATATTTTCTTAGCCCTTTTAAACAGCCCTTATAATAAAGCCCTGTTCAGACGGCTGTTGTTCAGCCAAGGATCTTCCTTATGAATGGTAAGTATCCATGTGTGTCTAGTAATTGCAATCAAGGCCTAACATCCCACCCTCGTTTACAGAGCATGCCATAAAACTCAACTAAAACAAACACTAAGATAGCAGTTACCAACTATTTCAAAGCTGCAATAAAGTTTCATCCTAGAATACAATATAGCTTATAATATACAAATTGACAGCGCAGATTACCTAATATACAAACAATATCACTGCTGCATGTATATTCTGAGCAGATGTGCAATGCTTTTGTTCCTGTGCAGGGGGGGGGGAGTAGGGGCAGACGTGTGGGGCGGACTAGCCCTGTGCTGGGCGTCCCCTAGCATGTCTGTGAAACTAAATTTAGCACATCTACGATCAGATCTGAATTAGGCCCGTGGTTTTGCCCATTATAGATTGTAAGCTTGCGAGTAGGGCCCTCCTACCTCTATGACTGTTTGTTTTTACCCTGTTTTGTCATCTAATTGTGTCCAGTTGTAAAGCGCAACGGAATTTGCAGCGCTATATAAGAAACTGTTAATAATTAAGATAAATAGAGAAAAAGTTTGCTGTTGAGATCAGGTCTGAATTAGGCCCTCAATTTGCACAAAATTTTACTTATTTCTTATCTGAAAGGTATGATCACTTTCTTTTGTCAACCTGTAGGACATTCAGTGGTTAATTACTCATCACCGAGATGCCATGAGGGAAACACTGACAGATGAGAGACTTCAGAAACTGCAGAGAGATGGAGGCACTCTTGTAGCAAAACTACAGAAGTCACCATATCTGAGGTAATACCAGACACCCAAACACTTTCATCTTAAGAAGGTGGAGTCAGACAAACTTTAATTAGAGACTTTGCTTGGACTATGTTTGGCAGGCTTTATGACCCATTAACCTTTGACCTTTATGAGAGGGTAGACGAGGCTCTACATCGTCTTGTCCAGCTGTCAAACAAGAAGTTGCAGGAGTTGGAAGCACAGCTGGCACCACAAGATTTCTGCCTCACAGCGACTGAGGTATTTAGTTTTAACATTTATTTCTATAGCTCAAACACAGTAATAAAACAGGTAAGATTGTGTCATCATATGACGTGTGAATGTGTAAATGGCAATGCTGCAAACATTACTAAATTATATAAATATATGCTACTAGCTGAAGTACTCGGTGTTGCCCAAGGTTTAAATTCTCAGGTTATTAATGGGTAAATGTATGACAGGTCCTTATGGTGGAGAATCGGTATCAACGCCATTAATGTGTGCAGATACCGCTTCTCCCCCATGTACGAAGGAGTAGAAGTGTGGGATCAGTGGAGCTTCCCTGTTTATATCGGCGCTGCTATCTACAAGATGCATGCCGATATTATGGGCAATGTCTGACCGTTCTGATACCTGCAGCTATTATTTTCAGCATCTGCAGGTGTCGTTACCCATACTCTACAGCCAGTGGTGCCGAGAGGGGGGGATAGGAACTATTTACTTGGGTCCAGGCCTGATGGAAGGGCCCAGCTGGAGCCCAATTCCCTCCCCCCCCCCTTTCCTGGCAGCAGCCGCTGCTCTTCTCCTCAGTGTGTGCTGGGCTGCAGTGTGGCCAGGAAGGCGCTTAAAGTACTTTTTCTGTATATATTTCTAAATGTGGAGGGCCGTGCCTCTCTTGATTAGGCCACGCACCCTGAAAAGTACCTAGGCCTGGCCAGACTCTTTACTGCCCTGACTACAGCCAGGGACAGCGCTGTCAGCTCCAGACTACACGTGAGATCTTGTGAGAGTATTGAGATGTCACGCATGCGCATTGGCGCCGGCCGGGGGAGAGAGACGGTGCATCCACACTAAGCTGAGGTGCTGTGTGCTCTAGCAACGATCGCTGGAGGGCGGAGTTTTCACTCCCCCGCTCCGGCAGACAAGATGATAATACATCTTATCTATGTAGCTTCCTGCTTCACCTTGTTAAAGAGGCGAAGCAGAAAACGTTATAGCGGGTACATTCATCCCTATGTTATCAATGAGTTGGATGTAACAGTCAAACTTTAAAAAGAATAAGCTCTTCCAACACACCCATGAGGTATCTGCCAAGTGGAATTTATTTGGGGGGGGGGGGGGTCGTCAGTAGCTCTAATCTCCAGCTTTCCTTTCCATTTTATAATCACTTCTACATTGCGAGATGGGTTTAAAGATTTCCTTCTGATATCAATGTTGCTGTTCCAAGGATTTTGTGTACACAATAATCTTGCCTTCCCACCTTCAGTTCTGTCAGTTATTTTAGTTGATTGATTTATGGTTATTTCAATTACTTATTTCAGGTCATTGAATTATGGCTATTTCTGTCAGTTATTACAGTTCATTCAAGTTTTCATCCAAATCCAACCAGTGTCAGAGTTCTGTCTGGCGTACACCAACGGGAGGTCCGAACAGGACCTCATCCCTTTAGTATGTCTTCTTGGACCCAATGTGTGAAGTTTTCATCCAAATCCATCCAGTGGAAGGCTCAGACCAGGGTCACTAGGTCAAATTTCTGCCCAGCATACACCAACGGGAGGTCCGACCGGGACCCTAAACCCCCTAGAACTTGGCCAGGAACCAACTGGACCACCTCACATTAGTTTAATCCCAGTCGGTGCAGGGGTGTCTGAATGCATAACTGGACAAACAGATAGACCCAATTAATTTTATATATATATTATATATACAGTGCTGTGCAAAAGGTTTAAGCAAGTGTGGAAAAATGCAGCAAAGTGAGAATGCTTTCAAAAATAAAAGTGTTAATAGTTTACTTTTTATCAATTATCAAAATCCAACAGAAGATAAATCTAAATCGAATCACCCTTCACCTTCAAAACTGCATCAATTCTTCTAGGTACACTTGCACATAGTATTTGAAGGAACTCGGCAGGAAGGTTGTTCCAAACATATTGGGCTCTGTGGGGGCCATATCATAACTTCCAGGACGCTGAAGACTGGGGGTCATTCCGAGTTTATCACAGCACAGTGATCGGGTCAGAATTGCGCATGCGCCGGCGCCGCAGTGCGCCGGCGCATGCCGGACGGCCGAAGGCCATCGTTCAGTAGCGATTGCATCTGCTTGATTGACAGGCAGAGGCGGTCGCAGGGTGGGAGGGGGCTGGACGGCGGCGTTAAGCCGCGGTTTAGGGGGCGCCGTCCGGCCAACGCAGGCGTGGCGCAGCCGCTGCGGCCAGTGGCAGCGACGATCAACTCCCGGCCAGCCGCAGGAGCTGCGCTGGCCGGGAGTTACTCCGCAAATACAAAAGCACCGCTGCAGTGCGATGCTTTTGTATTTGGGGGGGGGGACTGACATGTGGGGTGGCCAATCCTGAAAATCGGCGGGAAGCCGGCCTAAAATTGGCTGGGATTTAGCCCTGGGGATTTCGGGATTAGCCAGCAACCTATTTTTGGATATGTCGAGCAGCGTTGAGCATCCTCAGGATGCTCAAACGCTGCCCGGCTCCCTCTGCTCACCTCCCCCCGGCTCTGGTGGTGAGATCCGGCGGCTGCGCAGCGTGACCTCTGACTTTACATCACGATGCGCAGCCGCAGGACCTCACCTCCGCACTGCCCGCCCAGCCGCCAGAACGTTATGGAAGTGTCCCTCCCACCCACCCGGTGAGATTGTTATGATTTATCTGACCTGGGCGGGAGGAAGGGGGACACTGATACCCTTTCACATCTCCAATGCCGAATCCTACCCGGGAATTGGAACGGGTCCTTCCCGGGAGCTGGCTTCCCAACCAGGCAATATGTCGGGTCGGTTGCCATAGCGGCAGGGGACGGAGCCGGTAGTGGGGGTGGAGACGGTGCTGGGAGATGAGCTCATCACCACGCCGCCTCTCCCTATGTAGTAAATGGGTCACATCGACTCGGGCATCTGTTTACGCTGTCACTGATCCGGTATTCAACCCAGGAATAACCCTTCTTATTACCTGGGTTGAATTACCGGGTCAGACGGCCCGGGAATTCTCCAAGGCCCCTTTCGCATTGCACACTAACCCATACTGGGTTATTTTTGCGATGTGAAAGGGGTATGAAATGCAGCCAATCCCGGGTATCCCGGGATTGAACATTTTGGCAAACCTGATTCCCGGGATTGAAAAAATGGCCCGGGATTGGCCATCCTAATTAGCAGTGTTTGTGGTCCTGCTGCAGAATAAATTTGGAGCCAATCAGCGTAGAGAAGAACAAGGAGTCCTTGAAGTGATGATATGGCCCCCACAGAGCCCTGATCTAAACATCATCGAGCCTGTCTGGGATTACATGAAGAGACAGAAGGTTTTGAGCAAGCCTACATCCACCTAGTTCCTTCAAAAACTGTGTGCAAGTGTACCAGGAAGAACTGATTTTTATATATATACTAATATATATATATATATATATATATACAGGGGTTAAAGTGGGGGGAACGAGGTGGAACTAAGTTCCACCACCTGTAATGGTGGGGGGAACTAGTTCCACCTCCTCCATTGTCCTGTACAGTAATTCTAACAGAAATACCTGCCCCATCATCTACATCAATAGATGATACAGGCGGTGCTAGTGTTACTGATGAGTTGCAGTCACCTCCTTCTTACTTAGGTCCTGGTGGCTCCATGGTCCTCTTCCATTTACAGCCCACCCCTCCTGGTACTCACACATGCTGTGTCTGTTGGACAGCATTCATCTCATCCTCAGGTCCAAGTGATTTCATTTTATAGCACGGCGTATGTTATGTCATGTTGTCACCGCTGCTGAAGTGAAGAGGAGCAGGCTCTGTGCATCTTGAAGACAAGATGAGAGGGAACTGGAGGGACGAGAGTGGGGAAGCTGTGTATAAGGGTCACTACTGTGGGCAATATGTATATAAGCAGCACTACTGTGGTGATTATGTGTAGGGAGCTCTACTATTGTGGGAATTGTGTATAACAGGCACTATTGTGGGCACTGTATATAAGGAGCATTACTGTGTGGCATAACATGTATAGAGGGTATCATGGTGGAGTGCAATGTGAATAAAGGGCACTACTAAGTGACATAACCAGAATAAGGGGCATTACTATGTGGTATAATGTGAATAAGATTGTGCCCCTGTGTGGTGCAATGTGACCACGCTACTTCTTTGTGAGATCAATGGGCATCAATCCGAGTTGATCGTAGGGGGGATGCCCAGCACAGGGCTAGTCAGCCCCACATGTCAGTGCCAGCCCCCACGCAGAAGTGCAAAGGCGATGCCTTTGCACTTCAAGAGTAGCTCCCGGCCAGCGCAGCTTTAGCGTGCTGGCCCGGAGCTACTCATCGCTCCCCGGCCACGCAGCTGCTGCGGCCCGTCCCCCGTTTGGTCCGGCCACGCCTGCGTTGGCCAGTCCACTCTCACGAAACGGCAGCCAAACACAGCTGTTACGCCCAACGATTGCCTCTGCCTGTCAATCAGGCAGAGGCGATCACAGCCTTCGGCCGCCTGGCATGCGCCGGCGCGCTACGGCGCTGGCGCATGCGCAGTAGGGACCCGTTTGCTTGGCTGCGACAAAAAGCAGCGAGCGAACGGGTCAATGTCAATGTCCCTTTATAAAGTATGGTATTTAGGATACTAATTTACAGTTTGCAGGGGGGTACAGAAGACTCTAGCACTGGCCCTAGCTACGCTTAATGTGCGTGTGTGTGTGTGGTGGTGGTGGGGGGGGGGGGGGGGTTGGGGGTTGGTGTTCGGGTAAATGAGTACCAACACCTCTCCAGGACCACTTTAACTCATATATATATATATATATATATATATATATATATATATATATAATATTATATTAAATATCACAGAGGTTCTGCACTCACCATAACAACTCACAGTGTATGTAAATTTAGTAATGTGTGCAGTATTTCATTTACTTTGTTGTATGACGTTTTATTACTGTGGTTGTTCCCAGTCATGCAGTGTGCTGGAGCTATATGTCAGGCTGCACAAATATACCCCTCTGGTTTCAAACTCATGCACCCCACAGTGGTATTGGATGTACATCATAGCTGCACAGGGAGAACAATTACATGATTTACAGATTGATGATCTAGTGTCAATGCATTGTGTAACAGCAGTGTGAATTACATGAATAGAGAGAACAGAAAACATCAGGTATTGTTACCAACACTTAAGGGAAATAGATTTATTTTTTCATTCCATGCAAATACATTTCTATTAAGCAGAAACAACACATTGAATGTTTGTGTCTGTATTAACATGGAAACTTTCTGTGTTACAAAAAGCAACAAAGCTACTTTTGGATATAGTTTCATTTTTAAACCATTCCCAGCAGTAGATACAATATACTGTAGGCAGCCAGTTGATGCAGTTGGCTTAATACTCGTTCACATCAGCAGCTGGAAGCTGGAAGTGCCCAAAGAGTTGTGCCTTAGGGGCTAATTCAGACTGGATGCAGCGGCAGCGATCGCAGTATGATTTTTTTGGGGGGAGTGCGCATCCCAGGAGCCCAGTGAGACGCGGGGCGGGAGGGGGCGTGCCAACGAGAAAGCCGTTGGCAGGGTTGTCCTGACAATGGAGGCGAGTCCGGACCGTTGCGGGGGTGGGCCGCGGCATCTGCGTGTGGCGAATAGGACACAGCGAGTAGCGGCCTGCCAGTGCGCAGGAGCTGCGCTGGCAGGGAGCTATTCAGCAGGTGCAAAAGCATCGCCGGTGTGCGATGCTTTTGCACCCTTTCAGGGGGGTAGGGCCAGACATGCGGGGCGGACTAGCCCGGTGCTGGGCGTTCCCCCATATGTCTGAGAAACTGGCCCTTACACTGCATGGGCAATGCTATCTATAGTCCTGACATAATACATTATTATAGCTGCTACTGGGATAAAAGGCCTGATTCAGAGATGTACGCAGATGCTTTCACAGCTGCTATTTAGGATGCAGCGGTTGTGCAAAAATATGCAAATGTCCCGGACATCAGGATTTGTATTAATACACCCACTGGAGACTTTTAAGATCTGATTGTGTACTCTATGGGCCTAATTCAGACCTGATCGCAGCAGCAAATTTGTTCTCTAATGGGCAAAACCATGTGTACTGCAGATGGGGCAGTTATAACAACATGTGCAGAGAGACTTAGATTTGGGTGGGTTATTTTGTTTCTGTGCAGGGTAAATACTGGCTGCTTTATTACTTGTGGTTCTCCAGGTACCAGCATGCGGGGGAGTAGTACCACAGCAAAAAGACAATAGTTATTTCTCTTTTTACACTAAAGCTATGAAGTCGCTACCCAGAGCCCAAGGGTAGTGGCCATAGCCCCGTGCCTCATCCCTGGCCCTTTGGTGCCTGGAGGGGGGTGGGCCCCTTCTCTTAGGGGGGTCCCCACTCCCCCAGGGAACCCCGGCATGGGGTGGTAATGCCATGGCCACAGGGACCTGTATAAATGTGTCACCCGGCTGTGACATTATCTCCTTGACTAGTGGAGCCCGGTACTGGCTTAAAAAATACGGGGAACCCCTACGTCGTTTCCCCAGTATTTTTGGAACCAGGACCAGTCCAAGAGCCCAGTGTTGGTTTTAAAATACTTGGAACCCCTCCGCAATTTCCAGCTCAAAGCGCCCAGGGCTGGTTATGATTAGGAGGGGGAACCCCACGCAATTTTTTTTTTTTACATTTTTAACTATTTAAATACTTTAAACATTGAAGCCCTGCACAGATCTCAGTGATCCGGACGGCCTTCATTGTCCGGCAGTGTTTTACTAATCTCTCCCGTAAAACACTGCCTGACAATACAAATTACATAGACATCGGTGAACTTAAATTGAAAAAACATGGGGGGGTAATTCCAAGTTGATCGCAGCAGGAATTCTATTAGCAGTTGGGCAAAACCATGTGCACTGCAGGGGAGGCAGATTTAACATGTGCAGAGAGAGATAGATTTGGGTGTAGTGTGTTCAATCTGCAATCTAAATTGCAGTGTAAAAATAAAGCAGCCAGTATTTACCCTGCAGAAACAAAATAACCCACCCAAATCTAACTCTCTCTGCAAATGTTATATCTGCCCCCCCCCTCCCCCCCCCTGCAGTGCACATGGTTTTGCCCAACTGTTAAAAAATTTCCTGCTGCGATCAACTTGGAATTACCCCCCATGGTAGTTTAGTAAATAACCGTGTTTTTTTCCCAACAAAGTTGCAATCTGAAACGGCCGATGTCAGCCGAAATTGATCTCGGCTGAAATCGGCTGCAACACGAATTTTAGTATATTAACCCCATTGTGTCCATCTCTAATTTAAGCCCAAAGTTTAGATATATTTCAGACACAGGTAGATAAAATAGCATTGTGTTATATATTGTTGTTAGAAATTATTTTTAGTGAATCATTAATTGTATTAGACACTTTGTAGGGTAAAGAGGATTGTTGCCCTTTTGTCTCCATTATAGCCTAATGCGAGCCATCCATCTACGGCCACACTCACTGCCTGAATCAGTATTGGCGTACATTGGGGGTCATTCCAAGTTGATCGATATCTGCTTTCGTTCGCTGCGCAGCGATCAAGCAAAAAAATGGCACTTCTGCGCATGCGTATGCAGCGCAGTGCGCACGTGCGGCGTACTATTACAACAAACTATTTAGTTTAACACAAAGTCTAGCAAAGCTTTTCAGTCGCACTGCTGGCCGCAGAGTGATTGACAGGAAATGGGCGTTTCTGGGTGTCAACTGACCATTTTCAGGGAGTGTTCGGAAAAACGCAGGCGTGTCAGGAAAAACGCAGGCGTGGCTGGGCGAACGCAAGGCGTGTTCGTGACGTCAAAACAGGAACTGAATAGTCTGAAGTGATCGCAAGCGCTGAGTAGGTTTGAAGCTACTCTGAAACTGCACAAAATTATTTTGTAGCCGTCCTGCGAGCCCTTCGTTCGCACTTCTGCTAAGCTAAAATACACTCCCAGTGGGAGGCGGCATAGCGTTTGCACGGCTGCTAAAAACTGCTAGTGAGCGAACAACAATAATATATACAGGATATACAGGATAACAATATACAGGATAACGTGGCTGATATTCCAGGTTCTGTCTTGTGAGAGTATTTCATGTATATTTTGTAGGATTCTCAGAGTCTGCTGGATGCACCGAGGCATGGAAATAAGGGAACAGAGATCCATGGGGAGGTAATCTGCAAAGTATAGGGCACAGGGGACCTAAAGGGCCCCATACACTAGAACGATAATGCCCGATTTCAGACAATTTAGGGCATTTGGGCCGATATATCGGGTGAAATCGTGCATTTTGGAGGTGTTTCCGATCCAATCCGATCTGATGAGCATTCCCGTGAGGGTCGGATCGGCTCCCCTAGATCGTTAGTGCTGCACTCGTGATATGTTAGTTCCCGCAGGCATGGCTGGGATCGCACACTATATATTGCATGCAAAATGTACCAAATAGCATGGAATCGTATGGAACCACTCCCGGGAAGCTCCCGGGAGAGTTCAAGGGAAATCGCCTCCGACTTCAGCCTCAGACATATCGTTCTAGTGTATGGGGCCCTTTAGAGACCTAAGAAAGAGATAAAGTGGAGATATTGCCCATAGCAACCAGCCAGACTGTTCTAGAGAAATGTCAGTAAGCAGCTGTTTGGTTACTTTAAACATTTCTTCCACTTAATCTCTGTCTAAGGTTTGAAACATCCCCTCCATAGTATTTAACATTTGCTTATATAAATATTTCTCTAACGTCCTAGTGGATGCTGGGGACTCCGTAAGGACCATGGGGAATAGACGGGCTCCGCAGGAGACAGGGCACTCTAAGAAAGAATTAGGACTACTGGTGTGCACTGGCTCCTCCCTCTATGTCCCTCCTCCAGACCTCAGTTAGAATCTGTGCCCGGTCAGAGCTGGGTGCACTTTAGTGAGCTCTCCTGAGCTTGCTAATAAGAAAGTATTTTGTTAGGATTTTTTATTTTCAGAGAGATCTGCTGGCAACAGACTCTCTGCTACGTGGGACTGAGGGGAGAGAAGCAAACCTACTAACTGCGGATAGGTCGTGCTTCTTAGGCTACTGGACACCATTAGCTCCAGAGGGATCGAACACAGGAACTCACCCTTGGTCGTCCGATCCCGGAGCCGCGCCGCCGTCCCCTGCGCAGAGCCAGAAGACAGAAGCCGGCGAGAGAAGCAAGAAGACTTCAAAATCGGCGGCAGAAGACTCCTGTCTCCATATGAGGTAGCGCACAGCACTGCAGCTGTGCGCCATTGCTCCCACATTAAACCCGCACACTCCGGTCACTGTAGGGTGCAGGGCGCAGGGGGGGGGGGGGCACCCTGGGCAGCAATTGAGTACCTCCTGGCAAAATAGAGCATATACAGCTGGGCACTGTATATATGCATGAGCCCCCACCATTATTTTACACCAAATCGCGGGACAGAAGCCCGCCGCTGAGGGGGCGGGGCTTCTTCCTCAGCACTCACCAGCGCCATTTTCTCTCCACAGCTCCGCTGAGAGGAAGCTCCCCAGGCTCTCCCCTGCAGAATCACGGTAGAAAGAGGGTAAAAAGAGAGGGGGGGGGCACATAAATTTAGCGCAAAATCACTAATACAGCAGCTACTGGGTAAACACTAAGTTACTGTGTAATTCCTGGGTTATATAGCGCTGGGGTGTGTGCTGGCATACTCTCTCTCTGTCTCTCCAAAAGGCCTTGTGGGGGTTCTGTCCTCAAATAGAGCATCCCCTGTGTGTGTGGTGTGTCGGTACGATTGTGTCGACATGTTTGACGAGGAAGGCTATGTGGAAGCAGAGCAGGTGCAGATGAATGTGGGGTCGCCGCCGACACCTGATTGGATGGATATGTGGAAGGTGTTAAATGATAATGTAAACTCCTTGCATAAAAGGTTGAATAAAGCTGAAGCCTTGGGACAGTCAGGGTCTCAACCCATGCCTGATCCTACAGCGCAGAGGCCGTCAGGGTCTCAGAAGCACCCACTATCCCAGATTGTTGACACAGATATCGACACGGATTCTGACTCCAGTGTCGATGGCGATGATGCAAAGTTGCAGCCTAAAATGGCTAAAGCCATCCGCTACATGATTATAGCAATGAAGGATGTATTGCACATTTCAGAGGTAAATCCGGTCCCTGACAAGAGGGTTTAAATGTTTGGGGAAAAAAGGCAAGAAGTGACTTTTCCTCCTTCACATGAGTTAAATGAGTTATGTGAAAAAGCTTGGGATTCTCCTGATAGGAAAGTGCAGATTTCCAAACGGTTACTTATGGCGTATCCTTTCCCGCAAACGGACAGGTTACGCTGGGAATCCTCCCCTAGGGTAGACAAAGCTTTGACACGCTTATCTAAGAATGTGGCCCTGCCATCACAGGATACGGCCTCCCTAAAAGATCCTGAGGATAGGAAGCAGGAGGGTATCCTGAAGTCCGTTTATACACATTCAGGTACCCTACTGTGGCTGGCAATTGCGTCGGCCTGGATGTGTAGTGCTGTAGCAGCATGGACAGATACTCTGTCTGAGGAACTTGATACCTTGGACAAGGATACTATATTACTGACCCTGGGGCATATAAAAGACTCTGTCCTATATATGAGGGATGCCCAGAGAGACATTTGCCTACTGAGCTCTATAATAAATGCAATGTCAATTTCTGCCAGAAGGGTCCTGTGGACTCGGCAATGGACAGGTGATGCCGACTCAAAAAAGCACATGGAGGTTTTACCTTATAAGGGTGAGGAATTGTTTGGGGACGGTCTCTCGGACCTAGTTTCCACAGCTACGGCTGGGAAGTCAAATGTTTTACCATATATTCCCTCACAACCTAAGAAAGCACCGTATTACCAAATGCAGTTCTTTCGATCACACAGAGGCAAGAAAGTCCGAGGTGCGTCTTTTCTTGCCAGAGGCAGGGATAGAGGAAAGAAGCTGCACAATACAGCTAGTTCCCAGGAACAGAAGTCCTCCCCGGCTTCCACAAAATCCACCGCATGACGCTGGGGCTCCACAAGTGGAGCCAGGAGCGGTGGGGGCGCGTCTCCGAAATTTCAGCCACCAGTGGGTTCGCTCACAGGTGGATCCCTGGGCTATACAGATTGTGTCTCAGGGATACAAGCTGGAATTCGAAGTGATGCCCCCTCACCGTTACCTCAAATCGGCCCTGCCAGCTTCCCCCATAGAAAGGGAAGTAGTGTTAGCGGCAATTCACAAATTATATCTCCAGCAGGTGGTGGTACAGGTTCCCCTCCCTCAACAGGGAAGGGGTTACTATTCCACAATGTTTGTGGTTCCGAAACCGGACGGTTCGGTCAGACCCATATTGAATTTAAAATCCCTGAACATTTACCTGAAAAGGTTCAAGTTCAAGATGGAATCGCTGAGAGCGGTCATTGCAAGCCTGGAAGAGGAGGATTTTATGATGTCTCTGGACATAAAGGATGCTTACCTGCATGTCCCCATTTATCCACCTCATCAGGAGTACCTCAGATTTGTGGTACAGGACTGCCATTACCAATTCGAGACGTTGCCGTTTGGTCTGTCCACGGCACCGAGAATATTTACCAAGGTAATGGCGGAAATGATGGTGCTCCTGCGAAAGTAAGGAGTCACAATTATCCCATACTTGGACGATCTCCTCATAAGGGCGAGGTCCAGAGAGCAGTTGCTGATCAGCGTAGCACATTCTCGGGAGGTGTTACAACAGCACGGCTGGATTCTGAATATTCCAAAATCGCAGCTGAGTCCTACGACGAGACTGCCCTTCCTGGGCATGATTCTGGACACAGACCAGAAGAAGGTGTTTCTCCCGGAGGAGAAGGCCCAGGAGCTCGTGACTCTGGTCAGAGACCTCTTAAAACCAAAACAGGTGTCGGTGCATCAATGCACGCGAGTCCTGGGAAAGATGGTGGCGTCATACGAAGCCATTCCCTTCGGCAGGTTCCATGCGAGGAACTTTCAGTGGGATCTGTTGGACAAGTGGTCCGGATCGCATCTTCAGATGCATCGGCGGATCACCCTATCCCCCAGGGCCAGGGTGTCTCTTCTGTGGTGGCTGCAGAGTGCTCACCTTCTCGAGGGCCGCAGGTTCGGCATACAGGACTGGGTCCTGGTGACCACGGATGCAAGCCTCCGAGGGTGGGGGGCAGTCACTCAGGGAAGAAACTTCCAAGGGCTGTGGTCAAGTCAGGAGGCTTGTCTGCACATCAATATCCTGGAACTAAGGGCCATATACAACGCCCTGAGTCAAGCGGAGCCTCTGCTTCGAAACCAACCGGTGCTGATTCAATCAGACAACATCACCGCAGTGGCTCATGTAAACCGCCAGGGCGGCACAAGAAGCAGGGTGGCGATGGCAGAAGCCACCAGGATTCTTCGTTGGGCGGAGAATCACGTGCAAGCACTGTCAGCAGTGTTCATTCCGGGAGTGGACAACTGGGAAGCAGACTTCCTCAGCAGGCACGACCTCCACCCGGGAGAGTGGGGACTTCATCAAAAAGTCTTCACACAGATTACAAATCGATGGGGACTGCCACAGGTGGACATGATGGCGTCCCGCCTCAACAAAAAGCTACAAAAGTATTGCGCCAGGTCAAGAGACCCTCAGGCGATAGCTGTGGACGCACTAGTAACACCGTGGGTGTTCCAGTCGGTCTATGTGTTTCCTCCTCTTCCTCTCATACCCAAGGTGCTGAGAATCGTAAGAAAAAGAGGAGTGAGAACAATACTCATTGTTCCGGATTGGCCAAGAAGGACTTGGTACCCGGAACTGCAAGAAATGCTCACAGAGGACCCATGGCCTCTGCCTCTCAGACAGGATCTGTTGCAACAGGGGCCCTGTCTGTTCCAAGACTTACCGCGGCTGCGTTTGACGGCATGGCGGTTGAACGCCGGATCCTAGCGGAAAAAGGCATTCCGGATGAAGTTATTCCTACGCTGATAAAGGCTAGGAAGGACGTGACAGCAAAACATTATCACCGTATATGGCGAAAATATGTTGTTTGGTGTGAGGCCAGGAAGGCCCCTACAGAGGAATTCCACCTGGGCCGGTTCCTTCATTTCCTGCAGTCGGGAGTGACTATGGGCTTAAAATTAGGGTCCATAAAGGTCCAGATTTCGGCCCTATCCATTTTCTTTCAAAAGGATCTGGCTTCTCTTCCTGAGGTTCAGACGTTTGTAAAGGGAGTGCTGCATATTCGGCCCCCTTTTGTGCCACCAGTGGCACCTTGGGATCTTAACGTGGTGTTGAGTTTCCTGAAATCTCACTGGTTTGAGCCACTTAAGACCGTGGAGTTAAAGTATCCCACGTGGAAAGTGGTCATGCTATTGGCCTTAGCTTCGGCTAGGCGTGTGTCAGAATTGGCGGCTTTGTCATGTAAAAGCCCCTATCTGGTTTTCCATATGGACAGGGCAGAATTACGGACTCATCCGCAATTTCTCCCGAAGGTGGTGTCATCTTTTCATTTGAACCAACCTATTGTGGTGCCTGCGGCTACTCGTGACTTGGAGGATTCCAAGTTACTAGATGTAGTCAGGGCTTTGAAGATTTATGTAGCCAGAACGGCGCTCCTGCTTCAAAGCAAACTATTGCTCGCTGGATCTGTAACACGATTCAGCAGGCTCATTCTGCGGCTGGATTGCCGCATCCAAAATCTGTAAAAGCCCATTCCACAAGGAAGGTGGGCTCTTCTTGGGCGGCTGCCCGAGGGGTCTCGGCATTACAGCTTTGCCGAGCAGCTACTTGGTCGGGTTCAAACACGTTTGCAAAATTCTACAAGTTTGATACCCTGGCTGAGGAGGACCTTGTGTTTGCTCATTCGGTGCTGCAGAGTCATCCGCACTCTCCCGCCCGTTTGGGAGCTTTGGTATAATCCCCATGGTCCTTACGGAGTCCCCAGCATCCACTAGGACGTTAGAGAAAATAAGATTTTACTTACCGGTAAATCTATTTCTCGTAGTCCGTAGTGGATGCTGGGCGCCCGTCCCAAGTGCGGACTTCTTCTGCAATACTTGTATATAGTTATTGCTTAACTAAGGGTTATGTTATGTTTGCGTCAGGTTGTCTGATGCTCTGTTGTTGTTCATACTGTTAACTGGGTAAGTTATCACAAGTTATACGGTGTGATTGGTGTGGCTGGTATGAGTCTTACCCTGGATTCCAAAATCCTTTCCTTGTACTGTCAGCTCTTCCGGGCACAGTTTCCTTAACTGAGGTCTGGAGGAGGGACATAGAGGGAGGAGCCAGTGCACACCAGTAGTCCTAATTCTTTCTTAGAGTGCCCTGTCTCCTGCGGAGCCCGTCTATTCCCCATGGTCCTTACGGAGTCCCCAGCATCCACTACGGACTACGAGAAATATATTTACCGGTAAGTAAAATCTTATTATTACATTGATCATTAATAAATAGTATTTATTGTCACTGTGTTTTCTTTACTCTCACATGTGGGAGATGTATCAAGAAAGAAAGAAAGAAAAAAAAAGAGATAAATTGGAGAAGTTGCCCATAGCAACCAAATCAGCTTCTGTCGTTTTATAGACAGTGCTATTTAAATGATAGCTAGAAACATATGCTTGCTATGGGTAACTTACCCACCTTATCTCTCCCACAGCCATGTCACTTGAAGAGGGAAGCACATAGTTAACTGGAAACATATGGTTGCTATGGGTAACTTCCCCACCTTATCAATTGGAGAAGGTAGCACCTAGTTAGCTAGAAGTATATGGTTGCTATGGGTAACTTCCCCACCTTATCTCTCTCACAGCCACATCACTTGGAGAGGGAAGCACCTAGTTAGCTAGACGTATATGGTTGCTATGGGTAACTTCTCCAGCTTATCTCTCCCACAGCCACGTCACTTGGAGGAGGCACCTAGTTAGCTAGAAGTATATGGTTGCTATGGGTAACTAACCCAGCTTATCTCTCCCACAGCCACGTCACTTGGAGGAGGCATCTAGATAGCTAGAAGTATATGGTTGCTATGGGTAACTTCCCCACCTTATCTCTCTCACAGCCACGTCACTTGGAGAGGGAAGCACCTAGTTATCTACTTGAACTTATTTTTATTACTATACTTTTTCCATTTTTCACATTTATACATACAAATTGTTTGGTTACGGTTTATTTTATATCCTTTGGTCCTAAAAACATTTTAGGGTAAATTTAATGGTCAGTTCAAGTCTTGCACAAGATGACAGTAACCATGACGTGGCTGCTGAGAGAATATTTAGCACTAACCACATTATGTGCTTTCTGCAGACACGAAAGTTAGAGGAGTGCCGTGTGCCAGGTGTGGAGCCAGAAGGTCGCAGGTTAGAGGTTGGCGTTAGGATCCGTGGTCTAGAAGTTAGTAGTCGGGAACTAGCGGATCGTACCTGCAGTCCACCCAGAGGTCATGTTCTTAGTAGAGGTGATGGAAGAGGGCCAGATGCTCCTTGGGGAGGAATTCCAAGACCAGAGGGAAGAAGGTGAGCAATTCCTAATAGATGACACTATAGATATTTGTCCTAATTGTCATTTGAATGGCTGGATCGTAAACCCTCACAAAATTTGCAGTAGCCTATAACCACCAATCATACATTTGTTTTGCTCTAACTTGCACTATGTTTATCAAAGCTAATTCCTGGTTGGTCAATGTAGATTAATATACATTTTGTACAGCAAATACAGTTAACCAATAACCCACAATATACCTTGTTAAAGTACAGGTATAACTACATTTAAATTCACAATAAGAAATGTCATTATATCTGTATTTGTGTTTGCTGTTATTTCATTCTTTGAGCATTGTAAGTGCATGTCCATGTACAATAATGGGGTATATTTACTAAAATTCGTATTTTCCCGTTTGAGGTCAAAGTTCAATCACGAATGACATCGAAAGTGTAAATTTGCAACTTTTTGAATTTAGTACGACTAATTTACTAAGCTGCCGTATTCTGCATTTTTGGTTTTACCGATGTCGATGTCATTCGTTTTTTTAGGCAGTGTTTTACGTGAGTGACTTGTAAAACACTGCCGACTTTAATACAATGAATCTCGGCCGGATCTGAGAGATCCGTGCTGGGCTTCATTGTGCACCTTTTAAAAAAAAAAAAACAGTGTTAAAATCAAATAAAAAATTGCGTGGGGTCCCTCCTCCTAAACCAAACCAGCCTCGGGCTCTTTGAGCCGATCCTGGTTGCAAAAATATGGGGGGGAAAATGATAGAGGTTCCCCCATATTTAAACAACCAGCACCGGGCTCTGCGCCTGGTCCTGGTTCCAAAAATACGGGGGACAAAAAGCGTAGGGGTCCCCCGTATTTCTGAAACCAGCACCGGGCTCCACTAGCCAGATACATACTGCCACAGCCGGGGGACACTTTTATATAGGTCCCGGCGGCCCTGGCATTACATAACCAACTAGTCACCCCTGGCCGTGGTACCCTGGAGGAGTGGGGACCCCTTCAATCAAGGGGTCCCCCCCCTCCAGCCACCCAAGGACCAGGGGTGAAGCCCGAGGCTGTCCCCCCCCCATCCAAGGGCTGCGGATGGGAGGCTGATAGCCGTTTTGTAAAAAAATGAATATTGTTTTTAGTAGCAGTACTACAAGTCCCAGCAAGCCTCCCCCGCAAGCTGGTACTTGGAGAACCACAAGTACCAGCATGCGGCGGAAAACCGTGCCCGCTGGTACCTGTAGTACTACTACTAAAAAAATACCCCAATAAAAACATAAGACACACACCTTGAAAGTATAACTTTAATGCATACATCCAGACCTCCATATACACATACTTACCTATGTTCACACGAGGGTCGGTCCTCTTCTCCATGTAGAATCCATGGTGTACCTGTGGAAAAAATTATACTCACAAAATCCAGTGTAGAAGGCTCTTCTTCTTTTAATCCATTTGTAATCCAGGTACTTGTCAAAATAAAAAACGGACACCCGACCTCGCACTGAAAGGGGCCCCATGTTTTCACATGGGACCCCTTTCCCCGAATGCCAGAAACCCCCTCTGACTTAAGTCTAAGAGGGTTCCATCAGCCAATCAGGGAGCGCCACATTGTGGCACCCTCCTGATTGGCTGTGTGCTCCTGTACTGTATGACAGGCGGCACACGGCAGTGTTACAATGTAGCGCCTATGCACTCCATTGTAACCAATGGTGGGAACTTTGTGGTCAGCGGTTGACCGAAAGTAACCTCACAGTACAGGAGCACACAGTGAAAACATTGGGCCCCTTTCAGTGCGATGTCGGGTGTCCGTTTTTTTATTTTGACAAGTACCTGGATTACAAATGGATTACAAGAAGAAGAGCCTTCTACACTGGATTTTGTAAGTATAATTTTTTCCACAGGTACACCATGGATTCTACATGGAGAAGAGGACCGACCCTCATGTGAACATAGGTAAGTATGTGTATATGGAGGTGTGGATGTATGCATTAAAGTTATACTTTCAAGGTGTGTGTCTTATGTTTTTATTGGGGTATTTTTTTAGTAGTAGTACTACAGGTACCAGCGGGCCCGGTTTTCCGCCGCATGCTGGTACTTGTGGTTCTCCAAGTACCAGCTTGCGGGGGAGGCTTGCTGGGACTTGTAGTACTGCTACTAAAACAATATTCATTTTTTTACAAAACGCTATCAGCCTCCCATCCGCAGCCCTTGGATGGGGGCACAGCCTCGGGCTTCACCCCTGGTCCTTGGGTGGCTGGAGGGGGGGGACCCCTTGATTGAAGGGGTCTCCACTCCTCCAGGGTACCCCGGCCAGGGGTGACTAGTTGGTTATGTAATGCCAGGGCCGCCGGGACCTATATAAAAGTGTCCCCCGGCTGTGGCATTATGTATCTGGCTAGTGGAGCCCGATGCTGGTTTCAGAAATACGGGGGACCCCTACGCTTTTTGTCCCCCGTATTTTTGGAACCAGGACCAGGCGCAGAGCCCGGTGCTGGTTGTTTAAATATGGGGGAACCCCTATCATTTCCCCCCCCATATTTTTGCAACCAGGGCCGGCTCAAAGAGCCCGAGGCTGGTTTTGCTTAGGAGGGGGGACCCCACGCATTTCTTTTTAAAGAAAATAACACTTTCCCATCCCCTTCCCACTGATAAACATGCACGGATCTCATGGATCCGTGCATGCCTATCCAAACACGGGATAAAAAAGCAGGTCTGTTTTTTTTTAGCACTTTTTCACGAATTGTATTTCTGCACGGCAGTGTTTGGCTATTGTCGGCAGTGTTTGTGATTTGCACTTTTTAGTAAATTACCGATTTCTACCAAATTGCAGGCGTATTTGACCGATGGTGTATTGATTCGTGATTTTTTCCTAGGACTTCCAAAATATTACGAATGCCCTCATCACTGCCGAGATTTTTGCTTAGTAAATTACCGAAATGACACTTTGAAGAAAAAACGGCATCTCGGTCAAAATCGGGACCTTAGTAAATATACCCCATTGTGTGTTAGACATATATTCTCTTGTGTAATATTCAGAGACACAAACAGCTATAGGGTACAGTGACTACATTGTAGAGGTAACAGAAGAGCCTGTTCTGCCTGCATGTGTTAGCTACACAAAGCTTGAACGTGTTAATGTTTATTTCAGAAATGATCGCTGCTGTGCGTTTTCGCACAGCAGGCGATCAGGTCCAAACTGCGCATGCGTATGCACCGCAATGCGCAGGTGCTTCGCACGGGTACAAAGCGGATCGCCGCTCAGCGATGGGTTTGTGCGACGGATCCGTTCGCACAGGTGATCGCAAGGAGACTGACATGAAGAAGGAGTTTTTAGGGAGTGTCTGGAAAAACATAGGCGTGTCCATGCCTTTGCAGGGAGGGTTCCTGACATCAATTCCGGTCCTAGACAGGCTGATGTGATTGCAGCGGCTGAGTATGTCCTGGGCTGCGCAGAGACTGCACAAAATCTGCTTGTACAGCTCTGCTACACATGCGTTTGCACACTTGTGCGGTTAAAATACACTCCCCCTGTAGGCGGTGACTATCTGATCGCAGCAGTGCAGGTCTGAATTACCACCAATGTCCTTAGTGAAGAGGTGAAGTCCTTGTGGTTTATGGGGTTTCCTTTATTTTTACCATCCGGAACAGGCCTGTGTGAGATAAGTATGGTAATGTGAGGCGCTCCTGTCGGATTGCTTCCAGATCCCTCTCTGTTTGTGGTCTGACTAAACATATCCTGTTCTGCATTATCTCTGCCTTTTCTGATTACTGTTACTCTACTAATCTAAGAAGCAGTTGTCTTAGACACCTGTGCATACTCTTAGAAAACACAGTCGCAATGCTGTATCCGGGAATTCACTAAACAACAGCTTTCATTTATAGTGGAACATCCTGACAGTGTCCTATGTCCTCAAAATGCAAATGTTGGAAAACTAGCTTTTTGTAACTTACTATTAAACAATTTTCTTACACACTAAGGGCCTAATACAGGTCACATCACTGCAGTTTTTGAGATAGGTGCGCTCTGTGCATGCGCAGGTCCTGTCCTGCGCGAGCGTCAGCAGTTAATGTTGTTGGTTCGCATTAACTGTGAACGCCTCTGCCTGATTGACAGACAGAGGTGTTCACAGGACAGGCGGGGGTGGCATCCGAGCGTTTTCGGGGCGACGTCGGGGAAAAGAGGGGTGTCCGTGGTGTTTTAGAGAGATCGAGTAAATGGCTCTGCAGGCAGGAGGCATCCACCATTCCTGCAACCACGCTGATATTGCGGCGCGATCACAATTACATCATGATCACATGCTGGCCGGCCTTGCCCTACGATGGGCGGCCCCAGCATGCGCTTGCAAGGATTACAGATTCTGCTAAAAAGCTGTATCTGCAATCCTTACTGAATGAAGTCCTAAACTGAAAACATAGGGCTTTGTGACGGGAGCTAGGCCGTAGTTTGTTTAATCTCTGGTCTGGTCACTTGCCATGTTCTATGTGGTCATTTAGCTATTTTGTGGTAGACAATGTTTCCATTTTTCTGGTATAATACTTAGCCGGCTAGCTGGGCGTATTCCCTGCAGGGCAGGAGTCATTCATATTAATTCCGTATGTAGCTTATGTTAGCGGCTATTACCAAGTGATGTATGCCAATGCCCACCTTATGTGCTGTGTGGGAAAGGGATGCATTTAATTTCCCGGCTGTCGGGATCCCGGTGGTCAGGATACCAACGCCGGAATCCCGACAGCGGGTGACATGCCAGCACACGAATCCCGACACACTCCCAGCATTCCCCCTCGGGTGGTGGTCCACACATCCACCGGAGGGGGAATAAACCAGTGTGGTGAGCAGAGCTCGTTACCGGGCCCGCAGCGTGTAGAGCGCAGCAAGCCCGCAAGGACTCTGCCAATATTCAGGCTTTCAGGATTCCAGCGTTGGTCTCCTGAAAGGATTTCGGCCGCCGGGATCCCATACTGAAACCGTGTGAAAAGTAGAAAGGTAGTAACATTTTACAGCATAGTTCTTCATCGTAGTGATTTCTATGTTTAGTCTATATACATGATTCTTTCTGGTAACTTGTACACTTTAAGCATAGAAATATCCTACAGTTTTAAATTAACATTAGACCAGAGGGATCTACATGGCTTTTGGCTGTGTCAAATAGGCAATGTGCAAAGTGCTATAAAGAGATGGAGCAGCCCCTACCGCTGCCCTTAAATACCTCTTCCATGGGTAAACCTGATTGTCCACTCGTGACATTTGTGGTGGATTTTACCTAGCCCAGAGGTTCTCAATGCACCCCAACAGGCCAGGTTTTAGGTATATATTGGCACAGCACAGATGGTTAATTCACCTGTGGCCAAGCATGGACTGTTTGGGTGTGGGCAGTCAGTCCAGAGTGTGATAAGCACAGTAAAAGCTTCCCACTCTGTGCTGACTTGCCGGCCATACTGCGCTTCTAGGGGCTACACACTGTGCAGTCCTAGAAGCAGTTGTACGGCCCTCTTCTGCCTACAGCTCTGACGCTGTAAATTATACCCCTTTCACACTGAGCCTCAGACTCTGGACATTGGCCCTCATTCCGAGTTGTTCGCTCGCTAGCTGCTTTTAGCAGCATTGCACACGGTAGGCCGCCGCCCTCTGGGAGTGTATCTTAGCTTAGCAGAATAGCGAACAAAAGATTAGCAGAACTGCTACTAAATAATTCTTTGCAGTTTCTGAGTAGCTCCAGACCTACTCCTAGATTGCGATCAGCTCGGTCCGTTTAGTTCCTGGTTTGATGTCACAAACACGCCCTGCGTTCAGCCAGCCACTCCCCCGTTTCTCCAGACACTCCCGCGTTTTTCCCTGACACGCCTGCGTTTTTTAGCACACTCCCGTTAAACGCTCAGTTACCACCTAGAAACGCCCCTTTCCTGTCAATCATTCACCGATCAACAGTGCGACTGAAAAGCGCCGCATGATCAACAGCAAAACTGCTAATTTTTTAGTTAAATAACTAAGCGCATGCGCACTCCGTACCATGCGCATTTAGCAACAAATCGCAGCATAGCGAAAATCGGCAACGAGCGAACAACTCGGAATGACCCCCATTGTCGGGGCAACTCGGATCCTGTCTCAGTGTGAAAGGCACGACCTGGATTGTGTGTCCTAGGTCCGCTACCCGAGTCGCGACCATGGTTATTCCCGGGACTTCCCCGGTCATCTGCAATGTGAAAGATGCGAGCCTAGTTATTCGACCCCAGGCCGTGCTAAAAGACTGTTGATTGGCTGTATGTTCAGAAGGCCTGCCCATGGGAAGTGACATGCAGGGCAGATGGGTGCAGCGTGAAGGCAATGGCCCAGGAATAACCCGGGTCCAACATCCAGTGAGAAAGGGCTCTGACACGTCTTGAAACCATGTTCAGCGTCCCAGTCGGAGCCGGGGCTTGAATATGAAAGGGTTATTAATGTCCAGGTGACGCCCTGAAAGAGGAGGGGCCAGAGCACATGCCACCTGTGCCATCCCTCTTAATCTGGCTCTGTAGTCTCCTACAGATCTCTTGTTGGTTATTACATGTTATGATTGCGATCGCATTTTTAATAGATTCATGAGGACATTTAAGAATAAATAAAGCGAAGGAATACATTTTCATATTCTTTTATAATGGATCTTATTGTAGAAATAAGAAGTAACGATCTACAGTATATATATATATATATATATATATATATTATAAAATATCACTGAGGATCACTATTGTTACATACCATTATATAGCGAGTCACATTACCGTCCACAAAATGAATTTTATGCCAGTTCAAATTTTTGCTGCAACTCATATTCAGATTGCGTACTTAGCCAGGGACGTATTAACGCCCGATGAACCCCGTTTGCAATGACACCCCTCCTCTGAGCAGCAGCCCCCACCCCGCCTCTATACTCCACATCCTATCTGGTGCCAGCAGTTGGGTTCCACCCTCCTACGTGGCACCATATTCCTAGTGATGTTTGGGAAGATAGCGCATGTGCACAAGATAGCATAGGCTCTGGCATTGTGCCTTTGCTTTCACTGTGCTTTCTGAAGATGTCACTGGGAAGATGGCACCGTGGCGGAGGGGGGACACTCTTGACGGTACCGTGTAGCTATATTCTGGGTGCAGAGTGTGCAGTGCAGGGCCCCCCTGGACCCAGAGCTCATGGGCACTGCACACCCTGCCCCATTATAAATGCAACTATGTGTGTATTATACCAACTATTCACATTCATGATAACACACACTGAGTAGACTAAATACATATTTTGATGGGTGCACTTTATTCCTTTATGATAGCGAGGGAGATAGAACCCCAGACAGTGTAGGGGCAGCAGCCAGTATATCCCAAAAAGTCAGATATTATTGAAATGTTACCAAGTGGAATATAAATCATACTTGCCTACTCTCCCGGAATGGCTGGGAGGCTCCCGAAAATCAGGTGACCCTCCCGGCCCCCCGGAAGAGCAGGCAAGTCTCTCGATTTCAGGGGTCCCCCCCCTCCCCCTGCCCGTCCGCCCACTTACTGTGTAAAGTGGGCGGTTCGGGCAGTCGATGACGCGATTCTTGGTGAATTGCGTCATCATAGCCACTCCCCCTGCAGTGTAATGCCGGTGATCGCGGCATTACAGAGTGGGGGGCGTGGCTTAAACGAGGTGCCGCTGTAACCCCATCCCGCCTCCGGCCCACCTCCCTTCTCACGTCACAGCCCTCCCCTGCCCCCCTGCTGAGCCGACCTGGTTGCTCTCTCCCGCAGAGAGCAGCCAGAATGTCGGTAAGTATGATATAAATGTGCACAAAAGCACCTACTCAAGTTTACATTTTAATGAGACGTTATCTGAGTAAACAGATTTATTTTTTCTTTTGTTTTATTATGCTGGTGTTTTAATACAAATAATGTATTCTAAAGAATTAACAAAGGCTCCATCTTAATATAGTGCTCTATAGCAAGACACCCTCTACTCTTCCTTTTTCTTTTTAATTAAAATGC
This sequence comes from Pseudophryne corroboree, assembly GCF_028390025.1. Taxonomy (NCBI): domain Eukaryota; kingdom Metazoa; phylum Chordata; class Amphibia; order Anura; family Myobatrachidae; genus Pseudophryne; species Pseudophryne corroboree. The sequence continues at coordinate 425,854,381 of NC_086444.1, read as the reverse complement.
CCATGAAATGCCCCAGGCTCACCTACCTGCACTGTTTAGATGTTTTGTGCACGACGTCTATTGATATAATTCAGGAGAGCAGGCAGGTGTGGTGCAGTTATTTCAGCTACTGATATACCACACTGCGTATGAATCCACCAATCCATGTACGTTTATGTTACACAAGTCTGTCTTGCTTTCAGTCATTCTGTGTTTGCACTGTAAGAGAAGAACCTCCCTTCTAACAAGGAAATCTATACAACAATAGCAATATAAAGCCTTTGATACATATTACTGTCAAATAGTGGTGCTTGTTCTTTAGCATGCATGATGTTTTATAACAGTCTGACATATTACAACAGATATTAGAAAAAAATCACTTTCAACACAGTCAATGCTTATACAATCCATTATACAGAGCCGGCCTTAGCTATAGGCAGGCTAGGCATTTGCCTAGGGCATTCAAGCATGTCTAGGGGCATCCAAGCATGTCCCTGCAGTATCTCATGCTGAGAGGGACAGTCCGCAAACTAACTGTTACTTTCCAAATGTATTCAATCAGTACTTGTATACACTGCTGTTTACATTTGTCCAAAAAAATGCACACTGTGCCTTAAACTTCCTCCGACATGCTTGAATGCCCCTGACTTGTGAGACCTCAGACAGACAGCAGAAGCCCAGTAAATGCAATTCCTGGACCTGTGACATTTTCACTGACTATTTATGGTTATTACTGGATGGCTCCTTATGATAACACGTGTGTATTTTGGAAGACTGCTTCACAGAAACCTGACATCACCTATACTGCTTGTGCACATGGGGGAGGGGGACCCTGCCATCCTGTGTGTGTCCCTTATCCCTGTGCAAACCCCAGGTGTCTGCAGGGACATAACATGGGCAGTGTTCTCCCCACACTTTATTTCCTAGTCAGTCCATACCGTAAAATTCCCCTGCCACCCAGCACTGTAACGTGGTCAGTAAGTTGCGTTGTGCTATTTCTATATGAAACATCAGTGCAGCGTGACTTTTGGACACATCAGACTGGAGGGCAGAGCATTTAGCTCCCACAGTATAAAGTAAAGGGCATGCAGTAAAAGACACCAGCAAACACACTGAATAGTGAATAGAATGGACAGTTTCTACATGTTTGATACTGATCTTTTTGTATAACCAGCAAGTGTGGCAGTATCTGTGGCAGTATATGTGTATTATGGGCATTACTAATGTGGGGCATATGTGTAAGGTGCATTACTGTGTGGCATTATGTGTATTATGGGCATTACTAATGTGGGGCATATGTGTAAGGTTTCTTTACTGTGTGGAATTATATGTATTATGGTCATTACTGTGTGGCATTGTGCAGAGTTGAACTGGCCCACAGGGTAACCCCCCGGTGGGCCCCACTACCTGAGTGTTGCAGGTACAGATGCAGAACTAGCGGCGGAGCTAGGAGGCACCAGACAAAATTTTGCCTAGGGCATCAAATTGGCTAGGGCCGGCTCTGCCATTATACATAGTATAAAATGCATGATTTTATAGAGAGAAAGCTCCAACAAGCAGCTAGTTAATGACAGTAACCCTGTCTAGTGATCACTTTTACTGTGTCGATGATCACTAATGGGACCCAGATGAATAAGCCCCATATACAGTATGCTGCAAGTTTTCTCATTTAAATATATATCTGATTGTATTTTTATGTAGCCTATTCCATATTTATCCTGGGAATTTCACACATCCAAATACAAAGGGAGGCACGTCTGGAAAATGAAGCACGGGAAGAGTGCTATAGCCCATGGTAATCAGATCCGGAGATTTGTCTAGTTCAGTTTGGATGATGAAAGCTAATGTCTGATCTGAGATACTGCCAGATTATACTGTGCTCCAGCCTTCACACTGTACATGTCCTTTGGCTGTTGCTGTATTTTGTGAATGTTTTGTTGCACAATGAATGATTCAGTGATAAATAGTGGGGCATATGTAACAGGGTCCCTAGTTTGCTGAAGGTGCGGGATGCCAGACAATCTCGGATGTTTTTTTTATAGCGGCAATCCTTTATATGGCAAAGGGCCTCAGAAATGATTGCTGCTTTAAAAAATGTCAGAGATCGGCCGACATCCCACATCTCTGGCAAACCTCTATTACATGTGCCCCAGTATTTCTGTTAAGAATTGCTTTATGGAGCAATTGCTGCTCCTCATGCTTGGTCCGAAAGTTACTGTGTTGGGAAAATAAACTATATGGTACCTTTATATTATAATAATAATAATTATAATAATAACAACTTTTCAACTGGCCTATTCCTATAGCACAGTGAATGTGTGGCTAATGGCTCCAATTCTGATATGACAACAATTCACCAAAACATACATGTTGTTCTGGTATTCTCCATATTATGTAGTGTTCTTGTAATCTTTGCTCTCATTATGCCGGATTTCATTGTATCATGTTGGTCGTGTTCATACCAGGTCTCCCCAACGCTTACTGCTAGACCTACTGTGCTCTGAGCGGAGTTACGTGCAGTCTTTGCGGCGGTCTCTGGAGGTCAGAGGGTCGTGTCCGGCTGGCCTGGCCCTAAGAGGGAACCTGGAGCAGCTCCTTAACTTCCACACTTATTTCCTGAGAGATCTGCAGAACTGTGTGTCTCATCCCCTGAATGTCTCCTACTGCTTCCTGCAACATGTGAGCCCATGCTGTTTATGACCTTTGTATATGCAATGTTTGCAGCTGCTCTGTGTTCACACAATTTGTCTCCATTTGATACTTCTATGCCGTCATTTATCTACTCTGTATTGCCATATGACACATTCAACAGTAGCTGAAAAATCATGACATCACTTCTGCTGTCTCGTGTATTCTTCTAGGAGGAACAGTTGCGCTTATACTCCCTGTATGTGAAAAACAAGCAGAAGGTAGAATTGTTCCTTCCATCCCCCAGTGGGAGTTTAAAGGTGAGTAATGATGAATCTTAGTCAGGGGCCAGGATTAGTCTCCTTCCCTGTCTCTCAGTGCTTGCTGGAGCTGAATAGATGCCATTGTTTATAGAAGGGTCCCTTAAGCTTTTTTTTTGTTCAGGTCTAGAATAACTATGAATCAGCTTTTCAAACCTGTGGTTTGCAGATCTCTTTGTGTTTGGAAGGTTATAATGCAATATAGGGTAACAGTTCTTTACTGGAAAGGTGATAAGGATTCCCAGACAGTAGATGTTTTAAGCACAAATGCAATAAACTAACTTAAAAGTCAAATGCAGTTTTAACCCCATACTGCGTCTGGAACAAGATATAGGGGTATATGCAATTGCGGTCGAATTCCCGAAAATGTCGGAAAACTGGACTTTTTCGCCCAAAAAAAAAAATCGACAATGCAATACAGTACTTTTCGTCAAAAAAACGGACTTTTAAAATTCGACTTTTTGAAATTCGACATTTGACAAATTCGACATTTCTGCAATGGTACAAATGCGGCTTTTCGACAAAAGTATATTCAATTGAAGAATGTAAATTCGACAACAGTGCTTTTCGACAGTGAATTCGTCATTTTCAATCCGCCTCACTTTGCTGGCGGAATGTAATAAAAATGTTTAAAAACATGTTTTTCTCTATCGTCCTAAGTGGATGCTGGGGTTCCTGAAAGGACCATGGGGAATAGCGGCTCCGCAGGAGACAGGGCACAAAAAAGTAAAGCTTTTACCAGATCAGGTGGTGTGCACTGGCTCCTCCCCCTATGACCCTCCTCCAGACTCCAGTTAGATTTTGTGCCCGAACGAGAAGGGTGCAATCTAGGTGGCTCTCCTAAAGAGCTGCTTAGAGAAAGTTTAGCTTAGGTTTTTTACTTTACAGTGAGTCCTGCTGGCAACAGGATCACTGCAACGAGGGACTTAGGGGAGAAGTAGTGAACTCACCTGCGTGCAGAGTGGATTTGCTGCTTGGCTACTGGACACTAGCTCCAGAGGGACGATCACAGGTACAGCCTGGATGGTCACCGGAGCCGCGCCGCCGGCCCCCTTGCAGACGCTGAAGAGAGAAGAGGTCCAAAATCGGCGGCTGAAGACTCCTGAGTCTTCATAAAGGTAGCGCACAGCACTGCAGCTGTGCGCCATTTTCCTCTCAGCACACTTCACACAACAGTCACTGAGGGTGCAGAGCGCTGGGGGGGGCGCTCTGAGAGGCAAATAAAAACCTTATTAGAGGCAAAAAATACCTCACATATAGCCCACAGAGGCTATATGGAGATATTTAACCCCTGCCTAACTTCAAAAATAGCGGGAGACGAGCCCGCCGAAAAAGGGGCGGGGCCTATCTCCTCAGCACACAGCGCCATTTTCTCTCACAGAAAAGCTGGAGAGAAGGCTCCCAGGCTCTCCCCTGCACTGCACTACAGAAACAGGGTTAAAACAGAGAGGGGGGGCACTGATTTTGGCGATATTGTATATATATAAAAGATGCTATAAGGGAGAAACACTTATATAAGGTTGTCCCTATATAATTATAGCGTTTTTGGTGTGTGCTGGCAGACTCTCCCTCTGTCTCCCCAAAGGGCTAGTGGGTCCTGTCCTCTGTCAGAGCATTCCCGGTGTGTGTGCTGTGTGTCGGTACGTGTGTGTCGACATGTATGAGGACGATGTTGGTGAGGAGGCGGAGAAATTGCCTGTAATGGTGATGTCACTCTCTAGGGAGTCGACACCGGAATGGATGGCTTATTTAGAGAATTACGTGAGAATGTCAACACGCTGCAAGGTCGGTTGACGACATGAGACGGCCGACAATCTATTAGGACCGGTCCAGGCGTCTCAGAAACACCGTCAGGGGTTTTTAAAAAAAAACGCCCATTTACCTCAGTCGGTCGACACAGACACAGACACGGACACTGAATACAGTGTCGACGGTGAATAAACAAACGTATTTCTCATTAGGGCCACACGTTAAGGGCAATGAAGGAGGTGTTACGTGTTTCTGATACTACAAGTACCACAAGAAAGGGTATTATGTGGGAGTGAAAAAACTACCTGTAGTTTTTCCTGAATCAGATAAAATAAAATGAAGTGTGTGATGATGCGTAGGGTTACCCCGATAGCAAATATTGGCGTTATACCCTTTCCCGCCAGAAATTAGGGTACGTTGGGAAACACCCCTTAGGGTGATAAGGCGCTCACACGCTTATCAAGTGGCGTTACCGTCTCCAGATACGGCCGCCCTCAAGGAGCCAGCTGATAGGAAGCTGGAAAAATATCCTAAAAAGTATATACACACATACGGTGGTTATACTGCGACCAGCGATCGCCATCAGCCTGGAGATGCAGTGCTGGGTTGGCTTGGTCGGATTCCCTGACTGAAAATATTTTATTCATGTACAGCATTTAATAGGATGCATTCTATATATATGTATGTGAGATGCACAGAGGGATATTTGCTCTCTGGCATCAAGATAAGTGCGTTGTCCATATCTCCCAGAAGATGTCAGGGACACGACAGTGGTCAGGTGATACAGATCCCATACGGCAGATGGAAGTATTGCTGTATAAAGGGAAGGAGTTATTTGGGGGTCGGTCCATCGGACCTGGGGACCACAGCAACAGCTGGGAAATCCAACCTTTTTTACCCCAAGTTACATCTCAGCTAAAAAAGACACCGTCTTTTCAGCCTCAATCTTTCCTTTCCCATGAGGGCATGCAGGCAAAAGGCCAGTCATATCTGCCCAGACATAGAGGTAAGGGAAGTAGACTGCAGCAGGCAGCCCTTTCCCAGGAAAAGAAGCCCTCCACCGCGTCTGCCAAGTCCTCAGCATGACGCTGGGGCCGTGCAAGCGGACTCAAGGTGGGGGGGTAGTCTCAAGAGTCTCAGGGCGCAGTGGGATCACTCGCAAGTTGACCCCTAGATCGTACGAGTATTATCCCAGGGGTAAAGATTGGAGAGTCGAGACATCTTCTCCTCGCAGGTTCCTGAAGTCTGCTTTACCAACGGCTCCCTCCGACAGGGAGGCAGCATTGGAAACAATTCACAAGCTGTATATCCAGCAGGTGATAATCAAAGTACCCCTCCTACGACAAGGAAAAGGGTATTATTTTTCCACACTATATTGTGGTACTGAAGCCAGACGGCTTGGTGACACATAGTCTAAATCTAAAATGTTTTGAACACTTACATAAAAGGTTCAAATCGAGATAAAGTCACTCAGAGCAGTGATAGCGAACCGGAAAAAAGGGGACTATATGGTGTCCCTGGACATCAAGGATTACCTCCATGTCCAAATTTTGTCCTTCTCATCAAGGGTACCTCTGGTTCGTGGTACAGAACTGTCAATATCAGTTTCAGACGATGCCGTTTGAATTATCCACGGCACCCCGGGCCTTTTTACCAAGGTAATGGCCGAAAAGATGTTTCTTCAAAGAAAAAAGGCATCTAAATTATCCCTTACTTGCACGACCTAAAAAGGGCAAGTTCCAGAGAACAGTTGGAGGTCGGAAGAGCACTATCTAAAGTAGTTCTTCGACGGCACGACTGGATTCTAAATATTCCAAGAATCGCAGCTGTTTTCCGACGATACGTCTGCTGTTCCTAGGGATGATTCTAGACACGGTTCAGAAAAAGGTTTTTCTTCCCGAGGAAAAAGCCAAGGAGTTATCCGACCTGTCAGGAACCTCCTAAAACCAGGAAAGGTGTCTGTACATCAATGCACAAGAGTCCTGGGAAAAATGGTGGCTTTTTACGAAGCAATTCCATTCGGCAGATTCCATGCAAGAATTTTCCAAAGGGATCTGTTGGACAAATGGTCAGGGTCGCATCCTCAGATGCACCTGCGAATAACCCTGTCGCCAAGGACAAGGGTATATCTTCTGTGGTGGTTGCAAAAGGCTCATCTATTGGAGGGCCGCAGATTCGGCATACAGGATTTGATCCTGGTGACCACGGACGCCAGCCTGAGAGGTTGGGGAGCAGTCACACAAGGAAGAAACTTCCAGGGGGTATGGACGAACCTGGAAAAGTCTCTTCACATAAACATTCTGGTACTAAGAGCAATCTAAAATGCTCTAAGCCAGGCGGAACCACTCCTGCAAGGAAAACCGGTGTTGATTCAGTCGGACAACATCACGGCGGTCGCCCATGTAAACAGACAGGGCGGCACAAGAAGCAGGAGTGCAATGGCAGAAGCTACCAAGATTCTTCGCTGGGCGGAGAATCACGTAATAGCACTGTCAGCAGTGTTCTTCCCGGGCGTGGACAACTGGGAAGCAGACTTCCTCAGCAGACACGATATTCACCCGGGAGAGGGGGGTCTTCATCCAGAAGTCTTCCACATGCTAGTAAACTGTTGGGAAAGACCAATGGTAGACATGATGGCGTCTCGCCTCAACAAGAAACTGGACAAGTATTGCGCCAGGTCAAGAGATCCACAGGCAATAGCTGTGGACGCACTGGTAACACCTTGGGTGTACAAATCAGTATATGTGTTTCCTCCTCTGCCTCTCATACCAAAGGTATTGAAGATTATACGGTGAGGAGGAGTAAGAACAATACTAGTGGCTCCGGATTGGCCAAGAAGGACTTGGTACCCGGAACTTCAAGAGTTGGTCACGGACGACCCGTGCCCTCTACTTCTGAGAAGGGACCTGCTACAACAGGGTCCCTGTCTCTTTCAAGACTTACCGCGGCTGCGTTTGACGGCATGGCGGTTGAACGCCAGATCCTAAAAGGGAAAGGCATTCCAGAAGAAGTCATTCCTACCTTGATTAAGGCAAGGAAGGAAGTCACCGCGAAACATTATCACCGCATTTGGCGAAAATATGTCGCGTGGTGCGAGGATCGGAGTGTTCCGACGGAGGAATTTCAACTGGGTCGTTTCCTACATTTCCTACAATCAGGATTGTCTATGGGTCTCAAATTGAGATCTATTAAGGTTCAAATTTCGGCCCTGTCAATATTCTTCCAAAAAGAATTGGCCTCAGTTCCTGAGGTACAGACTTTTGTTAAAGGAGTACTGCATATACAGCCTCCTGTGGTGCCTCCGGTGGCACCGTGGGATCTAAATGTAGTTTTAGATTTCCTCAAATCCCATTGGTTTGAACCATTGAAAAAGGTGGATTTTAAATATCTCACATGGAAAGTGACTATGTTACTGGCCCTGGCTTCCGCCAGGAGAGTATCTGAATTGGCGGCTTTATCTTATAAAAGCCCTTATCTAATCTTCCATTCGGATAGGGCAGAACTGAGGACTCGTCCGCATTTTCTCCCTAAGGTGGTATCAGCGTTTCACCTGAACCAGCCTATTGTGGTGCCTGCGGCCACTGGCGACTTGGAGGACTCCAAGTTGTTGGACGTTGTCAGAGCCTTAAAAATATACATTTCAAGGACGGCTGAAGTCAGAAAATCTGACTCGCTGTTGATACTATATGCACCCAACAAGTTGGGTGCCCCTGCTTCTAAGCAGACGATTGCTCGTTGGATTTGTAACACAATTCAACTTGCTCATTCTGTGGCAGGCCTGCCACAGCCTAAATCTGTTAAGGCCCATTCCACAAGGAAGGTGGGCTCATCTTGGGCGGCTGCCCGAGGGGTCTCGGCATTACATTTCTGCCGAGCAGCTACGTGGTCGGGGGAAAACACGTTTGTAAAATTCTACAAATTTGATACCCTGGCAAAAGAGGACTTGGAATTCTCTCATTCGGTGCTGCAGAGTCATCCGCACTCTCCCGCCCGTTTGGGAGCTTTGGTATAATCCCCATGGTCCTTTCAGGAACCCCAGCATCCACTTAGGACGATAGAGAAAATAAGAATTTACTTACCGATAATTCTATTTCTCGGAGTCCGTAGTGGATGCTGGGCGCCCATCCCAAGTGCGGATTATCTGCAATACTGTACATAGTTATTGTTAACAAATTCGGGTTATATTGTTAAGGAGCCATCTTTAAGAGGCTCTTTCTGTTATCATACTGTTAACTGGGTTTAGATCACAAGTTGTACGGTGTGATTGGTGTGGCTGGTATGAGTCTTACCCGGGATTCAAATTGCCTCCCTTATTGTGTACGCTCGTCCGGGCACAGTACCTAACTGGAGTCTGGAGGAGGGTCATAGGGGGAGGAGCCAGTGCACACCACCTGATCTGGTAAAAGCTTTACTTTTTTGTGCCCTGTCTCCTGCGGAGCCGCTATTCCCCATGGTCCTTTCAGGAACCCCAGCATCCACTACGGACTCCGAGAAATAGAATTATCGGTAAGTAAATTCTTATTTTTTGTGTTTTTTTTATTGCTAATAGCATATCTATTTATATTAGAAGGGATTAGGTACTTGGTTTGTCTATTTAGGAGGCACAAGTATTATTTATATATTTTTTAAAATATTTTTTATTTTTATGGAATGGGTTAAAAACCTGGAAAAAAAATGCGTGGGGTCCCCCCTCCTAAGCATAACCAGCCTCGGGATCTTTGAGCCGGTCCTGGTTGTGAAAATACGGGGGGGGAAATGACAGGGGATCCCCCGTATTTTTAGAACCAGCACCGGGCTCTGCGTCCGGTCCTGGTGCCAAAAATACGGGGGACAAAAAGAATAGGGGTCCCCCGTATTTTTTGTACCAGCACCGGGCTCCACTAGCTGGACAGATAATTCCACAGCCGGGGGACACTTTTATACCGCTCCCTGCGGCCGTGGCATTAAATACCCAACTAGTCATGTATGTAATAAAGTTGTACTTGTCAAGGTGTGCGTGTCCTGTTTTTATTTGGGTATTTTTTTTGCAGAAGAACTACAGGTACCAGCGGGCCTGTCCCCCCCCCCCCCCCCCGCATGCTGGTACTTTTGGTTCTCCAAGTACCAGCTTGCGGGGAAGGCTTGCTGGGACTTGTAGTTTTTCTGCAAAAAACAATATTCTTTCATTTTTACACATGGCTATCAGCCCCCCATCCGCAGCCCTTGGATGGGGGGGACAGCCTCGGGCTTCACCCCTGGCCCTTGGGTGGCTGGGGGGGGGGACCCCTTGATTGAAGGGGTCCCCACTCCTCCAGGGTACCCCGGCCAGGGGTGACTAGTTGGGTATTTAATGCCACGGCCGCAGGGAGCGGTATAAAAGTGTCCCCCGGCTGTGGCAGCTAGTGGAACCCGGTGCTGGTACAAAAAATATGGGGGACCCCTACTCTTTTTGTCACCCGTATTTTTTGCACCAGGACCAGGCGCAGAGCCCGGTGCTGGTTGTTAAAATACGGGGGATCCCCTGTCATTTTTTCCCCTGTATTTTTGCAACCAGGACCGGCTCAAAGAGCCCGAGGCTGGTTATGCTTAGGAGGGGGGACCCCACGCAATTTTTTTTTCCGGGTTTTTTACCGTTTTTTGTACCGTCTGAAAAGTCGATTCAAAATCCGTCAATTGGTCCGTTTTTCGACAGCGGGACTGTCTAATCCGTTTTTTATTGAATATGTCGAATTCCGGCACCCGCCGGCCGGAATTCGATTGTCGAATTGTGTCGAATTTAAAAACGGGCGAAAAAGTGCCGCAATTCGCCCGGAATTGCATATACCCTATAATGGAGTAATAATAAATGTACTGTAACTCAATGATTTACCTGAAATAACAGGTATATTTATAACTGTGCAGCATGTGACCTTCACAGGATGTCTTTTGCAAGCTAATTTATTTTAAGGATAAATTCACCTTTTTTGGTCCTTATTGATTTAACTTAACTAGTCACAAAGAGACCTATTTTTCAAGTCTCTTTTTACCTAAACATAAAGTGGAAACAGCAGTTTCTGCATGGTTTAGGTATTGGTGCTATTTAATAAGATCCTATCACAGAGATACCAGAGATATATCTTGCATTAGACTAACTAATGGGGCAGATCACAGTCCTACTGTTTTTAATGGAGACTGCGGTCTGGCGCTATTTATCAAACTGAAGATGGCGCTAGCTTCTTTTCTCCTGTGACGGCATTAACACAGGAGATTTATTTATTTTATTTATTAACAGTTTCTTATATAGCGCAGCATATTCCGTTGCGCTTTACAATTAGAACAACAGTAATAGAACAAAACTGGGTAAAAACAGACAGACATAGAGGTAGGAAGGCCCTGCTCACAGGCTTACAATCTATAGAGATGTATTTTCATATCCATCTTGTGCAGCCTATGTCCATTAATGCAGCCATATTTGTAAAACGGAGCCGCGTGTGTCTGACCTTATGGTCGCACATATGCAGTGAAGTGAAAACGATATCTATCATTTTACTATTAAACTCTTCACCTCTTATCTGAGCTGCTCTCCCAGCAACAGATCATTGAAAAATAGCAACAAGTAACATTACTTGTTGCCGCAATACTTGTCAAAAAGGAATGTTAGAAGCCCCTAAATAAATAACCTCTTGCCCAGAGCCGGCGCTACCCACTCAGCAAAGGGATGCAAAGCAGGGAGGCACCAGGCTGGAGAGGCGCAATCCCTGCTGCTGCGCCTGTCACACTGTATGACAGGCAGCAGCATCAGCAGCTTGATGCGTGCCCCCCTGAAAAGGGGGTGGAGATACATGTGAATGAGGGGCAGGGCTACACAGTACTGGGGGGGGGGGAGGCAGAGCTACAAGGGTCCAGGCTGCTATAGAGGAGGATGAACTGCTATTGTTCTGGCCAGTTTTAGAAAACACTGACTGTGTCTGGCGCTATTCAATATATAAATATATATATATCTCTATTTATATACATATATTTATATATTTTGAAACAAGTATATACAGGTGCGCTGGTGACTCTATGTAAGGTAGTCCACAGACCAACAATCCGGGCTTCAGGCACAGGTAATTTTAATTACCGCAGCAATATTCTCCTATATTCACTCCGAACTCCTGGAGATAAGTTTTCTAAAGATACAAATGAGGAGAAAGTGCGCTCATAGTGCAGGTAAGTATTTTAATGGATAAAACAACACTGTGTATAATCCAGGACAGGTAATTTAAAGACTCGTACCCTGATTACCCACTCTGTGGGCTGATTACCACATGATATAAATATTTCCACAAGGCTGTCTCAACGATCGCCTACCACAGTCCGGGACACAGCACCGTCTCCAGCCGCAAACACGTCAGGATCCGTCCAGCCACCGTGCCGTGCAGTCGACCCGATCAGCCAGCACAATTGTGGAGAGAAGACGTCAGACAGACCACGCCCCAACGCGTTTCGTATACCACTTCGTCAGGAGGCTGGTCTGTCTATTGTCAAGAGGGTTTTTATAGGGGAACGAAGCCGCTCCCATGCAGCATCATCATACTACATTTCACAGAGCCGCTAATTGTCACAGCTTGCCGTAATTACATCTTTATACACAATCTAACCAAATATAATTTGGGTTTCTACAAACATATATTCAAAATACATATATAAAAAATATACAAATATGTACACCAATATACATATATATACATCACATAATTAATACACATATCATATTATCATTAAAAATACACATTTTAGGGATTTTAAAAATACACACACGGGTCTCTTAATATATGCCCGCTCGTTCTGTTCGGACATACCCATCAATTATTTATATTAGATATTATTCACCAATGATTATAAGAAATGCATTTATACATGACTTTTTTCTCAGGCTATCATATTATCCTGGCGATAATGTATCTACTTTTAAAAGAGAAAGACATTTTATCAACGTCAGACAGCAACTTATTTGAATCATGTTCCAATCCATTCACTGGTTCCCGGCATATATACTCTAAACACAAAGTACCTAAAGGAAAATAGTCAGCAACAAGAGAGACAATAAAAAATAATAATAATATTGATAAAGGCTCCATTTATATTAATAATGATAAGTTGATACTTTACTCAATTCAATTGGATTAATTCTAAACAGGAATATGGTGCTCTAGCACTCAGGGGTTAATAATTCCGGAAATATGATACATTAGCATATACTAAATTACCGTTTTCTAATAAAGGGGGTAATCTCGTAATTTTCGTTTAGCCCCTTGGGTATCAACGTATCCAGGGACAGAATCCAAAAAGTTTCTCTCCTCAATAGTTGTTCTTCCCTATTACCTCCTTTCTTACTACATGCCACATGTTCTATCCCCATGAACTTCAGTACACTGGAGTCAGCATTATGGAATTCAGCAAAATGACGTGGAATACTATGATTTAACACTCTGTTTTTCATATTCCTACAATGCTCCAGAATCCTGATTTTAAGGACCCTTTTCGTTTTCCCCACATATCTTAGCCCACACGGGCAAGTCAGCAGGTAAATACAGAATGACGAGTTGCAATTCATAAATGATCTAATAATTAAAGGCTCCTTTCTCTTGTAATTACCTTGAAAAGTTTTCTTCTTTTCTGCTAAGACGCATACTTTGCAGCTCCCACAACTGAAAAAACCTTTTGTTGTCCCCAAAAACTTGTAATTACTATTCTCAGTTACTATTGACGGTAAAGTACTTTTAGACAACATAGATTTAAGTGTTTTTGCCTTTTTATATATGATATCTGGTTTTTTTGCTAGTTCTGGACCTAAAATAGGGTCCATTTGTAGCACATGCCAGTTCTTCTTGGCTATTCTTTCTAGATCCCTGAAACCTGTACTGAACTGAGTGACCATCGGGCAAAAGGTTTTTTTCCCCTCATTAGTGCTCTTATTTTTATTTTTATTTTTATAGATCAGTAGGGATTCACGATCTTTTGTTTTTGCCTTTTCACGTGCTGAGTCCAATAATTTTAAGGGATAACCTCTTGCTTTAAATCTCTCTGTATATATTTCTGACTGTTCATCAAATTTTGTTAGATCAGTGCAATTTCGCCTGAGCCTTGTATATTGCGAATAGGGGATATTTTCTTTCCACTGGGGGAGGTGACAACTGCCAAACTGTAGGTAACTATTACTATCTACACTTTTAAAGTGTGTGTAAGTTTCTATCTTTCCTGTAGAGCAGAAATTTTCAGTAGACAATACCAAATCTAGAAACTCAAGTCTATTGGGACTAAAAGTTCCTGTGAACTTAAGATTGTACGTGTTCACATTTATTTTTATCAGAAACTCTTCCCAGTCTTTTTCAGTACCCTTCCATATAATCAGTACATCATCTATGTACCTTTTGTACATTATGATGTTTTCCTTCAAGTTATCAATAATAGTTTCTAGTTCCCATTGGCCCATATAAATGTTGGCCACACTCGGGGCACAAATACTGCCCATGGCTGAGCCACACACTTGTTTGTACCAATCATCTAGGAATGTGAAATAATTATACTTTAGAACAAATCCTAAACATGAACAAATGAAGGACCTTTTTTCATCACTAACCAGTGGGTCTTCCCTGAGTTTCTTATCAACAGCTTCAATACCTCTATCATGTGGGATTGAAGTGTACAGAGATTGTACATCTATAGAACACCAACTGTACGACTCATGCCAAGATAAATTATTAATAAGTTGAAGCACAGCTGTGGAGTCCTGTATATAGGACTCTAATTCTGGAACATAATGTTTAATACAGGTATCCACATATTCAGAAATACGGGACGTTAATGAACCAATTCCACTGATGATTGGTCTGCCTGGGGGGTGGGATAGACTCTTATGGATTTTAGGAAGATGATAAAACGTAGCTACAAGGGAATGTTTATTTAAGAGATAATTGTATTCAGATAGTGTGATGCATTTAGAAACTAAACCTTCTTTTAATATGACCTCCAAGGTTTTTTCAAACTCTTTGGTAGGATCATCTTTTAGTTTTACATATGATTCACTATTATGGAGGAGCCTATATGCTTCCTCTATATAATATTCCCTATCCATAAGAACTATCCCACCCCCCTTATCAGCATTCTTTATCACCACCTCAGTATTAGATGACAATTTTTTAAGGGCCACCCATTCTGCCTTAGTTAAGTTAGTATTTTTATTCTTAACTTCTAAGGCTTCTATATCCTTTTTCATCATTTTACTGAATAATTCAATATAGGGGCCCCTTGACTCAAGAGGATAAAAGGTTGATTTTAATTTTAGATGAGATTGTTGTTCATTCCCATCCCAATTCTTAACTATAGCATCACTCTTTTTAAGAAAATGCCGTTTTAGTGTTAAATTTCTCACATATAGATTCAAGTCAATATATGTTTCAACTTTATTTAAACCTGATGTGGGTGCATAAGACAATCCCTTCTTCAGAACGTTTTTCTCAATCGTACTTAAATTTACTTTTGATAAGTTGAATATTCCCATGTCAGGATTATCTAATGTAGGCTCCTTATTTTTGATTCCCTTCCCGGCAATTCGTTTTCCCCTTTTTCCCCTAGTCTTCTTTTTACCCCTCCCGGGGATCTCTGTGATTCTGGAGGCCTTTCTATTCCCTGTGGGAGGAGGCTGCGTCGCCATCTTGGCTCTAAAAAATACTGATCTTTTTCATTATTGTGCCTAAGATTTTCAAATCTATTAGTATGTGCAAACTCAGTATAATCATTTCGTTTATAAGAATAATTTCTAGAACGGGCCGGTCGTTTAGGGACCTCCCATTTTGATTCCCATTGTGAATATCTTTGTACATTGGGATTTTTATACTGGCCCTTGTTATTTCTGGATCTCGATTCTAAATTACTGGGGATATAAGTATTTCTTCTAGGTGTATATGGAATAGTGGATTTTTCATTTCTATTTCTATTTCTCTCCACATTCCAAGTTCTTACTTGATCTCTTTGGTAATCTAATTTATCCCTCTGAAATTTCTTTGCCTTTGTGTCGATAACTTTCTCTTCTATCGTTGCTACCTTAATCTTTTTCTTTTAATCTGAGCTCACTTGAACTAATGAGACTCTTGGTTTATGAAAAGAAAAAGGGATTAAAAGAGATAGAAAAAGAATTGGAACAGCTAGAACTTAGAACAGCGCCAATCAAGGACACAGAGAGATTTATTCGTTTAAGAAAAGAAATTGAGATTAAGGTAGCAACGATAGAAGAGAAAGTTATCGACACAAAGGCAAAGAAATTTCAGAGGGATAAATTAGATTACCAAAGAGATCAAGTAAGAACTTGGAATGTGAAGAGAAATAGAAATAGAAATGAAAAATCCACTATTCCATATACACCTAGAAGAAATACTTATATCCCCAGTAATTTAGAATCGAGATCCAGAAATAACAAGGGCCAGTATAAAAATCCCAATGTACAAAGATATTCACAATGGGAATCAAAATGGGAGGTCCCTAAACGACCGGCCCGTTCTAGAAATTATTCTTATAAACGAAATGATTATACTGAGTTTGCACATACTAATAGATTTGAAAATCTTAGGCACAATAATGAAAAAGATCAGTATTTTTTAGAGCCAAGATGGCGACGCAGCCTCCTCCCACAGGGAATAGAAAGGCCTCCAGAATCACAGAGATCCCCGGGAGGGGTAAAAAGAAGACTAGGGGAAAAAGGGGAAAACGAATTGCCGGGAAGGGAATCAAAAATAAGGAGCCTACATTAGATAATCCTGACATGGGAATATTCAACTTATCAAAAGTAAATTTAAGTACGATTGAGAAAAACGTTCTGAAGAAGGGATTGTCTTATGCACCCACATCAGGTTTAAATAAAGTTGAAACATATATTGACTTGAATCTATATGTGAGAAATTTAACACTAAAACGGCATTTTCTTAAAAAGAGTGATGCTATAGTTAAGAATTGGGATGGGAATGAACAACAATCTCATCTAAAATTAAAATCAACCTTTTATCCTCTTGAGTCAAGGGGCCCCTATATTGAATTATTCAGTAAAATGATGAAAAAGGATATAGAAGCCTTAGAAGTTAAGAATAAAAATACTAACTTAACTAAGGCAGAATGGGTGGCCCTTAAAAAATTGTCATCTAATACTGAGGTGGTGATAAAGAATGCTGATAAGGGGGGTGGGATAGTTCTTATGGATAGGGAATATTATATAGAGGAAGCATATAGGCTCCTCCATAATAGTGAATCATATGTAAAACTAAAAGATGATCCTACCAAAGAGTTTGAAAAAACCTTGGAGGTCATATTAAAAGAAGGTTTAGTTTCTAAATGCATCACACTATCTGAATACAATTATCTCTTAAATAAACATTCCCTTGTAGCTACGTTTTATCATCTTCCTAAAATCCATAAGAGTCTATCCCACCCCCCAGGCAGACCAATCATCAGTGGAATTGGTTCATTAACGTCCCGTATTTCTGAATATGTGGATACCTGTATTAAACATTATGTTCCAGAATTAGAGTCCTATATACAGGACTCCACAGCTGTGCTTCAACTTATTAATAATTTATCTTGGCATGAGTCGTACAGTTGGTGTTCTATAGATGTACAATCTCTGTACACTTCAATCCCACATGATAGAGGTATTGAAGCTGTTGATAAGAAACTCAGGGAAGACCCACTGGTTAGTGATGAAAAAAGGTCCTTCATTTGTTCATGTTTAGGATTTGTTCTAAAGTATAATTATTTCACATTCCTAGATGATTGGTACAAACAAGTGTGTGGCTCAGCCATGGGCAGTATTTGTGCCCCGAGTGTGGCCAACATTTATATGGGCCAATGGGAACTAGAAACTATTATTGATAACTTGAAGGAAAACATCATAATGTACAAAAGGTACATAGATGATGTACTGATTATATGGAAGGGTACTGAAAAAGACTGGGAAGAGTTTCTGATAAAAATAAATGTGAACACGTACAATCTTAAGTTCACAGGAACTTTTAGTCCCAATAGACTTGAGTTTCTAGATTTGGTATTGTCTACTGAAAATTTCTGCTCTACAGGAAAGATAGAAACTTACACACACTTTAAAAGTGTAGATAGTAATAGTTACCTACAGTTTGGCAGTTGTCACCTCCCCCAGTGGAAAGAAAATATCCCCTATTCGCAATATACAAGGCTCAGGCGAAATTGCACTGATCTAACAAAATTTGATGAACAGTCAGAAATATATACAGAGAGATTTAAAGCAAGAGGTTATCCCTTAAAATTATTGGACTCAGCACGTGAAAAGGCAAAAACAAAAGATCGTGAATCCCTACTGATCTATAAAAATAAAAATAAAAATAAGAGCACTAATGAGGGGAAAAAAACCTTTTGCCCGATGGTCACTCAGTTCAGTACAGGTTTCAGGGATCTAGAAAGAATAGCCAAGAAGAACTGGCATGTGCTACAAATGGACCCTATTTTAGGTCCAGAACTAGCAAAAAAACCAGATATCATATATAAAAAGGCAAAAACACTTAAATCTATGTTGTCTAAAAGTACTTTACCGTCAATAGTAACTGAGAATAGTAATTACAAGTTTTTGGGGACAACAAAAGGTTTTTTCAGTTGTGGGAGCTGCAAAGTATGCGTCTTAGCAGAAAAGAAGAAAACTTTTCAAGGTAATTACAAGAGAAAGGAGCCTTTAATTATTAGATCATTTATGAATTGCAACTCGTCATTCTGTATTTACCTGCTGACTTGCCCGTGTGGGCTAAGATATGTGGGGAAAACGAAAAGGGTCCTTAAAATCAGGATTCTGGAGCATTGTAGGAATATTAAAAACAGAGTGTTAAATCATAGTATTCCACGTCATTTTGCTGAATTCCATAATGCTGACTCCAGTGTACTGAAGTTCATGGGGATAGAACATGTGGCATGTAGTAAGAAAGGAGGTAATAGGGAAGAACAACTATTGAGGAGAGAAACTTTTTGGATTCTGTCCCTGGATACGTTGATACCCAAGGGGCTAAACGAAAATTACGAGATTACCCCCTTTATTAGAAAACGGTAATTTAGTATATGCTAATGTATCATATTTCCGGAATTATTAACCCCTGAGTGCTAGAGCACCATATTCCTGTTTAGAATTAATCCAATTGAATTGAGTAAAGTATCAACTTATCATTATTAATATAAATGGAGCCTTTATCAATATTATTATTATTTTTTATTGTCTCTCTTGTTGCTGACTATTTTCCTTTAGGTACTTTGTGTTTAGAGTATATATGCCGGGAACCAGTGAATGGATTGGAACATGATTCAAATAAGTTGCTGTCTGACGTTGATAAAATGTCTTTCTCTTTTAAAAGTAGATACATTATCGCCAGGATAATATGATAGCCTGAGAAAAAAGTCATGTATAAATGCATTTCTTATAATCATTGGTGAATAATATCTAATATAAATAATTGATGGGTATGTCCGAACAGAACGAGCGGGCATATATTAAGAGACCCGTGTGTGTATTTTTAAAATCCCTAAAATGTGTATTTTTAATGATAATATGATATGTGTATTAATTATGTGATGTATATATATGTATATTGGTGTACGTATTTGTATATTTTTTATATATGTATTTTGAATATATGTTTGTAGAAACCCAAATTATATTTGGTTAGATTGTGTATAAAGATGTAATTACGGCAAGCTGTGACAATTAGCGGCTCTGTGAAATGTAGTATGATGATGCTGCATGGGAGCGGCTTCGTTCCCCTATAAAAACCCTCTTGACAATAGACAGACCAGCCTCCTGACGAAGTGGTATACGAAACGCGTTGGGGCGTGGTCTGTCTGACGTCTTCTCTCCACAATTGTGCTGGCTGATCGGGTCGACTGCACGGCACGGTGGCTGGACGGATCCTGACGTGTTTGCGGCTGGAGACGGTGCTGTGTCCCGGACTGTGGTAGGCGATCGTTGAGACAGCCTTGTGGAAATATTTATATCATGTGGTAATCAGCCCACAGAGTGGGTAATCAGGGTACGAGTCTTTAAATTACCTGTCCTGGATTATACACAGTGTTGTTTTATCCATTAAAATACTTACCTGCACTATGAGCGCACTTTCTCCTCATTTGTATCTTTAGAGATATATTTATATATATATATATATATATATATACGTGTAGGTGTGCGTATGATACCACACATACACCCAACGCGCACACATATATACCAACCACTTTATTATGAGTATTAATTAATATACCTTAATAAGAACCCATATGTTATAAAAAATCATATAAAGCAGCAAAGGTAAATTGGCTTGTGGATATAGCCAACAAATTTCACCTGATAAAAATCAGATGCAAAACTACTACACAATATTAAATTCCCTCGCGCTGATAAAATAAAATTGAGGCAACAGGGCATGAATGTACTCAATACATTAATTACTTATAACATTTTTAATAAAATCAATCATATAAAGAATACTATCACAAGAAGTTAATATGCGCATAAAACCCCCCCAAATAAACGTGCATATATATATTAAAAATACTTAAGCATAAGAGGTGGATCATATACAGGTTGAGTATCCCATATCCAAATATTCCGAAATACGGAATATTCCGAATTACGGACTTTTTTGTGTGAGAGTGAGATAGTGAAACCTTTGTTTTTTGATGGCTCAATGTACACAAACTATGTTTAATACACAAAGTTATTACAAATATTGTATTAAATTACCTTCAGGCTGTGTGTATAAGGTGTATATGGAACATAAATGAATTGTGTGAATGTACACACACTTTGTTTAATGCACAAAGTTATAAAAAATATTAGCTACAATTACCTTCAGGCTGTGTGTATAAGTTGTATATGTAACATAAATGCATTCTGTGCTTAGATTTAGGACCCATCACCATGATATCTCATTATGGTATGCAATTATTCCAAAATACGGAAAAATCCCATATCCAAAATACCTCTGGTCCCAAGCATTTTGGATAAGGGAGACTCAACCTGTATCTATAATTCTATAATTGACCACAGTAGACTGAACTAATAATCGCAAAGATGTTAATGTCCTTATTTAGGGGGTAATTCCAAGTTGATCGCAGCAGGAAATTTTGTAGCAGTTGGGCAAAACCATGTGCACTGCAGGGGGGGCAGATATAACATGTGCGGAGAGAGTTAGATTTAGGTGGGTTATTTTGTTTCTGTGCAGGGTAAATACTGGCTGCTTTATTTTTACACTGCAATTTAGATTGCAGATTGAACTCACCACACCCAAATCTATCTCTCTCTGCACAGGTTATATCTGCCCCCCCTGCAGTGCACATGGTTTTGCCCAACTGCTAAAAAATTTCCTGCTGCGATCAACTTGGAATTACCCCCATAGTTCTTAAGTAGGACAGTCCCGTACGGTGTACTATATAATGTCCCCTAGATTGGATATCATACAATAAGTGTAGATGGAGTTTTTTTACCAATATCCGTGTGCTCACAGGTAAGTAATCGCTGGGGAGAAATTGCTTTCAAGTCCCGGAAGATGAAATCAAGGACCCGGGGCTCGGCGCACCACAGGCGCCTGGTTGCTGAATTGACTTCCGTTTATTAGCCGCCACTTATAGCGTCCTCTGTCTCCCGCTTGGCGACCTCAACAAAGCGGTACACACACCTTGTGGCTACGGAGGATATAGTCCGGCTCCTGGGGCTCGGCGCACCGCAAGCGCCTAACAGCTGATGGAGCTCCCATCTTCCAGCAGCCGCGTATAGCGTCCTCCCTTCTCCCGCTTGTCAGCCACAACCAGCAGCGTAGCACACGTACTCGCACCAATAGGGGACAAAAATTGGTGTCAACTGGGTCACAAGTAGGGCACTTTCTCTAGCGCGTTTCGCTCCTAATTGAAGCTTCCTCATAGAAGCCAGACTTTGTCACTACTGTGAGCATTATGTGTATAAGCGGCACTAATACTGGGGGCATTATATGTATAAGCTGCAGTACTATTGGGGGCATTATGTATACGGATGCTACAATGGGCATTATGTATAAGTGGAATTACTACTGGGGGCATTATGTATAAGGGGTGCTACTACTATAGGCATTATGTATAAGTATCACCAACTACTATTGGTGGCATTATGTGTATAAGTGGCACTACTACTACTATCGGCATTATGTATAAGTGGCACTACTGCTGGGGCATTATGTATAAGCAGCACTACTACTGACGGCATTATGTGTATAAGCAGCACTACTACTGGAGGCATTGCGTGTATAAGCGGCACTACTACTGGGGGCATTATGTGCAAAAGTGGCACTACTATGGGCAGTATGTAAAAGCGGCACTACTACTGGGGCATTATGTGCATAAGCAGCACTACTACGGGCATTAAGTGTATAAGCGGCACTACTGTGGGCATTATGTGTATAAGCGGTGCTACTACTGGGGGCAATATGTGTATAAGCAGCACTACTGTGGGCATTATGTTTAAAAGCGGCACTACTACGTGCGTTGTAATGTCAATAAAATTGTACTACTATGTGGTGTAATTTGAAATGGAGGTACTATAGTGACCATACCCCTTTTTTCTTTGCCGTGCACTGTCCACTGTAAAGTATGGAAGGCCGTAAATTTGTAGTTTGCAGGGGCGTGCCGAACACCCTAGCACTGGCTACTGCTCTTGCCCACTTCCTGTATGGAATCGTGTGTGTCCCCTCATGTGCCTGGTAAGAATTATACCGCTTTTAGACTAAAATCGCGGGTCGCAGGCGGGAGCCTGACACGGGTGCTACCCACCTGTGACCCACGTCAGCCGCCTTTCCCACTGCAGTCACCAACCTGGCATTTTGCCGGGTTGGTGTCGTTGCTGGTGACATGTCGCGGGCGACGCTTGGAGATCACATGATCTCCAAGTGCTGCCTGTACATCACTGTGAACGGGAAGCAGGGTTGATGCGAGTTTGCAAACTATCCGAGTTGGAATACCGGGTACTCGACCCGGATTATTCCAACTTGACCCTTTTACACCAACCAGCAACACGAGTTATGTGCAATAACCCGTGTTATATGCTGGCGGTGTAAAAGGAGTATTAGTTTACATTATTTAGTATCATTATCATGCATGTTGTAAAATGGCTACTATGACCTGTGTGATAATTCTTGTGGGAGCAGCATATTCCAGAATTTACCCTGTCACTCTGCCCTAGTGCCTCAGCCCATGTGTATGGCTACAGTGGGCAGCAGGCAGGACAAGCTACCCTACAATTTGGACTTACCTGGAAAACAGGCAAATGACATTGGTTGTTTTAGTACTTCACAGTTGCAGACGGGTGTAGTATGGTATGCCGGCGGCCGGGCTCCCGGCGACCAGCATACCGGCGCCGAGAGCCCGACTGCCGGCATACCGACAGCGTGGCGAGCGCAAATTAGCTTCTTGCGGGCTCGCTGCGCTCGCCACACTGCGGGCAAGGTGGCGCTATTCTCCCTCCATGGGGGTCGTGGACCCCCACGAGGGAGAAAAAGTGTCGGTATGCCGGCTGTCGGGATTCTGGCGCCGGTATACTGTGCGCCGGGATCCCGACAGTCGGCATACTGAAGACCACCCTTGCAGACAGGCAGGTGTTTATTTCCTCCCAGCTCTGCCACTAATCTTTACAGAGATAAGTCTTTGCAAAGGGCAGTGATGAATAGAGAGCACAGGCGGCTAATTGGGGAGAAGCTGCATACTTGTACTAGAAGGATGTAAATAAGTAGACCACCCAGCTTTCTAATCATTCAGAAGCTCTTGCTCAGAAAACAGAATTTACTAAACAATCTTTTAAATAATCATCGCTAGGAAAACACGGTTCCTCAAATTGGTTTCATCCAGCTGTATATATGTTTTACCATTGTATTACCTTACACCGCTACCTGAGGCAGACGTGGATCCACTGCATTGTTAGTAATATGCAGGCTCAACTACGGAAAGGAGTCTACTGGCTGACTGTCCTTTGGACTACTGCAAAGACGTGATGGACTTTCCAGCAAGACACCCACTGGCCTCTGCAACCAGTATAGACAGCAAATGATTCAGGACAGACCCCGAGACAGTGGATGATATACCATACAAAGCTCTAGGTATGCA
This sequence comes from Pseudophryne corroboree, assembly GCF_028390025.1. Lineage (NCBI taxonomy): Eukaryota > Metazoa > Chordata > Amphibia > Anura > Myobatrachidae > Pseudophryne > Pseudophryne corroboree. The sequence goes on along the minus strand of NC_086444.1, from coordinate 425,830,583 downwards.
AGATGTCCAGGATTGCTGCATCTGTCTAATGAGCCAAAGATCAGGGTCAGACTCAGACAAGGATGATCCAAGAACAGGCTGTATTGTAAGCAGATTGGGCAGACAACACACTAGGCAACAGAATGGTTTGCGGAGAACCAGATCAGAAACGGTAGTCACAGTATAAATCATAGGGATAAGCTGTAGAAGGAAGGCTGACCTACTCCCTGAGTTGCACGTCCCACCCACACACTGCTTAGCATAGCAGGTGGAAAATACGGGATCCTCTACTCCCGGGACTGGAAGTGTGGAGTTTGGCCATGACATCACACTCCCAGTGTAACACTGACATAGAGGATCACATGTAAGAAGCTGCTGGTTTTATCGCCTTCCTATCAGGAGCTCCATGTAAGGCACCACAGGGGCATTAAAAGCACTGGAAGTGTGACTTTACATCACTAATTCAGTCCTCTAGATGCCTCCTATATCACTGGCACAGGCAGCTGCTTAAGTTTCCCTAACGCTAGCGATGGCCCTTTACAGAAACTCTGTAAACCTTTTGCCCCGTAGTGTGCACTGAGCTGGCCATGTAAATTTGAGTACCAAAAATCCAAATTGTATTACCAAACTAAACATTCACAAGATTTGCTACAAGTCCCTGCCCTTTAGTTTTTATGTGTTTCTATATTGCCATATACACATACAGTATCTTATATAATCTTCCTTATGGGGGTGAAACTAGGGCAACTAATGTAAACCAATTTTAGCATACCAAAAAGAAACTAATACATTTCTGTTCTAGCACACTCAATCCCTATTTCTCATACGTCCTAGAGGATGCTGGGGACTCCGTAAGGACCATGGGGTATAGACGGGATCTGCAGGAGACATGGGCACACTATAAGACTTTGAATGGGTGTGAACTGGCTCCTCCCTCTATGCCCCTCCTCCAGACCTCAGTTAGATTCTGTGCCCAGGAGTGACTGGACACACACTAGAGGAGCTCTACTGAGTTTCTCTAAAAGACTTTATTGTTAGGTTTTTTATTTTCAGAGAGACCTGCTGGCTACAGGCTCTCTGCTTCGTGGGACTGAGAGGAGAGAAGTCAGACCTACTTCTGTGAGTTAAAGGCTCTGCTTCTTAGGCTACTGGACACCATTAGCTCCAGAAGGTTCGATCACTTGGTGCGCCTAGCTGCTTGTTCCCGGAGCCGTGCCGTCACCCCCCTCACAGAAGCCAGAAGAGAGAAGCCGGGTGAGTATGAGAAGAACAGAAGACTTCAGTGACGGCAGAAGACTTCCGAGTCTCAGAGGTACCGCGCAGCTCCCACACACCAACGGCTCTACAAGGGTGCAGGGCGCAGGGGGGGCCCCCTCGGCAGCAATATATACCTCAATTGAGTCTGGCTAAGCATGTATACAGTGCGTAGGCACTGTATACGGACCCCTGCCAGCATGAAAAGCTATATTAATAGCGGGGCTGAAGTGTGCCGAGAAGGGGCGGGGCTTAGCCCTCACAACAGGATTCAGCGCCATTTTCTCCATGTCCCCGCCAAAGCAATGTGTACAGTGCAAACGAGAGGGGGCACAGTGTTTTAGTGCTATATAGAGGGAAATATAGCACTATTTTAGATAATGGGCATGTAATCATTGTGTTGTGCATATATGTCTGTGTGTTCCCTGTCAGATATACCCACTATAGCTTTTTAATCCACATGTGTCGACATGCGTGAGTGCTCTGTCACAAACAGCTATGGGGATCCCTGTCGGCATCACCGACGCCTGTTGGTACTTGATTCAGTAGATGCCGTGTCAGCAGGTCGGTAGTTGTATGCAAAAGTAAACACTGTATGGGAGACACAGTAGGATGTGGGTGACCCTGTCGGCACCAACTGTTATTCCTGGGTGTAAATTAACATGCTGTAACTGCCTTATATCTGTATATATATTTATATGTATATGTATGGTACGGTTCCATGGGCCTGTAGCTCGAGCACAGACATGGGGGTTTATTTACTAAAAATCCGAGTTTGTCCGATTTGTGTTTTTTTCTCAAAGTGTCGACACGGGAATTTACTAAACACAAATCTCGGCAGTGTTTGGGCTATTCGTAATGGTTTTGACGGCAAAGTTCAGAAATACGAATGAATAGACCATCGGTCAAACGCGGCTGTTTGTTCATACAACACGGGAATTTACTATTCATTTGTATTTGGGTGTTAGTCTCTGAATGCTCAAGTGCGGGTGTATTTTTTTTGCGATCTGTTAAAAAAAGCAGCAAAAAAATAGACCTGCTTTTTCCAGGCGAGTTTGTATAATCATGCACGGATCAGTGAGATCTGTGCATGGTTATCTATGGGAAAGGGTCTGTTTACTGTAAAAACTGGAAAAAAAATGCGTGGGGTCCCCTTCCCTAAGCATAACCAACCTCGGCCTCTTTGAGCCGGTCCTGGTTGTAAAAATACGGGGGGAAAATTGACAGGGTATGCCCCATATTTTAACAACCAGCACCGGGCTCTGCGCCTGGTCCTGGTGTAAAAAATACAGGGGACAAAAGACGTAGGGGTCCCCAGTATTTTTCACACCAGCACCGGGCTCCACTAGTCAGAGAGATAATGCCACAGCCGGGCGACACTTTTATATAGGTCCCTGCGGCCCTGGCATTAAATCCCCAACTAGTCACCCCTGGCCGGGGTACCCTGGAGGAGTGGGGACCCCTCCAGCCACCCAAGGGCCAGGGGTGAAGCCCGAGGCTGTCCCCCCCATCCAAGGGCTGCGGATGGGGGGCTGATAGCCATAGTGTTAAAAAAAAGTATATTGTTTTTTGTAGCAGTACTACAAGTCCCAGCAAGCCCCCCCTGCAAGCTGGTACTTGGAGAACCACAAGTACCAGCATGCGGGGGGGAAACGGGCCCGCTGGTACCTGCAGTTCTACTACAAAAAAAATACCCAGATAAAAACAGAACACACACACCGTGACAGTACAACTTTATTACATACATGCACACCTACATACACACATACTTACCTATGTTGACACGAAGAGTCGGTCCCCTTCTCCACGTAGAATCCACGGGGTACCTGTAAATAAAATTATACTCACAACAATCTTGTGTAGATCGGTCCTCTTCTGTTTGCAATCCACGTACTTGACAAAATAAAAAAACAAAAAACACGATCCACGCACTGAAAGGGGTCCCATGTTTACACATGGGACCCCTTTTCCCGACTGGCGGGACCCCCCGTGACTCCTGTCAAAGAGGGTCCCTTCAGCCAATCAGGGAGCGCCACGTCATGGCACTCTCTTGATTGGCTGTGCGCTCCTGAGCTGTCAGTCAGGTTGCGCACTGAAGATACAATGTAGCGCATAGGCGCTCCATTGTATCCAATGGTGGGAATTTTGCGGTCAGCGGTAGACCGCGAGGTTAAGTGGGGCCAACCACAAGAGTGACCTTACATAACCTCGCGGTCTACCGCTGACCGCAAAGTTCCCACCATTGGATACAATGGAGCGCCTATGCGCTATATTGTATCTTCAGTCCGCAGCCTGACTGACCGCTCAGGAGCGCACAGCCAATCCTGAGAGGACCCCTACGTCTTTTGTCCCTCTTATTTTTTACACCAGGACCAGGCGCAGAGCCCGGTGCTGGTTGTTAATATATGGGGGATCCCCTGTCAATGTTTTCCCCGTATTTTTACAACCAGGACCGGCTCAAAGAGCCCGAGGCTGGTTATGCTTAGGAGGGGGGACCCCACGCAATTTATTTCTGAATTTTTAACACTTTAAACACTTTTTTAAGGTACACAATGAAGCCCTGCACGGATCTCACAGATCCGGCCGGGATTCCTTGTGTTTTGTCAGGCAGTGTTTTACTCATCACTCCCGTAAAACACTGCCTGACATTACGAATCACATCGACATCGGAAAAAACGAATGTGGAAAACTCGGCAGCTTAGTAAATGACCGTATCAGGATTCAAAAAGTTGCAGTAAAAATTAACCCGATACCATTCGAGATCAAACACCCTTAAAAACGGCTAAAACACGAATATTAGTAAATATACCACCTGGTAGTATTTGTGGGGGAGTGTTATTAAAATTATATATGTATACTTCCCTCGGGTCGCAAGAATGTTATTTTACCTGGTACTACTCCCTGCTGTCGACGAATACTAGGTTTTCTGTCGACCATAAGGTTTCCTGTTAGATCTACAACTGGGGCATTCAGTACATGGTCATACACATTCAGAATACATTAATGTCACTAGGGACCCGACGGTTCCGGACAATCCACTTATATGTATGATATAGATATATATATATAGGATATGTGTGTATTTGTGTATTACATTATGTATATTCATATTACGATTTTTAATGAATGCTGAAGTAAAAGTATTCCTTCTCACGTGCTGGTCGCTCTGTTGATAAAGCTCTAGGTCGGCCGTGACGAATTGGTCTCAGATCCTCACAAGGAGTCCTAATGTTTATTCTTTTCCCGCCGTGGATAGAATACTGTGAAAGTCAACTCCTGGTCGACAAGGGGCTCTGTCACATAGGATCGTATACAGGAAGCTAAGTAATATTTTATTTCTATGCTTTGGAGTTATTTGCATTACATGCACATGGGGGAGTGTTTATATTCGGAAAGGCATCCAATAGAATTACCCTAAAGAGAGAGGGGATGTTTCTTATGTTGATTCTTCTCTATAACATTGCGGCAGGCTGCCGTGCGACTGCAGGAGGTGTGGCCGGGGGAATGCTGAGGCTGACTCCGAGAGATACTGGAGTTTTTTCCTGGGACGGTGTACCGCTGTTTGGGGATGCCTCAGTTCCGTCAATCTCGGCGGATACCACTGATAAGTCTAACTTCGTGTGTTAGATTCCCTCACAACGGTTGGTGACGCATTCTGTTGTGGGATGCAGTAATTTTAACCGGTTCGATACCGTTCTTTTTTCCCTTTCGGTGCAGATAGTGGAAGGTGAAAAGGTAAGAGTTCTGCAGCCTTGTTAGGTTCGCAGAAGTGGATGTCGTTTCTGTTTCTACCACATCCACCGCATGTCGCTGGGTCTATCTGGCTGGAGCCCACTCCGGTGGGAACTCGTCTACTACTTTTCAGTCAGTCCGGGAATGGACTTGGACCTGTGAGTTAATTATAGAATCCAAAGGGGGACATTCTGGCGTTTACAGATGTTTCCCCTCACTGATTTTTCAAATAGATCTTACCGTTTCCCCTCTGGAAGGGGAGGTAGTACGCGACGCCATACCAGAGTTGCGTCAGGTTCAGGGCATTGTCCTGCTGTCCCTGTTAAAAAAAAAAAAAAAAAAAAAAAAGAATAACAAAGATTTCTCCTTACGAAGTTGAACTACTGGATGGAATCTCTCAGACCAGGGAGCTCCAGCACGTAAAGGTAGAAAGGGGTTTAAATGCGTTTTTTCTCCGCATTCAGCTTACCTGGGTTAATATCCAGGATTGTCTTTGCCTTTTCACCGGAGTGATGGCAGTAGGATGGTATTCTTTCAATAGTAAGAGCCATTGTTATTCTGTACTGGGACACTCTCCTGATTAAGGCGAGGTCAAGACACAAGTGGTGCAAATCGTTGTTTTCTCTCTGACTGTTCTTCAACACAGGGGAAGGCTGTTGTTCCCAACGACGCAGACGTCGGAGGTGGGTATCAGAGTAGATACGGAACGGTTGAAGTTCTGTGTGTTCCTGTGGAAAGAGGTCTGAGGATCCGGAGTCGGATCAGATTTGCAGTGACAATCAATCAATATGTTCCGTTGATGAAGAAGAAGGGTGCGGCCTAAGAGGCCTTTTCGGTGAGCAGGTCAAATGCCAGAGTGGTTTTCACGGGGCCAGTTGGAAATGTAGTCCGGGTCTCACCTGCACATGCGCCGGAATATAATCCTAATGGCCAGGATATCGCTCCTGTGGTGTCTGCTCAGTTCTCACCTCCTAGAGGGACGAAGGTTCGGAATCCAGGATGAGATCCTGGTGTCCGTGCATGCAGATCTCCGAGACTGGGGAGCAGTCCTTGCAAGGGAAGTATTTCCAGAGGAAAAGGTCAAGCTGGGAAGCTTGTCTGCAATACGCTTTCTTGGATTAAGAGTTATTTTCAATGAACATATGCTTCGTGATCTGCCCGTGTTAATTCTGTCGGACGACTTAACAGCAGTGGTGTAAGTAAGCCGCTAGAGCGGAACAAGGAGCAAAACGGTAATGGCAGAAGCCGAAAAAGTTTGCCACTGGGTAGAAAGACTGGTAAACGCTATATTAACAGTCTTCGTTCCGGATGTAAACGACGGAGAAATAGATTCCTCTGCAGACGCGATCTCCATCCGGGAGAAATACAGTCGTCATCGAGAAGTATTCACTGAAGTGACAAGTCTTTGAGGAGTGCCTCAAGTGGACATGTTGGCGTCTCGCCTCAACGAGAGATCTCAGGGATATTGTTCCGTGTCAGGGGACACTCAAGCTATAGCAGTAGACGTCCTCGGGACACCTTGGGTGTTTCAGTCTGTCTATGTGTCCCCTCCGTTTTCACTCTTCGGAAGATGATAAACGTAAGAAGAACAAAGGTTCAGGCGATCCTCATTGTTCCGGTCAACCAAGGAGGGCTTGGTATCCAGTTCTTCAAGATCTACTCATAGAAGATCCATGGCCTTTTCCTCTACGTGAGGAACTGTTACAGCAAGATCCGGGAGTGTACCAAGACTTACCGCAGCTGCGTTTGACGGCGTGGTGGTTGAACGCCATATCCTAGCCAGAAAGGGTATTCCCAGTGAAGTAGTTTCCACACTTCTTCAAGCTAGAAAAGAAGTAACGGCAAAGCCTTACCACCGTGTTTGGAGAAAATATGTGTCTTGGTGTGAATCCAAGAGGGCTATTACGGAAGACTTTCAGCTGGGTCGTTCTTCTCCATTTTTTGCAAGCAGGTGTGGGTGCAGGCCTAAAGTTAGGCTCCATTTAAGTGCGGTTTTGGCCTTATAAATTTTCTTTCAAGAAAGAATTGGCAACCTTTCTGGAAGTTCGGACCTTCGTGAAAGGAGTACTGCACATCCTGCCTCCATTTGTGCCCCCGTTGGCACCGTGGGACCTTGACGTGGTGTTGCGTTTTCTTGTGTCACACTGATTGGAACCTTTGAGAAAGGTTGTGTTAAAATTTCTCTCTTGGAAAGTGGTCATGCTATTGGCTTTGGCGTCCGCAAGGTGGGTGTCGGAAGTAGCGGCTTTGTCTCACAAGAGCCCTGTTTGATCTTCCATGTGGATAGAGAGGAATTGAAAACTCGGATAATAGTTCTGCCAAAAGTGGTTTCTGGGTTTCGCAGAAATCAGCCTATTTTGATGCCGGTGGTTACTTAGGCATTAGCTGATTCAGAGTCTCTCGATGTAGTCAGGGCTTTGAATATTTAGGTCGCCAATTTGGCTCAGATTGGGGAAACAGAGGCTCTGTTTGTCCGGTATGCTCCCAGCATGATTGGCGCGCCTGCGTCTATGCAGTCTGTTACACGCTGGATCTGTGATACGATTCGGCGTGCTTGTTCTATGGCTGGATTGCCGTTGCCGAAGTCGGTGGAGACCCATTCTACTAGGAAGATGGGCTCTTCTTGGGCGGATGCCCGAGGAGTCTCGGCGGTTCAACTTTTCCGAGTGGCTACTTGGTCGGGTTCAAACACTTTTGCTATGCTCTACAAGTTTGATACCCTGGCTGATGGGGACCTTTTGTTTGCTCAATCGGTGCTGCAGAGTCGTCCGCACTCTCCCGCCCGGTCTGGAGCTTTGGTATAAACCCCATGGTCCTTACGGAGTCCCCAGCATCCTCTAGGACGTATGAGAAAATAGGATTTTAATACCTACCGGTAAATCCTTTTCTCTTAGTCCGTAGAGGATCCTGGGCGCCTGTCCCAGTGCGTACTGTGTCTGCAGTTATTGGTTATGGTTACACTCTTGTGGTGTTTCTTTTCTGTCAGGCTGTTGCTGACGTTGTTCATGCCATGGCATGCGGTGTCTTATTATTGGTTGTGTTGACACACAGGTTGTGTTACATATTCTTTCAGCAGGTTGTTGTGTATTGTTCATGCCGTTGGCTGGTATTCTATTGAATGCCACGTTCTGCGGTATGTTCGTGGTGTGAGCTGGTACGACACTCACCGTGTTTAAACAATAAATTCTTTCCTCTAAATCTCCGTCTCCCTGGGCACAGTTTTCTAACTGAGGTCTGGATGAGGGGCATAGAGGGAGGAGCCATTTCACACCCATTCAAAGTCTTATAGTGTGCCCATGTCTCCTGCGGATCCCGTCTATACCCCATGGTCCTTACGGAGTCCCCAGCATCCTCTACGGACTAAGAGAAAAGGATTTACCAGTAGGTATTAAAATCCTATTTTCCAATAGAACTTTCTTGGTTTCTTTTCTAAACTTGGTGCCTGCAGACATTATAGTTTAACAGATCTGACTCAATACTAAGGTCAGTCGTATACTGGCAATGGTTTTACATCATTTGTCTTTAAAAGATGTTACAGTTTAAATAAGAAAATGGACTAGATTATTTTATCAGTATATACCCATAATAAAGACAGGTTAAGCATGACTGTTTTGTAGATTCTTTCTCATAACTTTTCTAACTAAATACATATGATTTATCATAGTTTTTGAGGTTGAAAAAAGACAATTTGTCCATCGAATTCAACCTATTTGTGTTCTCCTACACTGTATTATATTTAGGACTAATTTTGTCTGTTGCTAATGTCGGCCATTGTGTTTATCCTCTTATTTTATTTTTAAATAACTATAGTGTGTGACTACGCACCATAACCCAGTATATCCTTATCCATTAGGTACTTATCTAGCCCATTCTTAAAAGTGTTGACCAAGTGCACCATTACAACTCTCGGGCAGGGAATTCCAAACACGTATTGTCCTTACTGTGAAGAATCCTTTACGTCTCTGTGTGCGAAATCTCCTCTCCTCTAGCCTAAGCGAGTGTCCTTGCAAGCCTTTCCTCGTATTCCAGCATCTCCATGCCCTTAATTAGTTTGGTCGCCCGCCTCTGAGCCTTTTCTAGCTCCAGGATATCCTTTTTGTAGTAAGGTGCCCAAAATTGTGCACAGTCTTCAAGATGTGGCCTCACTAGTGATTTATATAATGGGAGTATAACACTCTCATTCCTTGAATCAATTCCCTTCTTTATACATGCTAATACCTTGTTAGCCTTCTTTGCTGCAATCCTACTTTTGGGTACTGCTGCTTAGTTTGCTATCTATGAGAATACCTAAGTCTTTTTCCAGTACAGAATCACTTAATTTTGCCCCATTTAGTATGTATGTGTTATTTTTGTTCTTTTTACCAAAGTGCATTACCTTACACTTGTCTGTATTGAAGCTCATTCTCCATTTTGCTGCCCATGCTTCCAGTTTTACTAAGTCGTTCTGAAGAGACTCAGCATCACCCTTCGTACTTATAACCTTACACAATTTGGTATCGTCTGCAAAAATTTACACCATGCTCTCCAGATCTACTGCTAGATCATTAGTAAAAATGTTGAAGAATAGTGGTCTAAGTACAGACCCTTGTGGCACACCACTTAGTACTTCAGTACAATTTTAAAAAGTTCCATTTACCACAACGCCCTGCTCCCTATTATCTAACCAATTTCCCATTCAATGTCCCTTAAAGCTTCCCTCATCATGTCAAAGTTGGCTTTGCTGTAAAGTTTAGAGTCCGAGTTGAGCCAATATAGGACTGCTTATGAAAACTGATATTGAATGTGACCATACTGTGGTCGCTGTTTCCCATGGGCTCCCCTACTATAATATGTAATATCAATTCCCCATTGTTTGTTAATACCAGGTCTAAGAGTGCATTGTACCTAGTTGGTTCATCGATTAGTTGAAGTAAGTAGTTATCATTTAGTGTGTTTAAAAACATATTACCCCTAGCAGTATCACATGAATCATTTGTCCAGTTTATCCCCGGATAGTTAAAATCTCCCAACACTATTATGTCTCCTACTCCTGCTGCTTTTTCAGTTTGATTCAGTAACATTTCCTCATCAGACCCATTAATACCAGGTGGCTTGTAGCATAGCCCCAATATTATATTTTTTGTTCCCCTTCCCCCACATGCAATTTCTACCCATAATGTCTAAACAGTATTTACAGTCCCCCATGAATATTTTCCTGTATATCAGGTTTTAAAAACAGCCCCTACGTAAAGACATACCCCTCCACCGCGTTTATTTAATCTATCTCTCCTGAACAGCGTATAACCCTCTAGATTGACTGTCCAATCATGAGATTCATCCCACCAAGTTTCAGTAACACCTATAATATCATACTGTTTGCTTGCTGCAAGGACTTTTAGTTCCCCCTTTTACCTGTAAGGCTTCTAGCGTTTACATACAGTATATACAATTAAGATAAGTATTTCCCCTTGTGCTAGGGACATCATTTTCTATATGCAGTAATGATGACCCATAATCGTTGTTAGTGTTTTGGCAATTCCTTTGGGAATACCCTTGTTAGTACCCATGTTAATACCCTTGCCGGCTGCTCTTTCCCTCCCCCCTTCTCCACCCCCATTTGGTTCACTTCCTCCATCCTCACTATTCTCACTGCATGACCCGTAGTTTCTAGCTAAACCCTCCCCCCCAGGCACCTAGTTTAAAAACTCCTCCAACCTTCTAACCATCCTTCCCCCCAGCACTGCGGCCCCCTCCTCATTCAAGTGCAATCCTGTATAAACGATTAAGTATTTCTCCAACAGGGCAGGAGGAAGGACCAGAAGGAAGAGGAGGAATCCCGGGGCATTCTTCAGAGACCTCTGGAACAGTTAGACCAGTACCAGCGCTTTCTGGGAGACATGATGCAGGAGTGTGACCAGGACACTGAGCAAGAGCGCCAGTCTCTGCAAGCTGCCCGTGAACTTGTTGGCTCCCTGGTACATCATGGGAAAAATTTGCTTGCTGCAGAAGCCATTCGTGGATTTGAGGTAAAAAGGGATATACGATATATACAGTATGTATATATATATATATTATATGCTATGCATTTAAAATATTTAAAAAGAAAGAAAATAAAGACAACCTGGCGCTATAAAAATTATGATTGAAGTATACTTATATTTTCATTAGTTCAATACCACACTTCTTACTATTAATTAAGCAGCAGGAAAGCTTTGACTTGGGGTTTGCAAGTCAAATAAAAAACACCTGAGTTACCAGGTGTACCAGAAACACTAAAACAACTATGTCCCTGCGCTATATTAAAATGTACAATATGGCTGAAAGTCCAATAATTCCAATTCACAATAAATGTATATAATATATAGTTTAATAAAAATGTACTTGTTATAAACTTGACCGGTCAAAACAATAAAAATCACATACAACATTTAATAACCCTATGGAGGTGGATCCGAAATTATTATGTGCACATAAATATATAATATGCTAAAAGTCAGTCTGTGGACTATAATTTGTTTATATATTCCATGTACTTATTTGTAATTTTAGTTTATCACCACATAATAATTTCGGATCCACCTCGATAGGGTTATTAAATGTTGTATGTGATTTTTATTGTTTTGATCGGTCAAGTTTATAACAAGTACATTTTTATTAAACTATATATTATATAAATTTATTGTTAATTGGAATTATTGGACTTTCAGCCATACTGTACATTTTAATATAGCATTTAGCAAAAATTATGAGTAGGATGGCACCTTTGAAAATCTTGAGTGTGTATTTCGTGTACATCAGTGCTTCCCAAATCCAGTCATCATGCACCCTCAGCAGCTAATTTTTTCAGGATTTCTTTAATCAAGCACAGGTGACACCGTCTACTTGTCTGGGCCATTAATTATACTGCTTGCCTCCACAGACAGGAATAATGCAAACATGAGCTGTTGGGGTTGTGAGACGACTGGATTTGGGAAACAATTTATACATCAGGGGTTCCCCCACTACATCTGCTGATCTATCATGGACTTGTCACTTTGGTTGCTGATTGACCTTGATTGGTGTTTCATATGTCACCCTTAGGTGGATGAGAAAGAACAGGGCCGCCTCCTGCTGAAGGATGTTTTCACGGTACTATCTGGAAGAAAGAAATCCTTGCGACATGTATTCCTCTTCCAGAAACTTATGCTTCTCAGCAAACTAAAGACAGCGGAGGGAGGCTTGGAGACATATGGGTTCAAACAAGCTTTTAAGGTAATTGACTCCTGACCATATTTGGTAGAAATTAATAACTGTTACAGAGCTAAACATTGGTAATACCCAGGGCCGTATCTAGACAATTTGGTTCCCATAGCGAACAGTTAAAATGCACCCCCCCTCTATAGACATTCAAAATGCGCCTCCCTATAGATATAAAGAACTATTTTGCGTGTGCCTTCCAGGATGCGGCCCCAGGTGATAAACATCGGCGACCATTGGGGAGGAGGGCTGCAATTTTGTTCTTCATGGGCGGGGCAGGCTGATCAGGCGCAAGCCATTTTTTGGGACGGCTGCGTGACGTCACACACAGCCGCTCTGATTTAAAAATGCCTGTGTACCACCTGACAGCGCAGCCAAACTGCGCAGCCAGGGGTCAACCTTAATTCAATGTGTCCACAATGTAACTGGGGACACCTCTGGAGGTGGCGCTACACATGCTGGCCAGCTTTGCCCTGTGCTGGACGGCCCCCAGCATGTGTGGAGATGGACGCAGATCCTGCTGCCTATGCAGCGATCTGTGTCCATCCCTGAATCAGGTCCTATAGACTGTAAATCCCACTGAGACGGGTACTGATGTGAATGGTTAAATATTTGTTAAGCACTGTGTAATATGTATGTGCGATATAAATAGTGAGGCCAATCCCGGGATCAGTGGGATCCCGGGATTTAGGCCAAAAAACGGGCGGGGTTCAATCCCGGGATTGGAAGCTCCAATCACGAGGATTGTGGGATTTACCTGCCCCATTGTTTTTTTAATGCCGGGCAGCGTTGAGCGTCCTCACGAGGCTCAGATGCCACCTGGCTCCCTCCTTCCAGCTCCCCCCGCCCTCAGCAGTGCGTACTGCGTAGAGTGACAGGATGTCAGAGGTTACACTGCGCAGTCTGATGCCAGCCACCCGGACCGCACCTCACCGCCTTCACCTCACCGCCCGCAAGCCCTCACACCAACAGAGTCTGATGCCAGGATCGCACTTCGCCGTCCGCATGCCCTCCTACTCTTGATGGTATTTGTGTGGGCTGGGGGGCTCTTCAACCCAATCCCCGGTATCCTGGGAGTGCCGGGACTGACCTTTTTTTAACCCAGATACCCAGGATTGAAAAAAAGGCCCGGGATTGGCCCCCCTAGCTATAAATTGAGCTAGTACTCCTTATTGTGTATTGTTTATGTTGAAATTACAGTTATGTATTTACTGCCAAAGAACTGTTATGTTACATTGTATGTATATTGTAGACAGCAGACATGGGCCTCACGGAGAATGCTACAGAGGGAGACACGCGGATTGAGCTCTGGTTCAGGCGTCAAAAATCTCGAGAGACATTACTTTTGCAAGCAGAGACCTCTAGTGTGAAAGAGGCCTGGACTAATGAGATCACAAAACTGCTGTGGGATCAGGGCGGACTCAGCAGAGGTGAGTTACAGTTATGTTGTCCTACTCACTCGCACGCAGAGACATATCCTGAAAAGTAAAGAGATACAAAATGGTCAGTAGGGGAAATACTGTAGTTTACAAATGATTTAAAAATAACCCAAGCTAAAAAAAATGGTCTGGTATTTAGTAATGTAATCCTGTTGCTGATCAGCATGCGTCCTTTGCCAATACAGCACAGCACAGACGGTGTAATGGTTAGCATTGCTTTCTCACAGCACTGAGGTCATAGGTTCGATTCCCACCATGGCTTGCGTGGGTTTCCTCCGGGTACTCCAGTTTCCTCCCACAATCCAAAAATATACTGGTAGGTTAATTGGCTCCCAACAAATTAACCTTAGCGTGAATGTGTATGCGTGTACATGTGACTGTAAGCTCCACTAGGGCAGGTACTGATGTGAATGGCCAAAATATTCTCTGTAAAGAGCTGCGAAATATGTGTGCGCTATATAAATAACTGGTAATAAATAAATAATACACACCAAGAGTTACCTGTAGCCATCAGTGGGTGGTATTCATGTGACCGGCGGTCGGGAGACCGACAGTCACATGACCTCCTCCACCATCCCGACCCCTCACTATCCCGATGGTTGGCATGCCGACCAACAGGGACTATTTCCACTCATGGGTGTCCACGACACCCATACAGTGGGAATAGAACCCGTGGCACCCCTCCCCGCCGGAATCCCGGCGTCAGTATGCTGCCGGGATCCCGGCGTCGGTAAGCTGACCGGCAGTCTCCTGACCGCCGGTCAGCCATACTACACCCGCCATCAGTACCATGAGTCACTGCACCAGCAGCTACAGGCCCATACATTGAGGAGAAGAGCAATGAGCTGGAGTCCTCTGTGTGGAACATTCTACAGTTCCTCATCTTCCATCAGTCTGCCAGTAAGGAGAGATTGGCTGTGCTCACTGTAATAAAGTGGGAGCAGGATCTCTTCATGCTCTCTACAGGTCAGATGCATAGACAAGAGTGTTCTCAATGGGCTCATACATTATGTAACAATTGCCTCTATTTACTACTAATGATGCTGATTTCCCACATAATCAGGAAAAGAAAACGTTAGTGATTACAGCGGGATACCGATGTCTGAATCCTTTTTCATATCCCAGGCAGTTGCTTGTGGTGATCTTTTAGCTATTTTTGGAAACAAATGTTCTGTACATTTCCTAGCTATGACGTCTGCTAGAAAGAGCCTATTATAAATTGAGCGTGATAAAGATGGATGCTGTTTTTTAAAACAAAAGTCTAAAATAGAGATTGGGGAATGCTATTTGTGTAGGTGAATAAGGTTTTCTGTTTTCTAATTTCCAATGTGATCAAGATTTACATATGATTTTTCCTTTTTACACAATTACTTTGGCACTAAAATTGGGATCCAGTTAGGATCCCATTGGTCGGAATCTCAGCAGGCAGAATATCGACGCCTGAATCTCGGCACTACTTGGAATGCCGACACCGGCATCCCGAATAGGGTCTCCAGCCTGACGTCGGAATCCTGGATGTGAATCCACCGACGCGCTGGGGAGGTAAGCCACGGGAAAGGAAGAGGGTGAGGTTTAAGCTGTGAGGGGAAGGTTAGGCTATGGCCCGGGGGGTGTTAGGGTTAGGCTGCAGGGGGAGGGTTAGGCTTAGCCTGCGGGGAGGGGGGGTTAGGTTTAGGCTACGGAAAGTGGAGGTTAGGGTTATACAGGTTGAGTATACCATATCCAAATATTCCGAAATATGGAATATTCCGAAATACGGACTTTTTTGAGTGAGAGTGAGATAGTGAAACCTTTGATTTCTGATTGCTCAATGTACACAAACTTCGTTTAATACACAGTTATTAAAAATGTTGTATTAAATGACCTTCAGGCTGTGTGTATAAGGTGTCTATGAAACATAAATGAATTGTGTGAATGTAGACACACTTTGTTTAATGCACAAAGTTATAAAAAATATTGGCTAAAATTACCTTCAGGCTGTGTGTATAAGATGTATATGTAACATAAATGCATTCTGTGCTTAGACTTAGGTCCTATCGCCATGATATCTCATTATGGTATGCAGTTATTCCAAAATACGGAAAAATCCCATATCCAAAAGACCTCTGGTCCCAAGCATTTTGGATAAGGGAGACTCAACCTGTACTTACCTTCCCTGTCGGGATTCTGATCATCTGATCATCAGGATGCTGCAGTCAGTATTCTGACCGCCGGCATCCCAGACACCGGCAAATCAATCCCAACCATTTGTCTACCTCATATGTAGTAGCTGGTTGTGTCTGATTGTCGCTCTATGGGGCCATATCTGACCTGGAAGTGGATCTGCTACTTGATTCGCTGTATGTCCACATTACAATTGGCATGTATATGCAGATTTGCTGGCATCTGATACTTAGGTATGAAACTGGCATGTACATTAGTGGGATGGGCTGAGGGAAGGGCAATTTAGTAGCTGTATCAATTGCAGGTGCCTGAGAACTTGTGCAAGTACACCCTGATCAGAATCCAAATCAATTTATTGCCAAGTATATCAGTACATAATACACAAGGAATTTGTTTCCGATAACCACAGCTCCCAGACAGTATATGACATACGACAAGAAACATAAAGGAAGGAAGAACTCATAATGATGGCTTGAGTACATGAGTTGAGTACAGAACGGATTTGAGAATATGACTAAGTGATTGCTGAATTAACCAAGTTAGTTGCCTGATGTTGGTGATCATGGTCGGCAACACTAGTATTACAGATGGGCCACAGTCATCTTGGCTAGTTTGCTGCGCCTAGTAAGGAGGCCAATCCCGGGATCGGGATCCCGGGATTTGGGCCCAAAAATGCCGGGATTTCAATCCCGGGATTGGAGCATCCAATCCCGGGATTCACGGGATTGCACTGCGCATGTGCGGGAGGGAGTGTGTGTAAGTAATACTACTTACACTTAGGCGGGCGGCAGCCATAGACGAACGCTGAACGCGGCGACACTTCAAATGTGGCGCCGGCCGCCAGCCAATCAGAGCTGGTGGACCGGCAGCCAATCAGGGAAGCTGCCGCGGCAGCCAATCAGGAGCGACTGCTGCGGCCGCTTCCCTGATTGGCTGCTGGTCCGCCTGCTCTGGTTGGCTGGCGGCCGGCGCTTCATTTGAAATGCTGCCGCGTTCAGTGTGTCCATGGCTGGCGCCCACCTAATAGTAAGTGTTATTACTTAAGTTACACCCAGCCTCCCTCCCCGCTACCTACTGTACACCCTCCCGCCCAGCTACCTACACCCTCCCGCCCAGCTACCTACAACCTCCGCACCGCTAACTACACCCTCCCGCCCAGCTACCTACACCCTCCGCACCGCTACCTACACCCTCCCGCCCAGCTACCTACACCCTCCTGCACTGCTACCTACACCCTCCCTCCCTTCCCCGCCGCTACCTACACCCTCCCGCACCGCTACCTACCCTCCAGTGCTGCTCCCTACACCCTTCTTTACTGATCCCTACTGCAATCCCGGGAATCGCGGGATTGATCGTTTTTCAATCCCGAATCCCGGGATTGAAAAAACGGCCCGGGATTGGCCTCCCTAGCACCTAGGCACAACATGGTTTATTAACATAAACCCTTCATCTGCCCAGTCTCTGTTAATCCTATTAAAGGTCAAGATAAACATGGACCCATCTGTATGTTTACTAGATTATCTGGAGTTTGGACTACTCCAAATGCCAGTAACACCCGTCCCGCAGCGCACCACACAGAGCACAGATCCACCAAACCAACAATAGCTAACCGCCTGTGGCTGATGCACTTCCTTCATTGCTGCTGCATTTATTATGTGATTTCTGGTTGTTTGTATTTGTGCACAGAAGGGAGTTATACCTGCATTCCAGTGATAAACCTAATAGCCAATTTCACTATCAAAACAAATGTTTAAAAATGTGGGTGTAAGTGCATAGGATACATGTATGATATAAATGTTTATTTATCCATGCAACTGTGGATTCTCTGTGAACGCATTTGACATCTGTGTTTTTAATGCACGTGTTCAAACTCACAGTATTAGCTTTATGCTCTCATTTTTTTACATTATTAGCCACACAAAATAGGTGCAATCATCCACTTTTATTGTTATTTATATAACTTTAATATACTGTATGTTGCAGTATAGGAACCATATAACCAGGTACAAAATGAGATATGACCTACTAATTTCTAATTTCTTTACTAGACTTGTCGAGGTCCATCCTGATCCAGGGTCATTGGAAAGTGTTGAGACACTGCCCTCTACTGGTGGATACTACATACATGTTCTGCTTTTTCTTCAGCAACTTCTTGTTTGTTGTTGTTAAAGTGCTTGTGACATAGAAAAAAAGGCTAAAACCTGCATCATAAAGTGCAGAAATTTATATAAGCGGGAATTAAAATGGGCAGTATCAACCCAACAAACAGGGCCGGATTAAGGCATGTGGGGGGCCCCCGTGTATAAAATTACCCCAAGCCCTGTCCACAACACCCCCTTTACTCCTCTCCCCCTCATATGGCCACAGTGCAAACCCAACGCCCCCCCCCCCCCCCCCCCCCCCAAACACACACACACACAAAAACACACTCTCCATGCTATCCCTTACCTCCCGTGCTTTGCGACCCGTCACCTGGGACAACGCCTGCTGCTGCTCAGGCAGCATACAGAGCAGCGCAGAGCAGCTCCTAGGTCCCTTCATCAGTGATATGTCATGTGCTGCTGATGAGGGGACTCGGGAGCCACTCTGCTGTGCGCTGTATGCTGCCTGAGCAGTGGCAGGCGTTGTCCCAGGTGACGGGTCGCAAAGCACGGGAGGTAAGGGGTGGCACGGAGAGGGGGGCTGCACTGTATTACCCTGTTGTGTGGGGGCCCCGGGACAACCTGCCTCTGACACCCCTCCCATAATTCAGCTCTGCCAACAGAAATGTACCTCACTAGATTTTAGCTAGTGAGACTTCCAGTAGACGGAACTAAGGCCCAGATTTATCAAGCCTTGGAGAGTGATAAATAGCACGGTGATAAAGTACCAACCAATCAGCTCCTAACTTGTCATGTCACTGGCTGTGTTTGACTAATGACAGTTAGGAGCTGATTGGTTGGTACTTTATCACCGTGCAATTTGTCAATCTTCAAGGCTTGATAAATCTGGGCCTAAATATTAGAGAGCATATCTGGTGCTCTTATCAGAGGGGAAACTACCTCCATACAAGGGTTGGATCCCAAAATGCAGGTGCAATATGTGCACATTAAAAAGCTGCAGTTTGGTGTATATGCAAAACTGCAACTGTGGCAAGATAGGTTATCACCAGTAGCACACGCATCTGGTTTATGCCAGGCATAGGTTACATACACTTACAGTATGCTATGTTTTCAGCTATTTGTTGTTTGCAGAGCAAGCACTCACTGGGCCTAATTCAGACCTGATCGCTGCTGTGCGTTTTCACACAGCTGGTGATCAGGTCTGAAGTGTGCAGGCGCCGGTGCATGGCAGAGATGCAATCGGCAATCTCCCTGATTGACAGGCAGAGGCATTCGCTGGGTGGGAGGGGGCGGGCCTGTGCCGTTGGGCCGCCATTTTAGGGGCACGGTCCGGGCCACGCAGACGTGCCTGGACCCCGCGGGGGGCGGGCGCAGCGGCTGCATGACGTCACACGCAGCCGCTGCGACCTGGAGAGTGACGGGTAGCTCCCTGGTAGCGCGCAGGAGCTGCGCTGGTAGGGAGCTACTCTTCAGGAACAAAAGCATTGCTGCTGTGCGATGCTTTTGTACCTGTGCGGCGGGGGGAGGGCCAGATGTGCCGGGCGTCCCCCCGTATGTCAGGGTGGCTGATCGTAGCCATACAAAATTTTGCACGGCTACAATCAGGTCTGAATTAGCCCCACTATTCGGTATCCTAATATGCATTCACTAGAAGGCCCACATTTCAGGACATGCAATGTCACATAAGATATGCCACACTAACTCACTTCGTGCTCACTGCACAGCGCCACCAGAAGAGGACATAGAAAAAAAGGATGTCTCCCTTTGCTGTAATGAGCACTACCTCTTCAGCCAGTTGTGAGAGAATAACTACAGGGTCATATACATTTAGGATAGAGAAATGTTAGAAATAAGCTCCTACACTATGTATGCTAAAATCATGTGAAAGAATGTACCTTTGACATTGAGTCCAAATACTTGAAATTTTGGTTTTATATGTTTTATATATGTATGGAGACACTGTGCATGAACCATAAGGACAGTGTAATGGTTAGCATTACTGTCTCACAGTACTGATGTCATGGGTTCGATTCCCACCTTGGCGCTGTGTGGAGTTTGTATATTCTCCCCATGTTTGCATGGATTTCATCCCACAATCCAAAAATATACTGGTAGGTTAATTGGCAACCAACAAAAATTAACCCTAGTGTGAATGTGTGCACGTGTGCATGTGGTAGGGAATATAGGGACAGATGTATTAACCTGGAGAAGGGATAAAGAAGTGATAAAGCAGTGATATTGTGCAAGGTGATAACTGAGAATGCTGATTTATATACAGGAATGAAAGCTATACCTTAAACACACTTTAAATACACTTTACCATGGAGCCGCTGCGGCCGCTGTACTTAATACACACTCTACGTACTCTTTACGCTGTTAGCGTAAAGAGTCCCGTACTGTGTACGGACTTTGCGCACAAACGCCGCGCTGACGGTACAAAGTACACACAGCGTGTACACACCCAGAGATACACCGCAAACCCTTAACAGCTATGCAATGCGATAATAATACACTTTAAACCTTAGCAGGGAAAGGAAGACACGACACCAGATTGTAATTAAACTGCTGGGTTCCGACACCACAGCATATTATTACTGAAAGGGGGTTACAATATATACAATACAATACAATAGAATAATGGCTACAGTCAATGGTACATACGTGATTGGATTCGCCGCGCTACCCAGTCTGGTCCTCAGTCATCTGATAGATAACTTTGTGAGTCTTGTGTCTACCCAGGCCTGCAGCAGGCTCTCTTTATACAATTCTTCCAAAACCTAACACAATGGATACTGTAATCTCTTTGTCCATTGGACACAGGGTTGGTCATTTACAGTACAGGAGAGGTCATAGGTCGGTTTGAATAGGTGGGCGATGTCTGTTCCAACTGCTCTTGTGGGTGGTCTCCTCTGGATTCCCGCCGCATACATAATGTACAGTAAATACAGTTTATATCTATATTCTGCTCCTGCACATAACTATTCGCAGGACATGCGATCTTCTTCAAACCAACACCGGAATATTACCCTTACAATACCCTACGGCTGGATACCAAACACCACCTTATAACCTTGTTCTGTCCCCTCCTATCCTGTAAAGGTGAATCCCTTTGTTCTGTTACCATTTAAACTGCTGTAACTTACTGATGTGGTGCAGGGAGGCTATGTGTACATTGTGCACTATTTGGATTAAATATGTAATGTGTTTTGATAGCTTTCCGTGTGTTCACAAACTCTACCGTAAATACCCATACCACGCGCTAATGCGCAGGACCGCGGGAGCGACCATACGCAAATTGCGGATATGTGCACGCACGGCAGAACAAGTACACGCGCGGAGGCCATCTGTGTGTAGTTTGTACTTGATGTGTGTACTGCAATATTTTTCGACTTTGACATAACGCACCAGCGAATCATTACAGATTTAAAAAATGACAGTTAAGGGGACCACTCACGGAGCGATAATCTAAGCAATCTGACTAGATTGCTTAGATTTTAAGCATGATCGCTCTGTGTGTACTCCCTACAGCGATAGCGATGCGCAGCCCCGCGCATCGCTATCGCTGGTGCTAGATTGGCCTGCCATGCAGGTCAATCTAGCAGGTCGCTCATTTCACTCGCTGGGTGAACTGAGCGGCACCCCCGTCTCCCCCTGCACGCTCAGCACACATCGCACTGTGCTGAGCGGTGGGAGAGATGCGTGTTCGCTCAGCACACATCTCTCCCACATCAGCCTGTGAATACAGCCCTTTAGGAGCTGACTGGCTGGTGTGTTATCACCTTGCACTTATCAACGCTTTATCACTTCTTTATCCCTTCTCCAGACTTAATACATCTGCCCCATAGGTTGTAAGCTCCACTGGGGCAGGGACTGATGTGAATGGCCAAATACTGGGGCAGATGTATTAACCTGGAGAAGGCATAAGGAAGTGATAAACCAGTGATATGTGCAAGGTGATAAACGCACCAGCCAATCAGCTCCAATATGTAAATTAACAATTAGAAGCTGATTGGCTGGTGTGTTTATCACCTTGCACATATCACTGGTTTATCACTTCCTTATGCCATCTCCAGGCTTAATACATCTGCCCCATTCTCTGTAAAGCGCTGCGGAATATGTGTGCGCTATATAAATAACTGGTAGTAAATAAATAAGGTCTTTACATACAATCATTGTGGGATACAGGGTCTCCAAGCATTATTATTATTATTATTATTATCCTTTATTTATATGGCGCCACAAGGGTTCCGCAGCGCCCAATTACAGAATACATAAACAAAAAATCAAACAGGAAAACAGTAACTTACAGTTGATGACAGTATAGGACAAGTACAGGGTAAATAAACATAGTTACATCAGCAGATGACACTGGAATAAGTATCAGGTGGCAGAAGACTGCTGGATGTGGTGCAGTTGAAGATTATTAAATTAAGAGAGAATAAGCACATGAGGGAAGAGGGCCCTGCTCGTGAGAGCTTACATTCTAAAGGGGAGGGGTAGACAGACAGGGGTGACACAGATGGGGTACATAGAGAGTGTAGGACAGAGGGTTAGGATGAGATTTGGCTGGGTTTGGTGAAGAAGTGGGTCTTGAGAGATCGTTTGAAGTTTTGTAGAGAGGTGGAGAGTCTTAGGGGGAGAGGTAGGGAATTCCAAAGAAGTGGTGCAGCACGTGAAAAATCTTGGAGGTAGGAGTGGGAGGAAGTAATCCGTAGGCAGGAGAGTCGGCGTGCATTAGCAGAGCGAAGAGGACGGGTGGGAGTGTAAAGCGAGATAAGATCAGTGATGTAGATGGGAGAGGAGTGGGTGAGGGCTTTGTAAGCGAGTGTGAGAAGTTTGAAATGGATTCTGAAAGGGAAGGGAAGCCAGTGAAGGTCTAGTAAGAGAGGAGAGGTGGACGTAGTGCGTTTGGTGAGGAAGATGAGCCGGGCAGCAGCATTGAGGATAGATTGGAGTGGAGAGAGGTATTTGTCAGGAATGCCAGTCAGGAGCAGATTACAGTAGTCCAGTCTTGAGATGACCAGTGAGTGGATAAGAGTCTTAGTAGCATCCTGGGTCAGAAAGGGTCTGATCCTGGAAATATTTTTTAGATGAAAACGGCAGGTTTGTGAGAGGTGCTGAATGTGTGGTTTGAAGGAGAGGGAGGAGTCAAGGATTACTCCAAGACAGCGCACTTGTGGGCTAGAGGAGATAGTAGTGCCATCAATAGATAGTGAGATTGTAGGAGGTGAGGTAATGCGGGAGGGAGGAAAGATGATCAGCTCTGTCTTAGACATGTTAAGTCTAAGAAAGCGCTGGGACATCCAGGAAGAGGTAGCAGAGAGACAGCTGGAGATGCGAGTGAGGAGAGCAGGGGAGAGGACTGGAGAGGAAAGATAGATTTGGGTGTCATCAGCATAGAGATGATATTGGAAACCAAAAGAACTAATGAGCTTACCTAGTGAGGACGTATAGAGAGAGAAGAGAAGAGGACCAAGGACAGAACCTTGGGGTACACCTACAGTTAGTGGAAGTGAGGGGGAGGTGGAGTCATGAGAAGAGACAGAGAATGAACGGTCAGAGAGGTAGGAAGACAGCCAAGAGAGGGCAGTGTCACGCAGACCAATGGAGTGAAGAATTTGCAGTAGGAGAGGATGGTCCACAGTGTCAAAAGCAGCAGAGAGATCAAGTAGAATAAGTATAGAGTAGTGTCCCTTAGATTTAGCAGCATGGAGGTCATTGCATACTTTTGTAAGGGCAGTTTCAGTGGAGTGTAGAGGACGGAAGCCAGACTGGAATGGGTCAAGCAGTGAGTGTGAGGATAGAAAGGAAGTAAGGCGGTTGTAGACAATACGCTCAAGGAGTTTGGAGGCAAAAGGGAGGAGAGAGATGGGTCGGTAGTTGGAGAGAATGTTTGGATCAAGTGTAGGTTTTTTAAGAATAGGAGAGATGAGTGCATGCTTGAAGGCAGAGGGGACAGTGCCTGATGAGAGGGACAGATTGAGAAGGTGGGAAAGATGGGAACAAGCAGAAGGAGAGAGGTAGCGGAGGAGGCGGGAGGGGATAGGGTCAAGTGGGGAGGTGGTGAGGGGACAGGAACGAATGAGGGCCATGACTTCCTCTCCAGATGCATGGGAGAAAGATGTCAGAGTAGGTGCGAGGGATGGGGAGGGATGGTGAGGGATGGGAGAAAGCTGGTTACTGGTGGTCTGGTGTGATGTGATGTCCTGACGTATGGAGTCAATTTTGGATGTGAAGTAAGTGGCAAAGTCAAGAGCAGAGAGTGAGGAAGGGAGACGAGGTGGAGGTGGGCAGAGGAGTGAGTTGAGAGTGGCAAAGAGGCGCCGGGGGTTGGAAGACTGGGAGGAGATGAGGTTCTTGAAGTATGACTGTTTTGCAAGAGAAAGGGCAGCACTGAAGGATGAGAGCATAAGTTTGAAATGAAGGAAGTCTGCCTTAGAGCGTGATTTCCTCCAGTGTCGCTCAGCAGTACGTGAGCATTTTTGCAGATATCTGGTGCATTTGGTGTGCCAGGGTTGAGGTGTTAATTTGCGAGGGTGAATAGTGGTTGGTGGAGCAACAGAGTCAAGAGCAGAAGTAAGGGATGCATTGTATGTGGAAGTGGCTTGTTCAGGGCATGAGAGAGAGAGAATAGGAGAGAGAAGCGATTCAAAGAGGGAGGAAAGGAATGTGGTGTCAATAGCTTCAATGTTACGCTTAGTGATGGTAGCCTTGGGAGGTAGAGATGGGGAAGTCGAGAGTGATAGGTTAAAGGAGAGCAGGTGGTGGTCAGAGAGGGGAAATGGGGAGTTGGAAAAAACAGAAATATTACAGCGGTGAGTGAAGACCAGATCCAGTGAGCTCCCATTCACATGGGAGGGTGAGGAGGTCCACTGGGAGAGACCAAGTGAAGAGGTGAGGTTAAGGAGTTTAGAGGCAGGGGATTGTGTGGGGATGTCAATAGGGATGTTGAAATCGCCTAGGATAATGGAGGGAATGTCAGAAGAGAGGAAGTGAGGAAGCCAGGAAGCAAAGTTGTCGATGAATTTGGAAGCAGTACCAGGAGGCCGGTAAATGACAGCTACTCTAAGATGGACTGGTTGGAAGAGGCGTATGGCATGGACCTCAAATGTAGAGAATGTAAGGGATGGTTCTGGTGGTATGAGTTGGTAGGAGTAACTAGAAGGTAAAAGGACCCCAACACCACCCCCATGGCGACCCCCAGGTCGGGGTGTGTGTGTGAATGTGAGGCCCCCAGCGGAAAGAGCAGCAGGAGAAGTAGTGTCAGAGGGCGTAATCCAAGTTTCAGTAATGGCTAGTAGGTGTAGGGAGTTGGAAATGAAAAGGTCATGAGTGGGGACCAGTTTGTTACAAACAGATCTGGCATTCCAGAGGGCACAGAATAGGGGGTATGAGTTTGTGGGAGAGATGTGAATGAGATTATCAGGGTTGCTGTAGCGATGAAATGAGATTAACTTCGAGGGCAGGGATGATGAGAGTGTAGTGATGGTACGGGTGCCTGAGCTAGGAGGGGAAACTGCAGGAGGTGGGCAGGGAGGGAGGTCAGTGTGATGTGGATGGGGGTGTGGGGAGGTGACAGGGAATGGAGAAAGGGAGCAGCGCTGAGTTGTTGGGTAGCAGGACCATGGGGCAGAGGTAAATGAAAGTGGGGTAACAGGAAAGGAGGGGGAAGGAAACAGAGGGAAGGAGGGGAGACAGAGGAGGAGGTGTAGGAGACTAGGGGGGAAGGATAAAGATACATTATTAGGTAGACACTGAGTGATGTGGGGAGTATAAGAAAGCCTTGACATAGTGATAAGCAGATAACTAGGTTGAGGGAAACTGGAAGTAGGAGAGGAGACTGTAAGGGAATCAGAGCAGAAGAATGGCAGAAATGCAGGTGAGAAAAGCAGTGTAGTCTCAATGGGTGTAGATATTGTATGAAATGAGTCAAAAGCGTAGATAAAGTGGGTGTAGAAATGTATATGGGCTGTAAGAAATGAAAGGATTGTGAGAGGGTTAAGAAGCAATGATAATTCTGTTAGATTTTTTAAGTGTTTGTAGATGAGAAGATGAACTCACAATTGTCCCAAAGAAGATATTTGTGATCCTGAAACCAGATCTTACACTTTTCTGCGCATGGGTTGCATAGTGGTCACAGAGTGAAAGTTGGAGGGTGGTAAATTTGCATATGCAGTTGATATTGATAAGTAGTTCATCTGTTGTTGTTTGAGGTTGTTTGCAGTTGTGCGTCCAGTTGAAGTCCAGGCTAAGTCCAGGCTTTGATATTAAAATTATATATCTGCTCCCTTTGAGCCTCCTCCCTTAGAGTCCTACACCCTGGATCAATCAGCCTGGCTTAATCAGCCAGCTATACTCTAATAAGAACTAACATTAACATGTGTAAGGTATAGGTTCACTGATTAAAACCCCACCCATTGCCCAACACCCACTGGTGGCAATAAAGCTAAAACAAACAACTAATGATAGGGGAGGAGGACATCCCAAATTCCCCAAATATCTAACAATTAAACAGGCAAAATTCTGCACAAAACAATAACTTTTGATTACCTAGGCAAACAGACACTGTATAGTATCCTAGATCACTGCAAAACTGCTGGGAGTTGTAGTAATTATTTTGATTACCTAGGCAAACAGACACTGTATAGTATCCTAGATCACTGCAAAACTGCTGGGAGTTGTAGTAATTATTTTGATTACCTAGGCAAACAGACACTGTATAGTATCCTAGATCACTGCAAAACTGCTGGGAGTTGTAGTAATTATTTTGATTACCTAGGCAAACAGACACTGTATAGTATCCTAGATCACTGCAAAACTGCTGGGAGTTGTAGTAATTATTTTGATTACCTAGGCAAACAGACACTGTATAGTATCCTAGATCACTGCAAAACTGCTGGGAGTTGTAGTAATTATTTTGATTACCTAGGCAAACAGACACTGTATAGTATCCTAGATCACTGCAAAACTGCTGGGAGTTGTAGTAATTATTTTGATTACCTAGGCAAACAGACACTGTATAGTATCCTAGATCACTGCAAAACTGCTGGGAGTTGTAGTAATTATTTTGATTACCTAGGCAAACAGACACTGTATAGTATCCTAGATCACTGCAAAACTGCTGGGAGTTGTAGTAATTATTTTGATTACCTAGGCAAACAGACACTGTATAGTATCCTAGATCACTGCAAAACTGCTGGGAGTTGTAGTAATTATTTTGATTACCTAGGCAAACAGACACTGTATAGTATCCTAGATCACTGCAAAACTGCTGGGAGTTGTAGTAATTATTTTGATTACCTGTAGGTGAGAGAATAAGATGTTAGGAGATCACAGTCCTTTGCCTACTGTATTTAGTCCAGGCTAAGTCCAGGCTTTGATATTAAAATTATATATCTGCTCCCTTTGAGCCTCCTCCCTTAGAGTCCTACACCCTGGATCAATCAGCCTGGCTTAATCAGCCAGCTATACTCTAATAAGAACATTGACTTCTCTACAGGAAGTAGGGTAATGTATGTCTTTCCTATCGCCAGGGCTGCCGTGATTTTGGGCTCGCAGGGCTCTGGGGGGTGGGGGTTATTGGCTGGGAGCATCACCACTGAAGAGGGTCCTTGTTATACAACTTTGCAGCAATGCAAGCACCAGAGTACCTGATCGCGATATGGCGCAGGGTGTGCGTGTGTGTGTTTGGGGACGTGTTTGTGGTAATGCCTCCCATGCACTCTCGGGCCCAGGTCATTTGTGCTCACAGACCCCGACCCCCTCTTGGTGCCCTAGCCTACTAGTGAGTTATGTAGAAGTGGAATAAACATGAAAGTGCTCCCTAAGACTTGTGTTAATTGGTAACTTATCCAAGAGTACAATTATTATTATTATTATTATCCTTTATTTATATGGCACCACAAGGGATCTGCAGCGCCCAATTACATTCTACATAAACAAAATAACCAAAACAGGAAAATAGTGACCTACAGTTGAATACAATATAGGACAAGTACAGGGTAACTAAGCATAGCTACATCAGCAGACACTGACATAAGTATCAGGGTGGCAGAAAACTGTGGGGTTTAACTTGAACTATGGAGAAGAAAAGATAAGTGACATTGTAGTAACCTGCTAGCTGGATTAAAATGCTCTAAGTCGAGAGAGTTCAAAATGTAGAGCTAAATAAAGTGTATTTTTAAAGTTAATATGTGCCCACTGGAATCAGAGATTGTGGAAGACTAAAGTAGCGCAAAGTTCAACCACAGAGCAGCGTTAATGGCTCATTGGTGTTGAAGTGAGACCACTGACAGCTAATATGGAGTGATTAGTCCCTATAGGTAAAATACACAGAACTACAATGATTACTGTGCTTGGTGTTATTGCGCAGGTCCTAACCAGACCTAAATTACTTGCCTCTATTCTATAGTGTTCTTCATTTTATGCACATTTTTTGCATTTTAGTATTATAGCGCCAGGAATTGTAGTGGTGATCCACTGCATGATTTTTTCTTGTCCTATAGGTAAAATATCTAAAATCCAGATTATGTTACTCATCCAGTGATTAAGGTTGAGGGGATTGTGGTGGTGGTTTGGAGATGGGATTGGTGTCTATGTGGTGGAACAGGATGACATACAGATGTGGACAGATGTTGGGTTTCAGAAGTGGGTAATCAAGGTCTGTTTTATAGCATCTTAGGAATGGAGGACAAGACTAATGATTAGACATATCTACTAATTTAATACAACTGTACATACATGAGAGGTTTGATGAATGCAGCTTTAGTTTAGTTCATATTGGCCAACTAAAGAGATCTCCAGTATTTTCCTGTTTTACACTGAAGTCTAATGGGGAAATGTAATGAGCAACGATTTGTTAAAATCTCCTCTTTAAATCCCACAGCAAAAATCACCAGTATCAGTGATTTAAACAAATTGCTGCTCATTACATTTGCAAAAATGGAAATATTACGTGATCTTTATGATCTGTGGTATATGATGTGTGGTAATAACATAGAGTTGTCTGGTGCACAATGACATATCACAGATTTTGGGCAGGGACAGAAGTTAGACATGCAGAAATTGCAATTCACCCCACACATTGCTCACCAAAGTCCTATGTTTTATTTAACCAGAGCACCGAGTACAGGATACATCTACAATTGGTTCAAGTCACCGTTCTTTTCTAGATATTAAGGCTGGATTTAATGCAATAAGCGAGAGAACTGTGAGTGCTCTCCTGACAGCGAGAGGTGAGTCTAGAAGAGAAACCCCATTAAATCAGAGACACAAAGTATAATAAGGCATTGATGTACCAACTTGCTCTTTCTAGGTTCCCGAACCCGTGCATCGGTACCACTCACTTCCTGCGAGCACAGTTCTCCACCATCATCCCTTAGCCTTGCACTTACATCATGGCCAAGTCCTCGGAGGCTGCGTTCACCTGGAGGGGTTTCTCTTCCAGACAAAATAAGCGAAGAGGGAGGTGAAACAGGTAAGAAACGCTTTAGACAACGTTGTGTACCTCACAGTGCCTGTGTTCCGAGTTCCACATACATGCTTGTTGACATTCTGATTGTAAGCAAGACATACTGTATGCATCCTCTTTTC
Source organism: Pseudophryne corroboree (assembly GCF_028390025.1). Classification (NCBI taxonomy): domain Eukaryota; kingdom Metazoa; phylum Chordata; class Amphibia; order Anura; family Myobatrachidae; genus Pseudophryne; species Pseudophryne corroboree. The sequence goes on along the minus strand of NC_086444.1, from coordinate 425,801,107 downwards.
ATCATTACTACTTCTATTCATGGGTAAATCTATAATGGGTGCAGAGTATGCGGGCCACCGGGACCGGGGGGTCCACACTGAACCCCCTACACTAAGTCTATACTTTCCCCTCCACCGAGTGCCATACAAATCACTGCGAAAATGCTGCAGACACCATTTTCCTGGAGATCTGTGCATGCACTGTACCGAAAGCACTGGGAAAATGGCACTGGTGTCATTTTTACTGAGATTAGCACATGTGCAGCGGACACTGGCACAGTACTAGAGTCTACTAGGAGCATGCGCCAGTGAGAGGTGGGGGAGGATTCCATGGGGACTGCACATAGACACCGCTCCTGCTTCTACAGGTTGAGTATCCCTTATCCAAAATGCTTGGAACCAGAGGTATTTTGGATATTGTATTTTTCCGTATTTTGGAATAATTGCATACCATAATGTATAATATATAAGTCTAAGCACAGAATGCATTTATGTCTCATATACACCTTATACACACAGCCTGAAGGTCATTTTATCCGATATTTTTAATAACTTTGTGTACATTCACACAATTCATTTATGTTTCATATACACCTTATACACACAGCCTGAAGGTCATTTAATACAATATTTTTAATAACTTTGTGTTTTAAACAAAGTGTGTGTACATTGAGCCACAGAAAACAAAGATTTCACTATGTCACTCTCACTCAAAAAAGTCCGTATTTCGGAATATTCCGTATTTCGGAATATTTGGATATGGGATACTCAACCTGTATATGAAATATTTCAGAATTAGAATCTCATGGCTATGATCTTGATAGAGGTATTTATGTTTGCTAGAAAACTGTTGAGGAGAGTTGATGTGACCCCCATCTTGAAGGAGAGATAGAGTGATATTACCAGACTCATTCAGGCAGGAATACAAAGCAGATATGAATCTAACTGGTAGTAAAATACCTGATCTGCTACCACCTGCCAGGCACAGCTAACACTGGAACTACTAGTTGTTATTAACAAAAGCACGTTGCAGCACTAGCAGACAAAATGGAGGGTGGGGAGCACTGATAATGCCAGATGTATACCAGTACAGGCAATGGCTGGAGATTTACATGTTTATTTAAAATTCCTCTCTGATTATTTCACTATACCAGCACAGATGATTACAGATAGGCCAGACAGAACACTGTGACCAAACAAGACTAAAGCCATTCTCCCAGAAGATTTACATTACCACCTCAGCATGTAATGATTCCTGTTAACAGCAAGAAGGAAGCAGCCTCTCAAATATGAGAATAACAAAACTGATTATTTATAGCCAGTCTAAGGTGAGATGTGGCCTACAGTAGTTCAGACAATATTTCCCCTCACGAGCTAACGTTATCCGCCCAAGTAGAAGAGAATGACACCCGTATTTGGTCATTATGGTGTGGTATATTAAGTCGACACCAGAATGTCTACATGTTCTGAATGTCCACATTCACAATGTTAACCTAGACAAAATGTCATCATTGCCAGATTGTTGACATTATTACTGTCGACGGTACATGCTAACAATGTGATTTTACATTGACTTGTCATCAAACGCTAACCTTAAACCTTACCCTAATATTGGTGTCTATTCATGAAGCAGTGAAAAGAGTGGAGAAGTGATCCAGTGGAGAAGTTGCCCAAGGCAACCAATCAGCTGCTCTGTATAATTTTATAGAATGCAAATTATAAATGTTACATCAATGCTGATTGGTCGCCATGGGCAACTTCTCCACTGGCTCACTTCTCCACACTTTTCTCTGTTTCATGAGTAGACCCCATTGTCTGTTGACATTCTACTATGTTACGTCAGTGCCAGCTTTCTAAATGTGAACTTATGACTTCATACCGGTACATTTGTGTTTCTTGCTGTTCCCCTACCCACTGGTATTTTTCTGTACAGATGGGTGACTCCAGTGTTCCTGCGTTACAGCTAGCCTACCCCTTCTCTCATCACTGTACAATTTTGATTAAGAATGTCAGTGGCCTTAACCAACCTCATAAGAGATACAGTGATAACAGACTGCAACACAGTATAAGGTGACTGTGTTTGCCAGAGGCTTGCTGTTGTGGCCCAACATGCCCTTTAGACTGTATGCCAAAGTAAGTTTCCCATTTGTTTCACTTCTAAGAATATACATAGTTCTTATTCACAGGAAGCTGCCCCTGACAGACTATAAACAGACAGAGATGTATATATTAAATTCCGTTTTTATCTCATTATTTAATGTACGTGTCCCACATATTCACCAGCGGCAATTTTATAAATTTTAACCATAAATGATACAAAAATAAAGATCAGGTATCTTACTTATAGAGAAGGAGGAGTTTGTAATACAGCCAGGGCTGCCATAAGGGGGGTGCTGGGGTCACAGCTGTCCTGGGCCCGGCCTCTCTGTCAGAGAGAGGAGGCCCCGGGATGCTCATGCAGTCGCCTGCCGCCGTCCCCGCTGTTTTGCCGCTGTCCTCTGACCCTCCAGCAGCTCTGTATTGAAAACGTCCTTCCCAAAATGGCCGCCAACACAGAGGAGACAGTTATTCAAGATACTAGAGGAGCCTTCTAGTATCTTTAATAACTGTCTCCTCTGAGGCAGTGGCCATTTTGGGAGGGACGTTTTCAACACAGCTGCAGGAGGACGGAGGACAGCAGCAGAACAGCTGGGATGGAGGCGGGCAGCAGCGGCATGAGCATCCCGGGCCCTCCAGACAGCGGCAGCAATGGGGGAGGGAAGGAAGGAATCCCCCATTACTTAGTGGGGCATAATATGGTGACAGGCATTACTGGTGGGACTTAATATGGTGCAAGGAGCATAAAATGGTGTTGCTCCGTGTCTGCACAGAAATTTATTATATTACCAACAGATGTTTGGTATTATTTGTATCCGGATACCAGTCAACTTAAACACATATAGTTTCTCGCAGATAGCTTATGCTATTGTTAATGCAAGACTCGTTCAAGTATTACAAAGCATCTTGACTCTGTTGCTCCACCAACCACTATTCACCCTCGCAGATCAACACCTCAACCTTGGCACACTAAATGCACCAGATATCTTCAAAAATGCTCAAATACTGACGAGCGACAGTGGAGGAAATCACACTCTAAGGCAGACTTCCTCCATTTCAGATTTATTCTCTCATCCTTCAGTGCTGCCCTTTCCCTCGCTAAACAATCATACTTCAAAATTCTCATCTCTACCCAGTCTTCCAACCCTCGGCGTCTCTTTGCCACTGTTAACTCCCTCCTCTGCCCACCACCACCTCCTCTCCCTTCCTCATTGTCTGCTCTTGATTTTGCCACATATTTCACATCCAAGATTAACTCCATACGTCAGAACATCACATCCCACCAGACCAGCAACCAGCCACCACCCATCCCTTGCCAACCCTCCCCTTCCCTCTCACCAACTCTGACATTATTCTCCCATGCATCTGGGGATGAAGTTATGGCCCTCATCCGTTCCTCCCCCCGCACCACCTCCTCACTTGACCCTATCCCCTCCCACCTCCTCCGCTACCTCTCTCCTTTGCCTGTTCCCATCTTGCCCACCTTCTCAATCTCTTCCTCTCATCAGGCACTGTGCCCTCTGCCTTCAAGCATGCTCTTGTCTCCCCTATTCTTAAAAAAAACCTACCCTTGATCCAAACACCCTCTCCAACTATCGACCCATCTCTCTCCTCCTTTTTGCCTCCAAACTCCTTGAGCGTATTGTCTATAATCGCCTCACTGCCTTTCTTTCCTCTCACTCACTGCTTGACCCATTCCAGTCTGGTTTCCGTTCTCTCCACTCCACTGACACTGCCCTCACAAAAGTCTGCAATGACCTCCATGCAGCTAAATCTAAGGACCCTTACTCTCTGTTTATTCTTCTTGACCTCTCTGCTGCTTTTGACACTGTGGACCACCCTCTCCTTCTGCAAATCCTTCACTCTCTTGGTCTGCGTGATACTGCCCTCTCCTGGCTGTCCTCGTACCTCTCTGATCGTTCCTTCTCTGTCACCTGTCATGACACTACCTCCCCCACTTCCACTAACTGTTGGTGTCCCCCAAGGGTCTGTTCTTGCTCCTCTCCTTTTCTCTCTCTATACGTCCTCTTTAGGTGAACTCATTAGTTCTTTTAACTTCCAATATCACCTCTATGCTGATGACACTCAAATCTACCTTTCCTCCCCTGATCCCCTGATCTCTCCCCGGCTCTCCTCACTCGTACCTCCAGCTGTCTCTCTGCTATCTCTTCCTGGATGTCCCAGCACACATGTTTAAGACTGAGCTGATCATCTTCCCACCCTCCCGCACAACCTCACCTCCCACAATCTCATTATCCATTGATGGCACGACTATCTCCTCTAGCTCCCAAGTACGCTGTTTTGGCGTAATCCTTGACTCCTCCCTCCTTCAAACCACACATTCAGCACCTCTCACAAACCATTTTCATCTCAAAAACATTTCCAGGATCAGACCCTTTCTCACCCAGGATGCCACCAAGACCACTCACTGATTATTTCCAGACTGGATTACTGTAAACTCCTCCTAACTGGCCTACCTGACAATTACCTCTCTCCACTCCAATCTATCCTCAATGTTGCAGGCCGGATCATCTTCCTCACCAAACGCACTACATCCACCGCCCCTCTCCTACAAGTCCTTCACTGGCTTCCCTTCCCTTTCAGAATCCATTTCAAACTTCTCACACTCACTTACAAAGCACTCACCCACTCCTTTCCCATTTACATCTCTGACCTTATCTCCCTTCACTCTCCCACCCGTCCTCTTCGCTTTGCTACTGCACGCCGACTCTCCTGTCTTCTGATTACTTCCTCTCACTCCTATCGCCAAGATTTCTCTTACGTCCTAGAGGATGCTGGTGTCCACATTAGTATCATGGGATATAGACGGGTCCACCAGGAGCCACTGGCACTTTAAGAGTTTGAGAATGTGGGCTGGCTCCTCCCTCTATGCCCCTTCTACCAGACTCAGTTTAGAAAATGTGCCCGGAGGAGCCGGTCACAGCTAGGGGAGCTCTACAGAGCTTCTTTAGTAATAGTTTATTTTAGAGTTTATTATTTTACAGGGAGGCTGCTGGCAACAGCCTCCCTGCTTTGTGGGACTAAGGGGAGGAGTAGTGTCCGCCCTGCGGGGTCTGAGCCACTATCTCCGCTGACAGCTGACAGGACACTGAGCTCCTGAGGGGATCGATCGTTCACAGAGCCAGAAGATTGGTGGCAAGTGAGTCATCGACCCCCCCTAGCAAGCGGGGGGCCGGTGTGAAGATGGCGGCAACAGGGTATGGAGCGCAGTACTAACTGCGCTCCAGGGCTCAGCGGTACATAGTGCGGCGCTGTGAGGGGCGCCCTGAGCCAGCGCCTACACCCTACACTGGTCACACAGCCTGTCGGGGTCCCGGGATCTCAGCCAGCATAATTCCTCAGGCCAGTATCATCCTTTGAAGAGCGGGAAGATAGCGCCATTTTGGGGACGGAGCTTCTCCTCAGAGCGGACCCAGCAGCGTTCAGTGCCATTTTCCTGCCTGCACAACGCTGTCAGTGAAGAGCAAGTCCCTCCAGAACAAATCCAGCTATCTCTCATGGTACCAGGGGGTTGTAGAAGGGGGGGGGGGGGGAGCTGTATACAGACTGTGTAACCTATTAAGGTGCACAGTCAGCGCTGGTTGGGGGTCTCCCTTTACCTAAAAAGATAAAAAGAGCTGTGTGTGGGTTGGCTCCAGTCTCTGTGTCTATCTTGCCATTCTTGGGGGTAAAACTCTGTCTGCCCTCCCCTGTGTGTGTGTGTGGAGTGTCTGTGGTCTCCATTAAGCTATGTCCAGGGACTCTGGGTCATATGCTGCAGAGGATATGTCTTCTCAGGATGATCCCATTCCATGTAATCAGGATTGCACTGTTTTAGCACAGATACCAGCAAGGGAGCCTGGAGCCTGAGTGGTTATCCTCTATCAAATCTATGATTTCTCAGAGGACAGTGATGGGGATGTATTGAGGGGGGCAGCATCTCTTGCAAAAGGGGTGCAGTTGATGATGGAGGCCATTAGGGATGTGTTGAATATTACTGATACAACACCTGTGCAGGTTGAAGAGGCTTACTTTAGTGAAAATAAGAGAGCCTCGCTACCCTTCCCTGCGTCAAAAGAATGAAATGCTATTTTTGAAAAAGCATGGGAAAACCCTGAGAAAAAATTCCAGATCCCTAAAAGGGTCCTGGTGGCGTTTCCTTTCTCTGTGGAGGATAGAAAAAAAATGGGAAAACCCGCCCATTGTTGACGCGTCTGTACCCAGACTCTCAAAAAAGGTGGTTTTACCTGTTCCAAGATCGTCAAATTGATAATACGCTCAAATCCATGTACACGGCTTCAGGGGCTATATTACGTCCCACTATTGGATACTATGGATAAATCTGATGTTGAATTGTTTTTGCGTAACATTCAGGATTCGGCAGGATTTATCGTAGAATCCATGAAAGACCTGGGTTCCAAGGCTGCAGGAATTACTTCCATGCCTGTCTCAGCTCGTAGGGGACTTTGGCTGCGCCAGTGGTCTGCCGACGCGGAATCCAGGAGAGGTGTGGAGAGCCTACCCTACACAGGTCAGGCACTCTTTGGGGAAGCATTAGATGTATGGATCTCCATGGCTACAGCGGGTTAGTCACCTTTTCCTCCCTCACCTGCACCTGCTACGAAGAAACCCTTTTCTTCAGCTGCATCACAGTCCTTTCGGGTTGCTAAACAAGAAAGGCCAAACCGTCTAACACCTTCTTTAGAGGAGGTCGACCAAAATCCAAGAAACCTGCTGCTGCAGGTTCCCAGGAACAGAAGCCTGCTTCAGGTACTCCAAAGTCCTCAGCATGACGGTGGACCGAGCGACCTGGAGGTAGGGCCGTGGGGGCGAGACTCAGACATTTCAGTCACGTCTGGGTGTCGTCCGGCCTGGATCCCTGGGTACAAGATATTGTGTCCCAGGGCTACCGGCTGGAATTTCAAGATCTCCCTCCTCACCGGTTCTTCAAATCAGGCTTGCCAGCTTTGCTGGCAGACAGGGCTGTCCTGCAGACTGCCGTCCAGAAGTTGTTGGAGGCACAGGTTATTGTACCGGTCCCTCCTCATCTGCAAAACAAAGGTTACTATTCGAACATTTTCGTGGTACCGAAACCGGATGGTTCGGTCAGGCCCATTCTGAACCTAAAATCGCTAAATCCCTGTCTGAAGGAGTTCAAGTTCAAAATGGAGTCTCTAAGGGCGGTGATATCAAGTCTGGAAGAGGGGGAATTCCTGGTTTCCCTGGATATCAAGGATGCGTACCTCCACATTCCGCCTCATCAGGCTTATCTCCGATTCGCACTGGTGGACTGTCACTATCAGTTCCAGGCTCTGCCATTTGGCCTCTCCACAGCACCGAGGGTTTTCACCAAGGTGATGGTGGAAATGATGGTTCTCCTCCGCAGACAGGGGGTGAACATAATTCCATATCTGGACGATCTGCTGATAAAGGCATCGTCCAAGGAGAAGCTGTTACAGTCCATACTTTTCACGATCCACCTGCTCAGGGAACACGGTTGGATCCTGAATCTTCCAAAATCAAATTTGGAACCAACCAGGAGGTTGTCCTTTCTGGGAATGATCCTCGACACGGAAGTGCAGAGGGTGTTTCTTCCAGAGGAAAAAGCGTTGGTGATACAAACAATGGTCTGGGATGCCCTGAAGCCAGCCCGGGTGTCTGTTCATCAGTGCATTCGCCTTCTGGGAACGATGGTAAGAGGCTCTACAGTATGGGAGGTTTCATGCTCGGTCCTTCCAACTGGATCTCCTGGACAAGTGATCGGGATCCCATCTACATATGCACAGAGGATACGTCTGTCACCAGAGGCCAGGATTTCACTCCTCTGGTGGTTGCAACTACCTCACCTTCTGGAGGGCCGCGGATTCGGGATTCAGGACTGGATCCTTCTAACCACGGATGCAAGTCTCCGAGGCTGGGGCGCAGTCACTCAACGGTCTTCTCCAAGCGGCCCATCTTCTGGGAAATCGGGCCATTCAAGTGCAGTCGGACAATGTAACGACAGTGGCTTACATCAACCAACAGGTCGGTACGAAGAGCAGAGCTGCAATGTCAGAGGTATCAAGAATCATCCTCTGGGCAGAAAAACATGCGTTGGCGCTGTCAGCAATCTTCATTCCGGGAGTAGACAACTGGGAAGTGGACTTCCTCAGCAGAAACGATTTCTATCCAGGAGAGTGGGGACTCCATCCGGAGGTGTTCATGGAGGTGACAAATCTTTGGGGTATACCTCAAATAGACATGATGGCCTCTCGTCTCAACAAGAAGCTTCAGCGGTATTGTACCAGGTCGAGGGACCCGCAAGCCGTGTCGGTGGACGCCCTAGTGACTTCGTGGGTGTTCCAGTCGGTGTACATGTTTCCTCCACTTCCACTCATTCCAAGAGTGCTAAAACTCATAAGGAGAACAAGGGTTCATGCGATCCTCATTGCTCCAGACTGGCCAAGAAGGTCTTGGTACGCAGATCTTCTGGATCTACTGCTAGAAGAGCCGAGGCCTCTTCCTCTTCGGGAGGACCTGCTGCAGAAGGGGCCATTCGCCTATCAAGACTTACCGCGGCTGCGTTTGACGGCATGGAGGTTGAACGCCTGATACTAGCTCGGAAGGGCATTCTGAACAAGGTTATTCCTACCCTGATACAGGCTAGGAAAGGAGGTGCGTCTAAACATTACCATCGTATTTGGAAAAAATATGTATCTTGGTGTGAGTCCAAGAAGTTTCCTACGGTGGAGTTTCAACTGGGACGTTTTCTCCTCTTCCTGCAAGCAGGTGTGGATATGGGCTTGAGGTTGGGATCCGTAAAGTTCCAAATTTCGTCCCTATCCATTTTCTTCCAGAAACAGTTGGCTGCCCTCCCTGAGGTTCAGACTTTTTTGAAGGGAGTTCTGCACATCCAGCCTCCCTTTTTGCCGCCTACGGCGCCCTGGGATCTTAACGTGGTGTTGCAGTTCCTCCAGTCGGACTGGTTTGAGCCTCTACAGGAGGTTGAGGTCAAGTTTCTCACGTGGAAGGCTGTCACTTTGTTGTCTTTAGCTTCTGTTAGACGTGTGTCGGAGTTGGGGGCTTTGTCCTGTAAAAGCCCGTACTTGATCTTCCATGAAGGTAGGGCTGAGCTTCGGACACGTCAGCAGTTTCTTCCGAAGGTTGTATCGGCATTTCATATCAACCAACCTATTGTGGTGCCAGTTGCTACTGACTCCTCAATTTCATCAAAGTCCTTGGATGTTGTATGGGCTCTGAAAAGAAAATCGGATTCTCTGTTTGTCCTGTATGATGCCAAGAAACTTGGGTGTCCTGCTTCAAAGCAGACAATCTCTCAGGATCACTACCCAGCATGCGTATTCTACGGCAGGATTGCCATGTCCTACGTCTGTTAAGGCCCACTCTACTCGTAAGGTAGGTTCTTCCTGGGCAGCTGCACGGGGTGTCTCGGCTTTACAGCTTTGCCAAGCGGCTACTTGGTCTGGGTCGAACACGTTTGCAAAGTTCTACAAGTTCGATACTTTGGCCACTGAGGACCTGAAGTTTGGTTAATCAGTTCTGCAGGCGCCTCCGCGCTCTCCCTCCCGTTCTGGGAGCTTTGGTACATCCCCATGGTACTAATGTGAACCCCAGCATCCTCTAGGGCGTAAGAGAAAATAGGATTTTGGTTACCTACCGGTAAATCCTTTTCTCGTAGTCCGTAGAGGATGCTGGGCGCCCGCCCAGTGCTTCGTTTTCCTGCTATCGTTATTTGGTTCAGTACAACTTCGTTTTAGTTGAGTACTGCATTGTTACTTGGTAAGTAATGTTTCAGCGGTTGCTGCGTTTCAAGCTAGTTAACTTGATGTGCCTTGTATGTGTGAGCTGGGGGGAATCTCGCCACTATCTGTGTGAAATCCTTCTCTCGAAGATGTCCATCTCCTCGGGCACAGTTTATAGACTAAGTCTGGAAGGAGGGGCATAGAGGGAGGAGCCAGCCCACACTCTCAAACTCTTAAAGTGCCAATGACTCCTGGTGGACCCGTCTATACCCCATGGTACTAACGTGGACCCCAGCATCCTCTACAGACTACGAGAAAAGGATTTACCGGTAAGTAACCAAAATCCTATTTTTTCATGTGCTGCTCCCTTTCTCTAGAATTCTTTACCTCTCCCCCTCAGACTCTCCACCACCCTACAGAACTTCAAACGGGCTCTTAAGACCCACTTCTTTACCAAACCCAGCCAAATCTCATCCTAACCCTCTGTCTCATGCTCGGTCTACCCCATCTGTGTCACCCCTGTCTGTCTGCCCCTCCCCTTTAGAATGTAAGCTCTCACGAGTAGGGCCCTCTTTCCTCTTGTGCTTATCCTTTCTCTTACTTTAATAATCCTCAACTGCCCAAATCCTGCAGTTTTTTGGCCACCTTGAAACTTATCTCTATGTCATTTACTGGTGTAGTTATGCTTAGTTACCCTGTACTTGTCCTATATTGTCTTCAACTGTAAGTCACTGTTTTCCTGTTTTGATTATGTGCATATGTTCTCTGTAATTGGGCGCTGCGGGACCCTTGTGGCCAGGGCTGGTTCTTGCCCTTGTGGTGCTCCGGGCAAAAATATAGGGGCGTGGCTTCATATGGGGGCGTGGTCAGTTACGCCCCATTTTTCCCCCTTGAAGCGCCGCTGAAAGAAAAAAAGAAAAGAAAAATTTATACTTACGATCCCCGCTCCTGATTCCAGACCGCTGCAGACCTCCGCCGGCGCCGCTCTTCTCCTCTCCTCTCCTCCGATCTATGGGAGAGACGTCAGTCATGACGTCTCTCCCATAGCACAGCATAGACACTAGAGGTCAATTATGACCCCTAGCTTCTGTGCCACAATGCTGTGCAGTGTGCGATGATGTAATCGCGCACCGCACAGCAAAGGTCCTCTCCACGAAGGGAAACTAGACGCGTAGCATCTGGTTCCCTTCGCAGCGGGGGGCACAGTGGCGGATCTTGCCATGGTGCGGTGCCCTCTGGATGGCGCCCTCCGGAAGGCGGCGCCCCGGGCAAAAGTCCTGCTTGCCCGTGGCAAGATCCGCTACTGCTTGTGGCGCCATATAAATAATGGATAATAATAATAATAATAATAATAATAATAATAAATATGTTGTGGCCTGAGCAGTGTAGAGCTTACATTTATTTACTTGTTTTCAGGCCTCGAGTCCAGACTCATTTTGGAGCTGGAAAATAACTCTTTATCAGACCCGTATAAAGCGTCTGCACTAACATCAGGGAATAAGAGAATAATAACCACAGTGATTATACCAGGTAGCATAGCAGTCCTTTCCTACTATTATTCTTGTATCACATGGATCTGCTCTGCAAATTTGTTTAAAAGTGATTGCCTCATGTCAAATACGTTTAATATCTGAAATGGAACAATTACCTCTGTAAGTGTGATTAAGGGGTCTGTTTATCAATATAGGGAGATGGAAAAGATTCTAACCTCAAATTACTATTAAAAGTTAATTGTGACAGGTGAGACTGATTGACAACAGGATTCTTATTGCTTCTCCAACCAACCTTGGAGTTTCTGTGTATATGACCAAATAGGGAGTGACTTTGCCCCGTCTATGAATTGGTTTACTACCAGAAATGATGGCGTAAGTATTTCTGGCTCCCGTCACTGCTTTTGCATGAGAGGTCTATATATCAAATACCTCATGTTGCATTAACAGAGATTAATACTTGCTAACTTTATGTATCTTTTCTCTGGGAGAAGTCCCAAGAGGATATGCTGCTGACAGCTTTGGAGGAGGGGCTTGCTCTCCACGTCATTATGCCCCGCCCTTGTTACAGCATTTTAGCCTCACTTTCCTCCCTACAGGCCCGAGATTCTGAAAAATTAGGGGTAGCAATGTGAAGCTTTGCCTCGGGCACCTAGAAACCTTGCACCGGCCCTGACTGCCTTGTTATGTCCTCCACTGTATGTACTTATTGTGTTACCAATATTTGTTCTGAGATGGTTAGATGTATTCTAACTATAGGAATGCAATGTTATACAAAATTGGGACTTTGGGATCTTGGTAAAATGAGTTTTTCTGAAACGTAGACCAATGACATATAAAAATGATCCCTATTATGCTCATAGTATTATCCTCCTTTTGTGTAACACTCCTCACAGTGGCTGTAGGGAGAGACACTTCAGTACCATGTTTGTATGTATGACATGATCACAGTGTAGCTTGTTTCAGGTCCTGACGCTGGTGCTTCCCATGTCACAAAGTACCAATGTTTGTGCAGAACGGGCCCTGCATTGGTAGAATGGCTGCAGACGTCAATTGATTGACAGTCTACAGCCATTTGGGGGCTGGGAGGGGCGGTGACGACAGGCTTTCCGAAAACAGTGACCAGGGTCTCCGTCTTTTGTCAGAGATTTCCTGGCCTCTTGGTAGGAGCTACTGCGGATGGCTTACGTGACCCCATGGGTCACTCAGCTGGACGATGCTGTTGCATCCTTGGACGCAGCACTGGATAAAATGCACGCAGTAGCAGACACCTTACTACATCAAGGAAGCAGCAGCGATGCACATTCCAACCACAGCAGCGATGCACACTCCAGCCACATCTGGATCAGACACTGTGTGTATTAAATTTACTACTTCTTTTAGTCTTTTGAGAGGCAGCTGCATCAGTGTCGTGATGTGCGGGGGAGGGTGGGGGCTAGTGAGCGATACCCCTGCCACCCCCTGCTGCTCACACAGCACCCAACACCCCCAGCGCGGCTGCAGATACCTTTTTTAAATATTTCTAAAGTAGGGGCTGGCCACACCTCCCTGCACTGGCCACGCCTCCCTCTGATTACCTGGGCCGGGAACAGCTGTCGGTGCCCCTGCTGAAGCCCCTATAGTTACGCCTCATGCACAAGTACCAATACTGCACTGCGTGATCAAGTTTTTATGGGATACTTGGATTAAAGATCCATTCAGTGAACACACCCAACGTTCCCACAGGTGATTATTGTGTGCACTGAACAGACCATGGTCCCAACAACTATTTGAATATGTCTCTGTGTAACATACCATAGGCACTTAGAAAATGCCTGTGTGTGTGTGTGTGTGTGACTGCCATGGTAACATTATCCTACAGATTCCTGCTATGCTGGCATTACAATGGATGAATTCATTTTTGACACACGTGGGGGGGAGAATGACCAAATCTTGTAGAGAGATAGAGAAGTTGCTCAGAACAAGCAATCAGCTTGTATAGCACAGCCTGTAAAATGACAGAAGCTGATTGGTTGCCACTTTATCTGTTTCTAAGATTTGATAAATCCCTCCTTCCCCTGGTTTTTTTAGAGTTGTGCTTGTGGTGACCCATGTCTGTGTATTTAGGTGGTCCAGTGTACCTCAAATCAGTCTCACCAATTATGGAAGGAGAGAAGCCAAAGGTAACATTCTCTTTTCTGATTTTTTTTTTCAATTTGTATACAGTATTCTCTAGGGTCAGCCTATATCACTGACAATTCTTCATTTTTTCATTTTATAGGATGTCACCATCAAACCGATTTTTCCATCCACTTCTGTGTAAAGAAATAAGATTTTTGAAAGGTCATAAGAAATAGAAATCGCCCTTTCAGTGCCATAACCACTGACATTGAGGACAACATATTCATCATGTCAGTTACCTCAGCAGATGACGGTGCTAAAACAGAAGACATTAATTTGCACAATGAACCAAATACCACGTTACGGACATGACAAACAGAATGACAGTGGTCAGCCCCACTCTGGTGCACGAAACGGTTCCGGCCAGACATCTTTACGAAATGACGGACTATGAAACTCGAGGGTGACTCTGTACCAGTGGCATCTCTCAGAAAGCCTGTGGCTATTCCATCTCAGTTAACTGGTGAAGCAGCAACCTACATGGACATCTCAGCCTTTTAACCTGTTACTGCATTACAAGGGACTCAGTACATAGACTACTGAAAGTTACTGTAGATGGTGGAGAAGCTGTCAGTCTGCAGAGGAAGAATGAGCACGGACCCAATATCAGGGGGTTTATAAGACTAGGCCGCGTTCTCTACAACAGTCACCAAAATGCCATGGACATATTTAACTGCATCTATTTTAGAAATATCAGTATTATCAGACATGAATGTATTTGGTTATCCATTTATACAAGTGGCAAAATGCAAAAAAAAAAATAATACCTACTAGTTATAATGAAACCAATATAACATAACAGTGTGTAATCTAAGTATAACCTGGTATGTCAGCTTTATAACATATCTATTAATACATTTCTCATTAATAACTATGCCTGCGCCAAATACTTTGGGGTTAGTATTTCTGGCAGTATAAATAAAGCAATAATACAGGATTGATACCCTAATGGTACTTACTAGGAAAGCTATAGAAACATATCACATTACAGCTCTGACTTGAAATACTCTGGCGTGATATTTTTAATACCAAGGAATATATAAGGGATGATGTCAGAAATGAATAACTATGCACCTACAGCATATGAACATATATATATATATATATATATATATGCTTAACTGGATTAAAAGAAGAAACTGGAGACCCATAAGATACAAACTGGACTATTTTATATATATATATATATATATATATATATATATATATATATATATATATATATAATTGTTATCAGGTTCCAGTGGTTAGTAATAAACATGACACCTATTTCAGTTATTGTGCCTTTGGCAGAAATCTCTGGCCTTCCTTTCAGAGCTTGCACTTTTTTTAAGCAATGTCAGTTTTCTCCTGATAAACGTATAGTAGTAGTGTGGTGTATGTTATGCAGAGGGAAGCTCATGTTTTGTGTGATGTTTGTATGTGACACTCTAAAACCACATTCCCTTTTGTCTGCCCTTCCACGTACAGTATTCTTTCTAAATGCAATAGACAGGGTCTAACCTGTTACGTGGCGATCAATAAAACCTGCCTGGCAGGCTGAGGGAGAAGCATTTATTGATTGTATCTTTGCTACAGGAATGAATGAGCTTCAGAGAAAAGAAAGGAGAGAATCTGCACAAAGCAGTGTCGCTACAGTAGTTCAGATGGACAGGGCATGTATTCATCTCTGAAACCTCCTATAGGGTTATGGGCCTGATTCAAACGTGCACGTAATTGCAAGCGCAGCTGCGATATTGTACATGACGAACTTGCGAAAATATGCTAATGACTCAGACGCTGTATTCCGCACATAAGTGCCCACTTTCTGCGCCTCACATTCCCTGCTTACATACAAAAGCGGAAACAGCGGTTGCACCATGGAAGTTCTGCGCAACCCTATGCTGTATTAGAATGAGCATCTCACCTAAGACACCTGAGTCTCTTCAGCTGCATACGAATTTGCAGTGGCTGACTAGGAAACAACCAGAAAACAGTCCCGACATGTCTAGGTTTTTCTAACCACCTTGTTACCTCACACAGAAAAAAAGAATGTAGATTCACTCTCCAAACATTTTGCAATTCAACGTCACGTAAAAGTGAGGTTCTTTGCATAATTTTGGCCAAATGTATGGGCTTACCCACCACGTCCAGGTGACCTCATCATCAGGTAGGTCCCTAACATTCTAAAGGTCCAAGTCCAGAACGAAGGACAACCAGACCGCCCCAAGGCACCACAGTAGTGAGAGATAGCAGGTAAAACCCTGTTACCTCCCCCCAAATGCTGTCAATCATTTTGCAAATAAACCTCCGTGTGGTTGCTGTCGCTAATCCATCGCCCTGCGTGCATATTACCGCTTTAGATGAGTAGCAAAGTATCGCTTCGCTGCGTCTGCAGTCAACATTGTGTGCACGTGTGAATCGGGTCCCCTATGTGGTACACCTATTTGTAATTCGGTATCATATTCATTTTTTTCCTTAATGCTTGTTGCGTGTTACATTATGGTACATTCCTAACGCTGTTTGTTAGATGATGGTGCAATCTATGCCTGACAATTATTTGGGATGGTACAATCTTTTCTTAGGATGGTGCAAGTCTCTGCCATTTCTTTGGGAAGAAGTGGTCGAAATTGTCCCTCTGCTTTTACTATGAAATTGTACAATCATTGTAAGTATGGCTCCTGTTGTTATGAAGTGGTACAAATTTGCTTTTTCTCTTAATGGCAAGAAGTTGTGCAATCAATACCGTCCGTGGTACAGTAGATTTGTTTCAGACTGTACCAGAGGATATAAAGCCAGAATTTATATGTGCTTGAAGTATTAGTCTTATATGTTCATGCCAATATCTGTATCACACATCCTTTATGTGCGTTTTCTGATTTGCTTCTTGTCTACCCTGTGTATGGTCTATTGTTTGTCTTTGGCACATTTTTTCATGATTAAACATAAAGCTGTAACCGTTACTATGCTTAGTAATATTTGTATCTTTCCTTATATCATTATTGGTAGTTTTAAACAAATGGCATTGAGTAATAGACAAGAATATTATCTCACTGCAGTGTCAAACCACTGTAATCTTGTCATCTTTGTAATAAAACTGCTGACACCCATCCAAGGTAACGTAGGAATATAAACTGCTTTACTAGATAATTATGTAATTCATTTCATTATATGCTGGAGACATGGAATTATGCCCTCATTGGTAATATGCCAGTACCTTGATCTAATGTTGGCCAAGTGACTGTTCCATCCAGGAGCAGCTGATGACCCCCACTGATGCACAATTTAAGAAGGACAGAGGAAGGGGGCTTTGAGACCTAGTTATTTAGTCAAATGAATTTGGGGCTTAAATCAGACTTGATCGTAGATCGGGACACCCAGCACAGGGCTAGTCCGCCCCACATGTTTGGGTGTGCCCGGCCGCACAAGTACAAAAGCATCGCACAGCTCGACGAGTAGCTCCCTACCAGCACAACTCCTGCGTGCTGGCAGGGAGCTACTTGTCGCTGTTCGGGTCACAGTGGCTGCATGTGACCCGAACAGCGTGACGCAGCTGCGGTGGCCCGCCCCCTGCACGGTCCGGGCACGCCTGTGTGCCTAAAACGGCAGCAAATCTCCCCCGGCCCGCCCCCTCCCGCCTCTGCCTGTCAATCAGGCAGAGGCGATCGCAGGGCTGAGATGGCCGTCCGCTGTCTAGCATGTGCCGATGCACTGCGGTGCCGGCACATGTGCAATTCAGACCTGATCAGCTGCTGTGCGAAAACGCACAGCAGCGATCAGGTCTGAATTAGGCTCTTGGTCCTTTATGTGTGAAAGTGGGATGTAGTTATGTGACCGGCAGTCAGGAGACCGGCGGTCACAACACCTCCCCCTACATCCCGCCCCCTCACTATGCCGACCAACAGGGACTATTCCCACTCGTGGGTGTCCACGACACCCATAGAGTGGGAATAGAACCTGTGGTGAATGCAGGTCACCACCGAGCCCGCAAGGGGCTTGTTGTGCTTGCGCACCCCCCTTTCCCCACCCATACCCTATCATTCTGCGGCCAGAGATCCCGTCATCAGGAAGCTGAACGACGGGATCCCGGACGCCGGTAACGTGATACACACCCGTGAAACTAGGTAGACCGCAGATCCAGTTCAGTGACTGGGCTATATGATTTAATGACATAGGGCCTGATTCAGGATTTCACACTATTCCATCTGTGGGTTGCTCTCCCAATTTTCAGCAAACTACGCAAGCACTGGAGCCTGTATTCACAATTTAGAGCAATTACAGGTCATAGAGTCGTAGGCATCTCAGTCGGTAACAGAGCGATCACACGTTAGCTAAGTGTACCGTGGGTCAGTGGTGAATTTCCCATTAGGCACATGCCTAGGGAAAGCACTTGTTTGGGGGTGGCACTTGGATGCTTGTTTTGGGTATGGTAAGCCTGTACCAGTAACAGCAAAATATTTCCACTGTACTGTACCATATGCCATCGTGATTGGGTAGGACCCTGCAGCGCTGACTACATAGTACAGAGGGGGAGCCTGTTAGCACATATCAACATACATGCAGAGATGTGTGGAAAATATATGCTGCCTGCAGTTCTCCGGGGATCGGCAGCACTGTGTCTATCACAGCCGCCGCTACCGCCGAGGCACAGCATTCGGCTTCAGGGGGTCATTCCAACCCGATCGCTCGCTACAGTTTGTCGCAGCGCAGCGATCGGGTCGGAACTGCGCTTGCGCTGGCGCCGCCGGCGCATGGCAGTCGTCGGTGCCCAGCGATCGCCTCTGAGACAGAGGAGGTCGCTGGGCGGGAGGGGGCTGAACGGCGGTGTTAAGCCGCCGTTTGGGAAGGGGGGCAGTCCGGCCAACGCAGTCGTGGTCGGACCGTTGGGGGGGCGGGCCGTGACGGCTGCGAGAGCGACGAGTAACTCCCAGCCAGTTGCAAGAGCTGCGCTGGTCGCGAGTTACTCCTCAAATACAAAGGCATCGCAGCTGTGCGATGCTTTTGTATTTGTGCGGGGGGGGGGGGGGGCGGTACTGACATGCGGGGCGGACTAGCCCTGTGCTGGGCGTCCCCCCGCATGTCTGAGTTTACGATCGTAGCTGTGCTAAACTTAGCACAGCTACGATCAACTCGGAATGACCCCCTCAGTCTCCTTCAAAGGCCACCCCCAGATTCCAGTGAAACTTAGTAAATAGGAGTCTGGGGATGAGCTTATGCAGAATGCTGAGTCCAGGGTGCTGCATGGTGCCTGTGTTAGACGCATCGCTTCCAATTCCCGGAGACCTGCTGCCAGCACACACATGCAGAGATGTATGTAACATATGTGCTAACAGACTTAGTAAAAATGTATACACTATAAAAAAAAAAGTCATAGTGTTTTTTTCTCTTACGTCCTAGGGGATACTGGGAATCCATTTAGTACCATGGGGTATAGACTGGTCCACTAGGAGCCGTGGGCACTATAGAAGTTTGATTGTGCGTGCTGGCTCCTCCCTCTATGCCCCTCATACCAGACTCAGATTAGAAAACGTGAACGTGCCCGGAGGAGCCGGTCATGTCGCTGGAAGCTCCTGAAGAGTTTTCTGCATTTATTTTCTACGTTTGTTATTTTCAGGCATGATAGGATGGCACCAGCCTGCTTGCTTCGTGGGACATGGGGAGGAGAGGGGGGGGCAGATGGCCCACCCTCTCTCAGAGTTAACGGTCTGTTCCCCACTGACAGGACGCTAGTTCCTGAGGGAACTATTTGCAAGCCCTACCATGGCGAACGTACATTCCTGCAACATGTCACCACCCCTAACAGAGCCAGAAGAATGAAGAGTGGTGAGTACTAAGCCGGCGTCCCTAATCTAGGTACTTTGTCTGCGACCCGGCTAAGCTTGGCATTAGCGATAAGGGTGCTGTGTGCTGGTTCCATACTCTCTCTGTCTCCTTGGAAGGGCTCTTTGTGGGTTGTGTATTTAGCCTTTTCCTGTGTGTGTTTGCTATCACTGCTACAGTATGTCAGGCAAAGAGTGTGTTTCATGTAAGGCACAGTGTTCCTCTTCTCCAGGGGGTTCACTGGTGTGTACTCAGTGTAGTATCCCTTCCCAGGCCAGTGGGGCAGAACCAGCAAGGGTGGACTCCATTAGGGGAATGATTTCCACCATTTCTACTAAATTATCTCGGAATGAGAAAGAGACGCAATACTTAAGACAGTCTATGACTGAGTTTATGAAAAAGGACTCAGTACCCAGACCAGCGTCTCAGTCCCCTGCCATTTGTCTGCAAAAACGTTCTTTGGCCCATATCCTGCACTCTGACTCTGATAATGAGGAGTCAGAAATGGAGGAGGGTGAGGTAGACTCAGAGGTGGGGGAGGGTACTCTATCGCAGGGAATAGAGTCTCTCATAGATGCTATCAGGGAAGCCCTCAATATCCCTGATAAGGTGACGGAGGAGAGTGAGGAATCTTACTTTAATATAAATAAAAAATCCGCAGCTACTTTTCCTGTGTCAAAGGAACTCAATACCCTGTTTGAAGAACCGTGGGTTAATCCAGATAAGAAATTTCAAATCCCTAAAAGGTTGTTATCATATTTTCCTTTTCCTCCTGAGGATAGGAAAAATAGGAAAATCCACAGATAGTGGATGCATCAGTCTCCAGGTTCTCACGTAAAATTGTGTTGCCTGTCCTGGGTGCAGCCCCCCTAAAAGACGCGACTGATCACAAAATTGAGACTACGCTCAAATCTTTGTATACAGCTGATGGGGTGGCCCAGAGACCCACTATAGCATGTGGGTGGATTACGCGAGCCATTGCTAAATGGTCGGGTAACCTAATTGGGGGGGTTAGGGGTACATTTACTAAGCAGTGATAAGAGCGGAGAAGTGAGCCAGTGGAGAAGTTGCCCATGGCAACCAATCAGCACTGAAGTAACATCTATAATTTGCATACTACAAAATGATACAGAGCTGCTGATTGGTTGATGGGGAAATTTCTCCACTGGCTCACTTCTCCTTTCTTATCACTGCTTAGTAAATGTACCCCTTAGACACCTTTCCTCAAGAGGAGATTATTTTGCTCCTGCAACATATACAGGACTCTGCGAACTTTATGGTGGAAGCCATAAAAGAGATAGGCTTGCTTAATGCACGCACTACAGCTATGGCAGTGTCGGCGCGCAGGGGCTTATGGCTACACCAATGGCTGTGGACACGGACTCCAGGAAAGGCGTGGAAGGACTACCTTTCACAGGTGAGGCCTTATCTGGAGATGAACTCGACAAATGGATCTCCCGAGCTACTGCGGGTAAGTCCACATACTTACCTTCTGCAGCTCCGACAGCTAGAAAGGCTTACTCGGGACCCACTTTACAGTCCTTTTGGACCGACCAATCTAGGGGCAAGGTCAGATGTTCTTCTACTGCCGCCAGAGGTGCTATAGGAAAACCACGCAAAACAGCGACTGTTGGTTCACAGGACCAGGGCTCAGACTCTGCTTCCTCAACACCTTCCACATGACGGTGGACTGCAATGCCTGGAACACTGGTGGGTGGGAGCCCGGCTAAAATTCTTCAGTCACATCTGGACAAGATCATGCCAGGATCCCTGGGTCATAGACCGTATCTCCCAGGGCTACAGACTGGAGTTCCAGGTGCTCCCACCTCACTGATTCTTCAAATCAGGCTTACCAGGTTCACAAGAGGTAAAAATAAAAACAAGGGGTACTATTCCAGCTTGTTTGTAGTACTGAAACCGGACGGTTCGGTAAGACCGATTCTGAACCTCAAGTCGTTGAATCCGTACTTACGAGTGTTCAAATTCAAGTTGGAGTCTCTGAGAGCAGTGATATCAGGTCTGGAGGAGGGGGAATTTTTAGTATCTCTGGATATCAAGGATGCGTACCTCCATGTTCCGATCTGGCCACCTCATCAGGCTTACCTACGGTTTGCACTGCAGGACTGTCACTACCAGTTCCAGGCCCTGCCATTTGGTCTCTCCACTGCACCGAGGGTGTTCACCAAGGTGATGGCAGAGATGGTGATGTTGTTCCCGCACACAGGGAGTAAACGTGATTCCTTACCTGGATGATTTTTTAATAAAGGCTGTATCCAGGGAGCAGTTGTTGAAGAACATTGGTCTAACAGCCAGATTACTCCTGGGTCATGGGTGGATTCTGAACCTGCCAAAATCTTACCTAGAACCAATGCAGAAGCTTTGTTTCCTGGGAATGATACTGGACACAGAGTCTCAGAGAGTGTTCCTTTCCTTGGAAAAGGCAATGGTGATCCAGTTGATGGTTCGGGCTGTCTTGACGCCGACCCGAATCTCAGTACATCTGTGAATCCGCCTTCTGGGGAAAATGGTGGCTTCTTACGAAGCTATTCAGTACGGAAGGTTTCATGCGAGGCCCTTCCAGGTGGATCTGTTGGACAAATAGTCCGGATTGCATCTTCACATGCATCAGCGGATTCATCTGTTGCCAGACACGACCTGCACCCGGGGGAATGGGGCCTCCACCCGGAGATGTTCCAGTGGCTGACACATCGGTGGGGTTATCCACAGATCGACAAGATGGCTTCTCGACTCAACAAGAAGCTCAAGTGGTATTGATCCAGGTCTAGGGACTCACAGGCAGTAGCTGTAGACGCCCTGACAACTCTGTGGGTCTACAGGCTGGTGTACTTGTTTCCTCCCATTCCTCTAATCCCAAGAATTCTGAAAAGAATAAAAGCGAAAAGGTTCAAGCAATCCTCATTGCTCCAGACTGGCCGCGAAGGGCCTGTTATGCGGATCTGCTCGAGATGGTGGTAGAAGTTCCGTGGCCTCTGCCGCTTCGAGAGGATCTTCTGCGACAGAGCCCATTCATCTATCAAGACTTACCGCGGCTATGTTTAGCGGTATGGAAGTTGAACAGCTGATTCTAGCCAGGAGAGGGATTCCTGATAAGGTCGTCCCGACTATGGCCCTCATTCAGAGTTGATCGCTCGCTAGCTGCTTTTAGCAGCAGTGCAAACGCTAGGCCGCCGCCCTCTGGGAGTGTATCTTAGCTTAGCAGAAGTGCGAACGAAAGATTAGTAGAATAGCTCGAAAATCTTTTCCTGCAGTTTCTGAGTAGCTCCAGACCTACTCCTAGATTGCGATCACTGCAGACTGTTTGGTTCCTGATTTGACGTCACAAAAACGCCCTGCGTTCGGCTAGCCACTCCCCCGTTTCCCCAGCAAAGCGAATGAAAAACGTTGCTCGCCCCTGTGTAAAATTGCTTAGTTTTGTGTGAAAGTACTTGGCGCGTGCGCCCTGCGGCCCATACGCATGCGCAGAACAGCCGGTTTTTAGCCTGATCGCTATGCTGCGAACGGCAGCGAGCGATCAACTCGGAATGAGGGCCAATTATCCAAGCCAGAAAGGGGGTAACGTCTAAACATTACCATCGTATCTGGATGAAATATGTCTCTTGGTGTGGAAGCAGACATTATTCTGCGATTGAATTTCATTTGGGATGTTTCCTGCTTTTCTGCAGTCGGGAGTGGATGTGGGCCTACCCCTAGGCTCCATAAAGGTTCAGATTTCGGCCTTGTCTATTTTCTTTCAGAAACAATTGGCTTCTCTCCCTGAGGTCCAGACGTTCTTACAAGGTGTTCTGCACATCAACCAACCTATTGTGGTCCCGGTTGTTACGGACGCCTCTGCTACTTCAAAGTCCTTTGATGTTGTAAGGGCTTTGAAGGTCTATGTGAAGAGAACAGCTCGCCACAGGAAATCTGACTCGCTGTTCGTTCTTTATGATCCCAATAAAATTGGGTGCCCTGCTTCGAAGTAGTCATTTGCACACTGGATCAGGCTCACTATCCAGCATGCTTATTCTACGGCAGTTTTGCCAATTCCAAAATCTGTTCAAGCCCACTCTACTAGGTCGGTGGTTTCCTCTTGGGCGGCTGCCCGGGGTGTCTCGGCTTTACAGCTTTACAGCTCTGCCGAGCGACTACTTGGTCGGGTTAGAACACGTTTGCCAAGTTTTGCAAGTTCGATACCTTGGCCTCCGAGGACCTTCAGTTTGGTCAATAAGTTCTGCAGGAACCTCAGCACTCTCCCACCCGGTTTGGGAGCTTTGGTACTTCCCCATGGTACTAAATGGATTCCCAGTATCCCTAGGACGTAAGAGAAAATAGGATTTTAATTACCTACCGATAAATCCTTTTCTCGTTGTCCGTAGGGGATACTGGGCGCTCGCCCGGTGCTTCGTTTTTCCTGCTCTGTTACTTGGTTCAGTAATGTTGCTTGGTTCAGCTGTTGCTATCCCTGTTGGCAAGTTTGGTTTGCATGGCTTTCCTGGTTGTGCTGGTTCGAATTCTAACCACTTTCATTTTCTATATCCTTCTCTCAAAGTATGTCCATGTCCTCCGGCACAGTTTCCTAGACTGAGCCTAGTAGGAGGAGCATAGAGGGAGGACCCAGCAAACACAATCAAACTTCTATAGTGCTCATGGCTCCTAGTGGACCCGTCTATACCACATGGTACTAAATGGATTCCCAGTATCCCCTACAGACTACGAGAAAAGGATTTACCGGTAGGTAATTAAAAATAGGATTTTAATACCTACCGGTAAATCCTTTTCTCTTAGTCCGTAGAGGATGCTGGGGACTCCGTAAGGACCATTGGGTATAGACGGGATCCGCAGGAGACATGGGCACACTATAAGATTTGAATGGGTGTGAACTGGCTCCTCCCTCTATGCCCCTCCTCCAGACCTCAGTTAGGGAACTGTGCCCAGGGAGATGGACATTTCGAGGAAAGAATTTATTGTTTAAACACGGTGAGTGTCATACCAGCTCACACCTCGAACATGCCACAGAACGTGGCATTCAACAGAACACCAGCCAATGGCATGAAAAAATATACAGCCATATGCTGAGAGAATATGTAACACAACCTGTGTGTCAAACACAACCAATAATAGGAAACCGCATGCCATGGCATGAATAACATCAGCAACAGTCTGACTGAAAAGAAACACCACAAAAGTGTAACCATAACCAATAACTGCAGGTACAGTACGCACTGGGACGGGCGCCCAGCATCCTCTATGGACCAAGAGAAAAGGATTTACCGGTAGGTATTAAAATCCTATTTTCTCGTACGTCCTAGAGCATAGGTTTTCAAACTCGGTCCTCAGGACCCCACACAGTGCATGTTTTGCAGGTAACCCAGCAGGTGCACAGGTGTATTAATTACTCACTGACACATTTTAAAAGGTCCACAGGTGGAGCTAATTATTTCACTTGTGATTCTGTGAGGAGACCTGCAAAACATGCACTGTGTGGGGTCCTGAGGACCGAGTTTGAGAACCACTGTCCTAGAGGATGCTGGGGACTCCGTAAGGACGATGGGGTTATACCAAAGCTCCAGAACGGGCGGGAGAGTGCGGACGACTCTGCAGCACCGATTGAGCAAACATGGAGGTCCTCATCAGCCAGGGTATCAAACTTCCAGAACTTAGCAAAAGTGTTTGAACCCGACCAAGTAGCCGCTTGGCAAAGCTGAACCGCCGAGACCCCTCGGCATCCGCCCAATAAGAGCCCATCTTCCTAGTAGAATGGGCCTCCATTGACTTCGGTAACGGCAATCCAGCCGTAGAATGAGCATGCCGAATCGTATCCCAGATCCAGCGCGCAACAGTCTGCCTAGAAGCAGGGGCCCCAATTTTTCTGGGAACATACAGGATAAACAGAGGTTCTGTTTCCCCAATCTGAGCCGATCTGGCGACATAAATATTCAAAGCCCTGACTACATCGAAAGACTTTGAATCAGCCAATGCTTAAGTAACCACAGGCATCAAAATAGGCTGGTTTCTGTGAAACACAGAAACAACTTTTGGCAGAACTATTCCGAGTTCTCAATTACGCTCTATCCACATGGAAGATCAAATAGGGGCTCTTGTGAGACAAAGCCGCTAATTCCGACACTCGCCTTGCGGACGCCAAGGCCAATAGCATGACCACTTTCCAAGAAAGTTTAACACAACCTTTCGTAAAGGTTTCAACCCGTGTTACCTAAGAAACTGCAACACCACGTTAAGGTCCCACGGTGTCACCGGGGGCACAATTGGAGGTTGAATGTGCAGCACTCCTTTCACGAAAGTTTGAACCTCTTGAAAGGTGGCCAATTTTTTTTAAAGAAAATCTATAAGGCCGAAAACTGCACTTAAATGGAGCCTAACTTTAGGCCCGCATGCACACCTGCTTGCAAAAACTGGAGAAAAATCGACCCAGCTAAAATTCTTCCGAAGGGGCTTTCTTGGAATCACACCAAGACACATACTTCCTCCAAATATGGAGGTAAAGCTTCGCCGTTACTCCTTTCCTAGCTTGAAGCAATGTGGGAATGACTTCACCTGAACTACCCTTTCGGGCTAGGATAAGGCGTTCAAACGCCATGCCGTCAAACGCAGCCGCGGTAAGTCTTGATACACGCCCGGTCCCTGCTGCAACAGGTCCTCTTGTAGAAGAAAAGGCTATGGATCTTCTATGAGTAAGTCTTGAAGATCTGGATACCAAGCCCTCCTTGACTAGACTGGAACAATGAGGATCGCCTGAACCTTTGTTCTTCTTATGTTTATCACCTTCAGAAAAAAGTGAAAGTGGAGGGGACACATAGGCCAACTGAAAACACCCAAGGTGTCACGAGGACGGCCACTGCTATAGCTTGAGTGTCCCCTGACCTGGAACAATATCTCCGAGATCCCTCGTTGAGGCGAGACGCCATCATGTCCAATAGAGGCATTCCTCAAACTTGTCACTTCTGTGAAAAACTTCTCGATGACGACTGCATTTCTCCTGGATGGAGATTGCGTCTGCAGAGGAAATCTATTTCTCCGTTGTCTACATCCGGAACGAAGACTGCCAATATAGCGTTTTCCTGCCTTTCCGCCCAGCGGAAAACTTTTGTGGCTTCCGCCATTGCCGCTTTGCTCCTTGTTCCGCCCTAGCGGCATACCTACGCCACTGCTGTTAAGTCGTCCGACAGAATTAAGACGGTATTCCTGTATTTCTCTGAGTCAGTGCATACGTCTTGTAGACGCACGGCAGCAAGCTGCAATGTTCTAGATAAGACCCAAGGAATATCCCATTTCTCCCCAGGGTAATTATATCGGATAACAAGGTAACCGACCATTTCTGAATACAAACACCCCCCCATGCGTATATAATGCAAATATCATCAAAGCATATAATTAAAAATATAACTTAGCTTCCTGTATACGATCCTTTTTGACAGGGCCCCGTGTAGACCAGGGGTAGACATTCACTTTATTCTATCCACGGCGGGAGAAGAATAAACACACGGACACCTCGTGAGGATTCGAGACCATCTTGTCACGGCTGACCTAGAGATTCTTCAACAGAGCGACCAGCACATGAGAAGGAACAACTTTACTTCAGCATTCATAATAAATTGTAATATAAAAGTACACATTTAAATACACATATATACACATATATCTATATATACATCTCATATATATATATATATATATATATATATAATCTGTCAGGAACACCAGGGTCCCTAATGACATTAATGTGTTCTGAATGTGTATGAACACGTACTGAATGCCCATGTTGTGGATCTAAACAGGAAACATTATGGCCGACAGAAAACAGAGTATTCGTGTCGACAACAGGGAGTATCAACTGGGCAAAACAACATTTCTGCGACCCCCGAGGGATCTGAGGGAAACATATACCTAATTCCACTAGGACGCCCCCACAAATACTATCACGTCTGTGCTCGAGCTACAGCTCACTGCAAACGTATCATACATATATACACATACAGGTATAGGTTTGGGTTTTTTTAATATAATTTTACACCCAATCATAATCGTTCTTGCCGACAGGGTCACCCACATACATCTGTGTTCCCCAAACAGTGCTTACTTTGGAAAAGCTTACAACTACTGACATGCTGACACTTAATCTCAGGAATCAAGTACCATCTGGAGTCTGCAATGCCGACAGAGGGATACCCACATCTGTATGTGGTAGAGCGCTCACACATGTCGACACACGTGTACTAACCACCCACCAACATTGCTAACATGGGCAGATTTCTGACAGGGAAAACACAGAAAACTTTTTACCAACTCCTTGTACCAACGCCCATTATATCTATCTATCTATCTATCTATCTATCTATCTATCTATCTATCTATCTATCTATCTACCTATATATATATATATATATAGTGCCACATGGATGAACCTATAATGCACTACATAACTGTGCCCCCCCTCATTTTACACTGTTAGGTGTATAACAGTGCTTAGGCGGGCCCAGCATCTCTGTGAGGAGAAAATGGCGCTGTATAGAGTTGTGAGGGCTAAGCCACGCCCCCTTCTCGGCGCGCTTCAGCCCCGCTATCTTTTTACCTTTATATACTGGCGGGGGTCCATATACAGTGCCAATGGACTGTATACATCTTTGCCAGGCTTTTTTGTGAGGTATATTGCTGCCCAGGGCGCCCCCCCCCCCCCCCTGCACCCTTGTAGTGCCGCTTGTATGTGGGAGCAATGTCTTCTGTTCTTCTAATACTCACCCGGCTTCTGTCTTCTGGCTTCTGTGAGGGGGGTGACGGCGCGGCTCCGGGAACAAGCAGCTAGGCGCACCAAGTGATCGAACCCTCTGGAGCTAATGGTGTCCAGTAGCCTAAGAAGCAGAGCCCTTAACTCAGAAGAAGTAGGTCTGACTTATCTCCCCTCACTCCCACGAAGCAGAGCGCCTGTAGCCAGCAGGTCTCTCTGAAAATAAAAAACCTAACAAAAAGTATTTTCAGAGAAACTCAGGAGAGCTCCCCTAGTGTGTGTCCAGCCTCTCTGGGCACAGAATCTAACTGAGGTCTGGAGGAGGAGCCAGTTCACACCCATTCAAAGTCTTATAGTGTGCCGATGTCTCCTGCAGATACCGTCTATACCCCATGGTCCTTACGGAGTCCCCAGCATCCTCTAGGACGTATGAGAAATCTTATTTTTGTATAATTCTATTAAATGGCAATCAGCAAAGGAGTGCTTGTAATCAATCAATGAAAATAATAAAATTATAGGGGGAGGGGGGGTTGAGGAAGCCTTTACTGTTGTGCCTAGGGGCATCCTCACCCCTAATTTGGCCACTTGGACTTGCATGCTCCTCAGAGGTGAGTGTTTACAAAAATCTGTACAACTCCAGACTGGTGCATATGCATGTTGACGGTGATGAAGGCTACCTGCACCAGTGGATGGATGGGATTGGTGTGGTCACATGTATGCTGTCAACTCTGACTGCAAATGAAGATCCAATTTATTTCCTAGCACGACCCATAGTGTTTGGTCAGCATCAGTAAGGATAATGAAAGCACTGTAAATAGAGAATGCAGGGCGCATCAGTAAATTTTGTTAACAAGGTCTCACTGCATAGTTGGAAATGATATAACGTAGCCATAAATACAGTTTCATCTACTATATGAACCTGTTTAATGCTTGTGTAATAACACAAAATTGGAGCGTTCGAGGGGGGAGGATATCAACACTCACCCAGCTTGCACCAAACAGAATGAGCAATAAGGGTAGAATGGAGGCAGAGTGGGACCCGCTGCAACCTACAAACAACACAACCATGGTAAATACACTTGTTTTTTACATTTGGAGCACACCTACGGTGGGAGGACCAAGGGCCCGATTCAGATAATTAATTAGAGTTATTATTCATTAGAGAAATATTGTTACACTACTAGTATTTGTTTGCATAGATTCATATTATCAGTATGTAATGTATTAAGCATTTTTTTCAGAAAATGATGTAGAAACAGCAGTTTATGCATGATTTTATGAATTGATGCTATGTACTAACAGCCTAATGCTGGAGATTACACAGAAATCTGCAGAAAGCTAATAACTAGTGCTGCAGACCGCAGTCCCCATAATTATCAATGGGGACTATGGCCGGACTCCTATGTACCAAACTACAAAATGCGTAGCTTTTCAGAGTTTGGCCATGCTGGTTTCCGCCGACCTCAGATAGCGTTACTCACTTTATGCCTAAGGAGGAATATTTGCGGGAGATAGCTCTTCCGATCCTTCTCCTGCAGCCTCTGGTTGGATCTGGAGACTGACACTATGCCCATGCATGCGCAGTGTCAGATACCCCTGGAGGAGTGTGAAAGACTCCTCTGATGCAGCCGGGATCTAACGCTCTGAGACATTGGTTATCACGACCGCTGTTCATACAGGTTACACTTAGTACATAGGGGGTCATTCTGAGTTGATCGCAGCAGGATTTTTGTTAGCAGTTGGGCAAAACCATGTGCCCTGCAGGGGAGGCAGATATAACATGTGCAGAGAGAGTTACATTTGGGTGTGGTGTGTTCAATCTGCAATCTAAATTGCAGTGTAAAATAAAGCAGCCAGTATTTACCCTGCACAGAAACAAAATAACCCACCCAAATCTAACTCTCTCTGCACATGTTATATCTGCCACACCTGCAGGGCACATGGTTTTGCCCAACTGCTAACAAAAATCCTGCTGCGATCAACTCGGAATTACCCCTATAGAGTGGGTATTTTCAAAAAATGAAAATATTGGTCACGGTGCAGTGCCACCACTATACATAAATAAGCCCCTCAGTCTGTTCTACCGAAACAGCCTTACCAACTGCATTATAAAATAATAAATGCAATCAAAACATTTTTCTTAACCTATTAGCATAAAATTGCTAATTTAATTGATATTATTTACACTGATTACAAGAGATTTTCATGCTGTGTTAAATTAGTACTTCCATGTCTAAAAAATGCCTTGTTCAAAATGTTTCTTGGAGATGCCATGTAATTATGCTTTCATTTTCCAGAAGAGACTGGCCACTAAGTTTCACTGTTTTATTTTTATCGTTGGATTAGACAATGATTTGGTTTTCACTTGGTGAAAGCAGACAATATTGCCAACACCCACTCAAATTAATCAATACGAGTCTATTGAGAGATAACATTCTCAGTGACTAATAAATTCTACACATCTAGCCAAACTCATATAGATAAGGATGTAATATAATCCTTATGTAATACATGATTTCCACACACAGTGTAAGCAAACATGCAAAACCTATTTTCATTTATTAATAGGGTAAACTGCATGTATGCCTTTACCAGAATGGGGCTACAGCTCTGGGTAATAGCAAACGTTAGACTGAAGCTGTTCTTTGCATTTTGCTACATCTCTGTGAAAGTTTGCTACACATATAAAATCAACGTGTTCTTATCCATCCACCTCATAGATACAGGGCCTGTTTTACACATAATGCTGCCACAATTGCAGTTGCTTTCCATGTTCCATACAGTAGACATCTATACTATTTTTTAATCAGCCGTAATTCCTCTCAGTTGTATACGGAGCCCACAAGGCATGCACAGTGGCCTGATTCAAAGAAACATAGAATTTGACGGCAGATAAGAACCACTTGTAGTGGCAAACACAGGATTTTGAAATGGGGGTTTCCAAATAATTGGTCACCAACAATGTAAAAATTTATTACTTTATGAGAGTTGTATAAGGTATATGCTAAAAGAAATTATTTTAGAATTTAGTTGCATACTGTGGAATCATGTAGTGATTAAAGTGAATTATTTAGCTGCAACTTATTAGGTTCAGCGCTGTTGTGATTTACGTATTGATAGTGTATGAGCTTCCTTTAAATGGCATATATATATTGATTCAAGCTTTTTCACATTTAACAAAGATATTTACTGCTCCTCACTTCTTTAGGTTAGTGTTTCCTTAAGAAGCTTCACAGATATATTATAAGCAACATTGTATTTCAAAGCATGAATTACTCATTGTTATAACGCCAGATGTATTCCAAGGCCAGTCAAGCATATCGCCAAAAGTTATGAACATTGGGGAGGATTTTGACCTGTCCTGACCTCCAGAAGGGATGTTCCGGGGAAAGCTGATAATCGCAAAGCAATAAATATGTTTTAATTGCAATTTATAATATTGTTTGACAGATGACGTGTTTCAGTTTTCAAGACATACATGGTGCATGCTGATTGGCTAATTGTATTGGCACACATGAATCCTTTGTTCTTCTGCTATAAAAATAAAGCCATGATGGCCCCCTAACAGATCAACCATGAACTGCTTAGGTTACACAATGATCCGGTGTCACTTATTCATTCACTGATCTCCAACCGGTTGCTAAGGGAAACAGCATTCTGACTGATGACTGAAGAGAATTCATAATCAGACCTGAATAGGTTAACATACCCTATCATTTTGGGGGCTCGTCCGGGATATTCCAGCATCTCCTCCACTGGCAATAAATCCTCTGATCTTTCAGGAACCGCTGATAACAAACAAAACCGGTAAGTGAGATTTACTGTGTAGATTTCTACCTGCTCACTTGAACTCAGCGCTTCTTGTGTAAATCAAGGGGAAGTCCAGTCGAGAAGGTCAGAGAATATCTTAAAGAGCCCAGCGTCAGTCAGAAGAAATTTTTTTAAGGTACCATACATGTATGTTATATTGTTGAATTATGTTATATTGTTGAATTGTGGGTAAATAATTTCAGATAATTTGTCACAAGTGCACAGGGGTAATTAATCAAGTATGCAGAAAACCTTAAATTGTGCAAATACTGATGTGTGTTTGTTGAGAAAATAGAGCCGTTTTATAAAGGTGGCGCATGGCCAAGATATGTTCTAATGCTGATAACCAGTTTGAATTGATAAATAACCAAAGAGGTATATGCAAATCTTGTACCTGTGTTGTTGTGTTAAGAAAATATAAAGGGTCTGTAGCACCAAGATTGCTGGCAATTACAAGCACTGCAGTCTCATTTGGTTATGTGGAAAATGATGATGAATTTTATTGTACAAAAGGTTGTCATTTTAAAAAGAGAATTGTTGGAACATTACATTAAGAATGATTGATTTAACATCATAACCTATTGGCCTAGGAACCACATAATTCCAGGTCTAAGACCCATGTGCCGTGCAGTCTCAAACAGCTGCCGTGCACGCAGATAACAGATATAGGATTTACTGTCATCTTTGTTTTTGTATCCTTGCACTGTTATATGTACTCTGTCAATATGCTTTTGAAAAGGTGGGGGGGAGTCGGGTTGTCTGCTGAATAATGAAACTAGAGTCTCCTACACACACTGATAGGTATTTCTAAGCAGTCCCCGGAGTTAGCTGTTACTTTCTGAAGAGAAACAAGCATTAAACTACAACAGGGATACTGATACAAGCAGGGGTCCATATAGGCAGGGGGATAGACCCTTGGAGTAACTTAACAATAATATTAGGGACGCATCTCAGTCATCCAGAAGAAATAATCTATTATGCAGGTCTCACTTGGGGAGCAGTACTAACAAATTCTCCACCAACACAGGGAGGAAGGGGCAACACTACAACCCCAGTCATTTGTCCACAGACGGATTGAAGAAGCTCTTTTAGGGATTCTTTAACAGGAGATTTTAATTCCCTCAAAAGGAGTTATTAAAATACCACATCAGGATGGGTTCAAACCCGTGGATATTGTTGATAACAGGGAGGGTAATGAATCTCTGAAAGGAATTTCAAAAAGAACAGGCTTCCCGTCACTTGACCTAGATAGAGATTCTTTAAAAGGAGATTTTAAGTCCCTCAAAAGGAGTTATTAAAATACCACATCAGGAGGGGTTCCGCGCACGTTCACCCAGGCATGGGAGCGCGGTCTGAAAAGATGTCAGGGCCCGACAAACCCGTGGATATTATTGATAACAGGGAGGGTAATAAATCTCGGAAAGGAATCAAAAGAGCAGAAGGGACACTTGACCTAGAGAAATGGGAAAAATTTGCCTCCTGTAACAAGAGTTGGATAATTCATAATAGTAGAGATCAAGCATCCATCTGGATCACTGAAGCACAAGAAAGAGAAAATGAAACAATAAGAAAAGCCAAAGAAAAGAATGCCATACCGAAGGTAACAGTTCACGTTGTCCAGGAACAAAGCAAGTGGAAAATCAGAAACCCAACGCAAGGGGCCACAGGAAGGAACTCAAAAGAAGGAACCAAGCAAGATGACAGAAAGTGTTATTTCTGTAAGAAAAAAGGACATTTCAAGAAGAATTGCAGAAAATACAAGAAATGGTGTGAAAACCAGCAAGAAAAACCTAAAGCATAACTGAGACCTAGTCCAGCAACAGCACCTCCACACTATACCCCACCCTTATACCCAGACATGCATGCACACCAAGGTACCCATAGTATGAACAGAATGCAATTACCTACAAGCTCACTAACAGTGAAATTAAAAAGATACGAGCAAGGAAAAGAGTGACGAATAATCAGCCCTATTTTAGAAGGATCTGTGGTTGAAAATCCGAATGATTTACCTGAGCTATGTGTACAGAGTATGCCCCAGTGTCCTGATACTTTATCACAAGAAACCCCAACAAGACCAACCAAAGAAATTGGGCAGCTAAAGTTCCCCTTATGTTTAAACGAGTGATAGACACCTGCAATCAAGTTATGAGTCCAGAAAATAATAGTCCACAATCAGGAACTATAGGCGAAAGGGTGCAAATCAGGTGAAGAGGAGAAGCAAGGGGTCAAGACACAGCCTCTACAGCTTTTCATGCCCAGGTGCATAATGTACAGAATAAACTGACATATTTTCCAGAAAGATTGTGTCCGGTATGTCAGTTTTGCGTTCCAGAAGGATATGATCATTGCCTGTTTCTCTGTATCCAGCACAAGTACAGAGAATACGCAACCCAGATAATGCAGCCAGGACGAACGAACCATACATCGTACAGAGCCAACACCACAAACCATGGTATGGCAATGACCTCGCAAATATAGTTGCAGAATCCCCAGATCCTAGATAAAACCCAATAGCAGTTTATGCCTATATGGAAAGAATTCAAACCATATGGACACCGGCATGGGTCGACTACCACCAGTTGTGTGAAGCTATACCAGGACCAGCAACTGCCCAAACAGTAAGCACCATGTTAAAAACAGATGCAGTAGATGATTGCCCAGCCATAACGGACGTTCCGACAGAGAAAAATAGAACAACGTTTGAAAGTGGAAAGATGTACATGACAAGACTTAAGAGATGGTGTCATGCACAGACACTCAGGGCACCAGCAGCCCCAGACTTGAAACAGGAAAAGACTGAGTCCATCAGAACTTACTATGATAAAGTCACTATACGACACACAAGATGATAGAATATGAAGGTGTGCAACTCCTGTGTCGACAACAGTGTACTCAGTCACCACTGGCAGTTCGATAAAAGTGACTTTACCCACAGGAGACCCAAGGGTTTCAAGAGCTGTTTTTATGCACAACCAGATTCCTCTACGTTTACTTACAGATCAAGCCATTGCAACGACTGGATTGGGAGATTAAGCCCTACCCTTGCAAGAAAGCAAAGATGTAACCTGAAATACAAGCTGCTATACAAGACCAACTCTCACAGGAAAAGTAAGACAAAGAGGAACAACAACTCCCAGCATAAACATCATTATGTTAAACATCAGCCTGGGTGGACTTGGACTAAGAAAATGACATGCTAGCAGCAGTGAGAAAGAATATGCAAGTTAAGAAGGACAAAGAAAGACATCTGACAAGTGGTCAGTACTACCTGGCAAGATTACAGAGATAATGCCATGATTTAAAGCAACAGAAGCTCCGGGATTTAAAGCAAATAATAAGGAACAAGACAGAAAAAAGTTCCAGAAAACAAATGAATGATGCTTCTTCTGCCAATATGAAGTACAAGCTTCTTCAGGTACTCCCCAGTGAACATAATGTCTCCAGAAGGAACAGCAGAAGGTATGATTACAGTCACCTTGCCCACTGGAGAAATACGTCTGTGCCTAATGAATACTGGAGCCAGCACACGCAGAAGACAGCAGAGGGAGATACTACAAGAACTGATGATATCAGAAATTCTTAAAGGGACAGGAGATGAGAGAAATGCAGTCACCAATACCAGCCCAATTCTTGACCTTGGAGTACATGTCCAGTGACTTTGCTGAAGCACAATGTACTAAAGCTTATCTAAGGAGAATACAGTACACACCAGCAGAAGTTTAACTTTCCAGCAACTTATCAAAGGAAAGAACAAAAAAGCCATTTAGAAGCAAGTTAAAACAGAAGTTCAGTATTGGCTCATTCCCGCAGTACCAGTTGTAGAAGAAAGGAAGCAATACTACTGGACCAGAATAGCCCTGTGGAGGGGCTATATCACCAAGTGATATATCCACAAAACACACAGCTAAATACAGGATGTGAATGAACTGCTGATTGCCACCACTACTAAAAGAAGCACCAAGAAGGGGCAGTGTCCTTAGTGAAGTTTCTGGAAGAACAAGACTGCAGAGCCTCAGAAGGAGAAATTGCAGCTAGTCAAGCAAGAGTTAATCTTCCTAGGACACTCAAGGTACCAGACATCTAACAAAAGTGAAAAGGCAGAAGTCCTAGAAGAGGACAAGAGCACAGGCATAGTGCTGAATCATGAACTTATCATCCAGGGTCCACATGCAGGTACAGAGAAGCTTCAACAAGCAAGAACCAAACACCTGTCAGTGGCAAGACTGACCATGTATGAAGTAGCACTGCCAAAATGCGACAAGTAACCATCAGAAGATGTATTACCCTCAACGCAGCAACCCTTTTCCAACATTAATCAATAAAGGTGTTGAATCTCAAGATTCAAAAGGAGGGACAATTACCCCAAGGCAGGAGCCACTAGTCCATCAGATTTCTCAGAGGCAATGGCATTAATTCTGCAGAAATGGAGACCACACTTTACAGACACCCAGTTAGTTGGTTATTGCAGAGAATGGATTCCATCGGCCTCATTACTGATGCAGCCCCTATATGAATTAATAAAAAAAGGAGGCGTCAGCAGAAAACAGGGACACCATTGAAGAAGCAGTAAGACAACTAAAGCAAACCATAATCACAGCCCCAGCATTGGGATTGCCTGATTACAAAAAAGCCTTTTAACCTATTCTGCCATGAAAACAGAGGGCATTCTTTAGGGGTGCTCACCCAGAAATACGGACCAAAACAAAGACCAGTGGCATACTATTCAGCCCAGCTGGATCCGATTATCAGAGGAGCACCATCCTGTGTCCGAGCAGTGGCAGCAGCAGCAATAATGAAGGAAAAGGTGACAGACATCATTGTGTTTGATCATCCACTGTGTATACAAGTACCTCACGCTGTAACAGAAATATTAAGTCAAGAAAATAGCAAGCATCTTTCTGCAGCCAGACTTACCAAATATGAAGTGATTGCCTAGCCTTCATGGAATTAGAGACTTTACCTCTTCCTAATGTCCAAGATACACCATTGGACAATCCAGACATGAACCTGTTCGTCGATGGATCAAGATATTATGATAATGGATCCCCAAAGACAGGATATGCAGTAACAACTGAAACTGAAGTCATAGACTCTGGAGCATTGCTACCAAGCATGTCAGCACAAGAAGCAGAACTCATAGCAATGACCAAAGCCTGCATACATGCTGAAAACATGACAGCTAACATCTAGTCCCAGGATTACGCTGTTATATGGAAAAGTAGGGACTTCAAAAGTGCAAACGGAAAACCCATCAAACATGCCAGTTTGATTATGGAACTCTTCAGAGTATTGGAACTACCTAAAAGAATTGGAATAATCAAGGTACAAGTCTTAGTAGCTCAAGACGTGAAGCTAAAGGAAATGCATTTGCAGATGCAGAAGCCAAGAGAATTGCCTTACAATCAAAAGAACCTGAGCAAGTCTTTGTAGCTCAAGATGTGAAGCAAATGCCCAGTGAACAGGAGCTGATCAAAATTCAACAACAAGCATCACAAGGAGAAAAGGAGAAATGGAGACGATTGGGGGCAGAAGAAGATGAACATGGACTTTGGAAGTCAAGAGAATTGAAGTACTGTCTACCAGCAGCTCTATTTCCACCTATATTACAAGTAGCTCATGGACAAGTACACCATTCAAAGGAAGCCACGGTGAATAGAGTACAAGAGCATTAGATAGCTCCAGGCTTCAATAAAGCTGCAACAAACTTTGTAGCAGGATGCTGGATCTGTGGAATCAGCAATCCAGGAAAAAGAACCAAGACACCTCTAGGAACTATACCCAAAGCCTCTTACCCATTTGAAAGACTACAAATTGACTATATACAGTGGCGACGAAGCAGTCCATATGAATATGTACTAGTAGCAACGGACATGTTTAGTCACTGGGCCGAAGCCTGGCCAGTAAGCAAAAACCACTGCAAAGAAACTGATAGCAGAAGTAGTATGTAGATTTGGGATACCTGAGGTTATAGAATCAGATAGAGGTACACATTTCACAAGAGAAGTCATGCAGCATATAATGAAAGATTTGGGGGTACAGCAGGCCTTCCATGTGCCTTACCAGCCCCAGGCGAGTGGGAGGGGGGACATCTGAACTTTGACCTTAAGCTAAAACTACAGAAAATGACAGAAACCAAAAGAACTTGTCCAGAATACCTACCTATAGTCTTGTTTAATATTAGGACCACACCCATGAAACCTAGTAAGCTGACTCCATATGAGATATTGTTTGGGTCAGCTCTAAGAACAGGTTGTTATTATCCACTACAGTTACAACATAATCATGGTGATTTAACAGGTTATGTACAGGAGGTCTGTAAAACATTGACTAACCTCCATGGCCGAGTGTTTTCTTCCATTCCAGACCCAGAAGGATCAGCTACGCATAAGCTAAATCCAGGAGATTGGGCCTATTTAAAGAGACATGTGAGGAAGACCTTTGAACCAAGATATGATGGTCCATATCAAGTGCTGCTAACCATGTCTACCTTAAATTAAGATGAAAGGTCGTGATACTTGATTACATGCATCCCACTTGAAGATGTTGACAGTGACTCTCCAGCCAGAAGAATGAAGTTGCTTATCCTTTGATTGTTGTTAGGGGTAATCCCCAAGGTTTGGACTATAAGTCCAGGGGACTGGTTTACTGAAAGAAAATAGTTCAGGCCTAGATAGTGTAGGTAGATATTAGGGAGAAAAAGTGGAATCAAAAAGAGGGGAAATGATAGTGTATGAGCTTCCTTTAAATGGCATATATATATTGATTCAAGCTTTTTCACATTTAACAAAGATATTTACTGCTCCTCACTTCTTTAGGTTAGTGTTTCCTTAAGAAGCTTCACAGATATATTATAAGCAACATTGTATTTCAAAGCATGAATTACTCATTGTTATAACGCCAGATGTATTCCAAGGCCAGTCAAGCATATCGCCAAAAGTTATGAACATTGGGGAGGATTTTGACCTGTCCTGACCTCCAGAAGGGATGTTCCGGGGAAAGCTGATAATCGCAAAGCAATAAATATGTTTTAATTGCAATTTATAATATTGTTTGACAGATGACGTGTTTCAGTTTTCAAGACATACATGGTGCATGCTGATTGGCTAATTGTATTGGCACACATGAATCCTTTGTTCTTCTGCTATAAAAATAAAGCCATGATGGCCCCCTAACAGATCAACCATGAACTGCTTAGGTTACACAATGATCCGGTGTCACTTATTCATTCACTGATCTCCAACCGGTTGCTAAGGGAAACAGCATTCTGACTGATGACTGAAGAGAATTCATAATCAGACCTGAATAGGTTAACATACCCTATCAGTATTTTTAACCATTGTGCTAAGACACATTAGCAATATCCAATGTCAACCCTCTGTCGACTGTACAGCAGTACGGATGGTGTAATGAGGTCATGGGATCGAATCCCAACATGGGAACTGTGTGGAGTTTGTACATTCTCCCTGTACTTGCGTGGGATTCTTCTGGGTACTCCGGTTTCCCTCCACAATCCAAAAATATACTGGTAGGTTAACTGGCTCCGAATACCCTCCCCCTTCATAGGACAGACAACATGGGCACATAATTTCCTCCCCAGCAACCCTCCTTCCCTCCATAGACAGAAAGACACAGCACTGACATTCCTCTACTCCCCATAAACAGACAGACACAGCACCGACATTCCTCCCCTCTCCATAGACAGACACAGCACCGACATTCCTCCCCGTATACTGACACAGCACCGACATTCCTCACCTCCCCATAGACAGACAGACACAGCACCGACATTCCTCACCTCCCCGCAGACAGACACAGCACCGACATTCCTCACCTCCCCATAGACAGACAGACACAGCACCAACATTCCTCCCTGTAGACTGACACAGCACAGACATTCCTCCCATCCCCATAAATAGACAGACACAGCACCGACATTCCTCCCCTCTTTATGACAGACAGACACAGCACAGACATTCCTCCCCTCTTCTTAACAGACACAGCACAGCACCGACATTCCTCCCCTCTCCATAGACAGACACAGCACCGACATTCCTCCCCTCCCCGTAGACAGACACAGCACCCTCCCCCTCCATGGGACAGATAACATGGGCACATAATTTCCCCCCCAGCAACCCTCCTTCCCTCCATAGACAGAAAGACACAGCACCGACGTTCCTCCCTTCCCCATAGACAGACAGACACAACACCGACATTCCTCCCCGTAGACTGACACAGCACCAACATTCCTCACCTCCCCGCAGACAGACAAACAGACACAGCACCGACATTGCTCCCCATAAACAGACCGACACAGCACCAACATTCCTCCCCTCTTCATGACAGACAGACACAGCACCGACATTCCTCCCCTCTTCATGAAAGACACAGCACCGACATTCCTCCCCTCTCCATAGAGAGACACAGCACTGACATTCCTCCCCTCCTCGTAGACAGACACAGCACCCTCCCCCTCCATAGGACAGACAACATGGGCACATCATTTCCCCCTCAGCAACCCTCCTTCCCTCCATAGACAGAAAGACACAGCACCGACATTCCTCCCTTCCCCATAGACAGACAAACACAGCACCGACATTTCTCTCGTAGACGGACACAGCACCAACATTCCTCACCTCCCCGTAGACAGACAGACACAGCACCGACATTCCTCCCCATAAATAGACAGACACAGCACCGACATTCCTCCCCTCCTCATGACAGACAGACACAGC
This sequence comes from Pseudophryne corroboree, assembly GCF_028390025.1. Classification (NCBI taxonomy): domain Eukaryota; kingdom Metazoa; phylum Chordata; class Amphibia; order Anura; family Myobatrachidae; genus Pseudophryne; species Pseudophryne corroboree. The sequence goes on along the minus strand of NC_086444.1, from coordinate 425,760,552 downwards.
ACCGACATTCCTCCCCTCCCCGTAGGCAGACACAGCACTCTCCCCCTCCATAGGACAGACAACATGGGCACATCATTCCCCCCCCCCCCCCCCCCCCTTCCCCCAGCAACCCTCCTTCCCTGCATAGGCAGAAAGACACAGCACCGACATTCCCCCCTCCTGCATAGACGGACAGCACTCCCCTTGGTCACTGCTATTGAGTACCGGCGCCCGTGCTGTGCTTCAGAGTCCACAGAGATATGGAGTCAGTGCCTGGTCGGGAATTAAGTTACAAGCAGCGCCGCTACAGTGTAGCTGCTTTCCATTCATTCCAGCCTGAGCGCTGTGCCCAGCCTCAAGATGCTCCGGCCCTGTTACAGCCGCGGTCAGCCTCCGCTGCTGCCGCTGGCCGTCCTCACTGTACCCCGGCTCTCAGCAGCGGCGCTGTCCCACTGTACCAGCGGCGGTCGGCTTCCGCTGCCGCCGCTCAGCAGGCAAGGCAGATCACTACTGTCTGCCGCCGCTTACTGTGGGGATGTGGGGGAGGTTTTACCTATCTCTGCAGGAGTACAAATACATCATATGCTCAGTTCCCCACGATTGATCGGCGGCCAGGGGGGTTATTAGGTACTTGGAAACCCCCCCTGCGTGCGCGTATGACTTGGCCCTTCTAGTCTGCCCCTTTTTTACCATATTTGTACCTGCAACCTTATTTGATCCTTATTTCTTTGTAAGGATATCCTTATGTCTATCCCATGCATGTTTAAATTGCTCTACTGTCTTAGCCTCTACCACCTCTGATGAGAAGTTATTCCACTTGTCCACTACCCTTTCTGTAAAGTGATTTTCCTCAGATTTCCCCTGAACACCCCCCCTTCAGTCTCAGTGCATGTCCTTCTGTCCTATTGCTTCTCTTCATTTGGAGAATGTTTCCCTCCTGGACTTTGTTAAAACCCTTGATATATTTGGAAGTTTCTATCATGTCCCCCCTTTCCCTTCTCTACTCCAAACTATACATGTTGAGATGTTTTAGTCTTTCTGGGTAAGTTGTGTGATGTAGGCCATGCACCATTTTAGTTGCCCTTCTTTGTACAGTCTCTAATGTATTAATATCCTTTTGAAGATATGGCCTCCAGAATTGAACATAGTATTCTAGATGAGGCCATGTTCAATTCAGATGTGGACTGAGGTGTTATCACTCCCTTGGAAGCAGCAGCGTAATGGTAATGTAGCAGGAAGCGTCTGTTACAAGCAGACACCTCCTGCTGCAGCAGCGAGCCCACCTGTGTCCTAGGACGCAGCATCAAATCAGTCACCCACCATCTGATGGCTTGCAGCACCCATGGGGATCTGCAAACCGCCTGTCGTAGAGGCCGGGAAATCTATATCCAACAACGGAGATCCCTGGCCTCTACCCTTCCTCTAAATGGTGACAAGATGTCTCCGTTTGAAGAAATTGAGGCCGCCATCACCCCCAAACGACATCAGAGTGTCAATCAATGACGACAAACTACGTCCTGTGTCACAGGGCTCGTTCGCACACATGCAGAATGGGTCTTGTGCATGTGTAAAGTACTGATGATCGGTACTTTGCGGCACAGGGCGCACCACCGACCACATCTGAATCAGGTCCTATTTGCTTAACAATTTTAAGATCTACACTGCATGCAACTGCAAATCAGGCCCACAGTGTCTACATTATGGTTGTGGAACAGCTCTCAGAAAAAATAAGAATTTACTCACCGGTAATTCTATTTCTCGTAGTCCGTAGTGGATGCTGGGAACTCCGTAAGGACCATGGGGAATAGACGTGCTCCGCAGGAGACTGGGCACTCTAAAAGAAAGATTAGGTACTATCTGGTGTGCATTGGCTCCTCCCTCTATGCCCCTCCTCCAGACCTCAGTTAAGGAAACTGTGCCCGGAAGAGCTGACACAACAAGGAAAGGATTTGGAATCCAGGGTAAGACTCATACCAGCCACACCAATCACACTGTACAACTCGTGATAACTATACCCAGTTAACAGTATGAACAACAACTGAGCCTCAGTAACAGATGGCTCATAACAATAACCCTTTAGTTAAGCAATAACTATATACATGTATTGCAGAGAGTCCGCACTTGGGACGGGCGCCCAGCATCCACTATGGACTACGAGAAATAGAATTACCGGTGAGTAAATTCTTATTTTCTCTGACGTCCTAGTGGATGCTGGGAACTCCGTAAGGACCATGGGGATTATACCAAAGCTCCCAAACGGGCGGGAGAGTGCGGATGACTCTGCAGCACCGAATGAGCAAAGGCAAGGTCCTCCTCAGCCAGGGTATCAAACTTGTAGAACTTAGCAAATGTGTTTGAACCCGACCAAGTAGCAGCTCGGCAAAGCTGTAAAGCCGAGACCCCTCGGGCAGCCGCCCAAGAAGAGCCCACCTTCCTTGTGGAATGGGCTTTTACCGATTTAGGATGCGGTAACCCTGCCGCAGAATGAGCTTGCTGAATCGTGTTACAGATCCAGCGCGCAATAGTTTGCTTTGAAGCCGGAGCACCCAGTTTGTTGGGTGCATGCAGGATAAACAGCGAGTCAGTTTTCCTGACTCCAGCCGTCCTGGCTACATAAATTTTCAAAGCTCTGACTACGTCCAGCAACTTGGAAGCCTCCAAGTCCCGAGTAGCCGCAGGCACCACAATAGGTTGGTTCAAATGAAACGCTGATACCACCTTTGGGAGAAATTGGGGACGAGTCCTCAATTCTGCCCTGTCCATATGGAAGATCAGATACGGGCTTTTACATGACAAAGCCGCCAATTCTGACACACGCCTAGCTGAAGCCAAGGCCAACAGCATGACCACCTTCCACGTGAGATACTTTAGCTCCACGGTCTTAAGTGGCTCAAACCAGTGTGATTTCAGGAAATCCAACACAACGTTAAGATCCCAAGGTGCCACTGGAGGCACAAAAGGGGGCTGAATATGCAGCACTCCCTTAACAAACGTCTGAACTTCAGGCAGTGAAGCCAGTTCTTTTTGAAAGAAAATAGATAGGGCCGAAATCTGGACCTTTATGGATCCTAATTTTAGGCCCATAGTCACTCCTGACTGTAGGAAGTGCAAGAATCGACCCAGCTGGAATTCCTCTGTAGGGGCCTTCCTGGCCTCACACCAAGCAACATATTTTCGCCATATACGGTGATAATGTTTTGCTGTCACGTCTTTCCTAGCCTTTATCAGCGTAGGAATAACTTCATCCGGAATGCCCTTTTCCGCTAGGATCCGGCGTTCAACCGCCATGCCGTCAAACGCAGCCGCGGTAAGTCTTGGAACAGACAGGGCCCCTGCTGTAACAGGTCCTGTCTGAGAGGCAGAGGCCATGGGTCCTCTGAGATCATTTCTTGTAGTTCTGGGTACCAAGTTCTTCTTGGCCAATCCGGAACAATGAGTATAGTTCTTACTCCTCTCTTTCTTACTATCCTCAGTACCTTGGGTATGAGAGGAAGAGGAGGGAACACATAAACCGACTGGTACACCCACGGTGTCACTAGTGCGTCCACAGCTATCGCCTGAGGGTCCCGTGACCTGGCGCAATATTTTTTTAGCTTTTTGTTGAGGCGGGACGCCATCATGTCCACCTGTGGCAGTTCCCAACGATTTACAATCTGTGTGAAGACTTCTTGATGAAGTCCCCACTCTCCCGGGTGGAGGTCGTGCCTGCTGAGAAAGTCTGCTTCCCAGTTGTCCACTCCCGGAATGAACACTGCTGACAGTGCTAGCACGTGATTCTCCGCCCATCGAAGAATCCTTGTGGCTTCTGCCATCGCCATCCTGCTTCTTGTGCCGCCCTGGCGGTTTACATGGGCGACCGCCGTGATGTTGTCTGACTGAATCAGCACTGGTTGGTTTTGAAGCAGGGGTTCTGCTTGACTCAGGGCGTTGTAAATGGCCCTTAGTTCCAGTATATTTATGTGTAGTGAAGTCTCCTGACTTGACCACTGTCCTTGGAAGTTCCTTCCCTGAGTGACTGCCCCCCATCCTCGGAGGCTTGCATCCGTGGTCACCAGGACCCAGTCCTGTATGCTGAATCTGCGGCCCTCGAGAAGATGAGCACTCTGCAGCCACCACAGCAGAGACACCCTGGCCCTTGGGGACAGGGTGATCAACCGATGCATCTGAAGATGCGATCCGGACCATTTGTCTAACAGATCCCACTGAAAGATCCTTGCATGGAACCTGCCGAAGGGAATTGCTTCGTAAGAAGCCACCATCTTTCTTAGGACTCGCGTGCAGTGATGCACCGACACCTGTTTTGGTCTCAGGAGGTCCCTGACCAGAGATGACAATTCCTGGGCCTTCTCCACCGGGAGAAACACCTTCTTCTGTTCTGTGTCCAGAATCATGCCCAGGAAAAGCAGACGCGTCACAGGAATCAGCTGCGACTTTGGGATATTCAGAATCCAGCCATGCTGTTGCAACACTTCCCGAGAGAGTGTTACGCTGACCAACAACTGCTCTCTGCACCTCGCCTTTATAAGGAGATCGTCCAAGTACGGGATAATTATAACTCCCTTCTTCCGAAGGAGTATCATCATTTCGGCCATTACCTTGGTAAATACTCTCGGTGCCGTGGACAGACCAAACGGCAACGTCTGGAATTGGTAATGACAATCCTGTACCACAAACCTGAGGTGCTCCTGGTGAGGTGGGTAAATGGGGACATGCAAGTAAGCATCCTTGATATCCAGCGACACCATAAAATCCCCCTCTTCCAGGCTTGCAATAACCGCCCTGAGCGATTCCATTTTGAACTTGAACTTCCTTATATAAGTGTTCAAGGATTTTAAATTCAGAATGGGTCTCACCGAACCATCTGGTTTCGGTACCACAAACATTGTGGAATAGTAACCCCGTCCCTGTTGAAGGAGGGGAACCTTGATTATCACCTGCTGGAGGTACAGCTTGTGAATTGCCGCCAGTACTACCTCCCTTTCCCTGGGAGCAGCTGGCAAGGCTGATTTGAGGTAACGGCGAGGGGGAGTCGCCTCGAACTCCAGCTTGTATCCCTGAGATACAATTTGTACAGCCCAGAGATCCACTTGTGAGTGAACCCACTGGTTGCTGAAGTTTCGGAGACGCGCCCCCACCGCACCCGGCTCCGCCTGTGGAGCCCCAGCGTCATGCGGTGGACTTAGTGGAAGCGGGGGAGGATTTTTGTTCCTGGGAACTGGCTGCCTGGTGCAGCTTCTTTCCTCTACCCCTGCCTCTGGGCAGAAAGGATGCGCCTCTGATCCGCTTGCCTTTCTGAGGCCGAAAGGACTGTACATGATAATACGGTGCTTTCTTAGGCTGTGAGGGAACCTGAGGTAAAAAAGTTGACTTCCCAGCTGTTGCCGTGGATACGAGGTCCAAGAGACCGTCCCCAAACAATTCCTCACCCTTATAAGGCAAAACCTCCATGTGTTTTTTTAGAATCAGCATCACCTGTCCACTGCCGAGTCCATAATCCTCTCCTGGCAGAAATGGACATTGCATTAATTCTAGATGCCAGCAGGCAAATGTCCCTCTGTGCATCCCGCATATATAAGACGACGTCTTTTATATGTTCTATGGTTAGCAAAATAGTATCCCTGTTGAGGGAATCAATGTTGTCTGACAGGGTATCAGTATTCTGAGAGAAGAACAAAACGTCTGAGGGATAATGCACAGGTATTTTTACAAAAATTAACATAAATAATTGTAATAAACCAACCAATGGATGAACAATAATGAGGGCTAAAGGAAAAAGAGGCCCTGGTCAAATTGAAACTAGGTTGGAGGTGCGCCACTAAGCTGAATTACAGTATTTTTCTAAACGTTGTTGGTGAAAACCACTAGTGGGTTTATCACCAAAAGAAGGCTTAGTGTGTGGCGCACTCTTTTGAAATATTAATATAGTATTAAAACATAACTTTTATTTATTTTTTTAAAATAAATCTCTATAGCCAGGCAAAGCAAATCATCTGATAGCCTGAGAGTGCAGAGCAATAAAATACTAACCATGAATTCAAAATACTATGATGATGATAATTCTATATTAGGGTTAGATTAAACAAAATATTGAAATACAAATATTAATAAACATAAAAATAATGATAAAGACTTAATAACCAAGCTGTGTGAAAATTTATTCAAAATTTGTCAATGCTAATAGGCTACTAATTCAAGGAATTATTAAACTAGACGAATAATAAATTGGTAGTCCCTTATAATTTCTAGGACACAGACTATTACAAGGCAAGGTTTGTACCTAAAAGGATAATGTTAAAATATTGTAACATAACGCCATCTTTTACACCAGTCTACTGTTCAAGACTGTATAAATAATGCAGATGTAAATTAATGCAAAGTTATGTCCACCAACTCACAACAACTATATGGCTGGCATAACAACAAATACAGGAGAACAGATAATGAATGAACTGTCTCTTGTGATGATATTAATAAAAACTGTGAGAGAAAAAAGAAATCAGATTATAAACACTATAATTAGTGTTCCAGATGATTGTTGCAAGCCCACAAGTGACTCTAAATTTGTCACACATGAGTGGACACAAGCCAATGTTTTAGAAGCTGGTCTCAAAATCATCACACAGAAAAACATATCATATATTACCATAGGTACAGCCATCCCAGTGTCTGAAATGATAGTAGATGGTATCTAAAGGAGCATATATAGACCTTTCTTACAGTCCTTAATGCCCGGACTATTTTGCACAGACACACCCAAAGAGAGAATGGCCAATAAATTTCCCTAAAGGATATAGTTAGACTCATTTATCCATGTATCAAATCTCCCCATTTACAACAGCTCTCTAGACTGGAATAATTTATATGGTGATATATAGCATTGATGGGTTGCTATACTAGTTAGGTTTTCTCAAACGCTGTTTGTTATTATTGCAGCTTATTATTCCAGATCTAATATGACACTCTAAATTGGTCAAACATTATGGAAATGCATCAGAAAGGGAGAAAAGACATGAAAAAGAGCCCCTGGTGTGTGGAAACGGTTTCCCTTTCTACTGTTGCCCCATATGCCACTATGGGCAGTGGTGGGTACAATGAGAGCGGGGAAGAGCCGTCCACCAAGGACTGAAAGGACAGAGTAGTGCAAGCTGTTTCTACTGTCCACGTTCTATGTCCCCCCTCCTCTGTTGCATATGAGCATTGCAGGGGGGGCCGCAGACAAAAGAACAGTGGATGAGAGGGCTGCTCTGAATACCTTTCTGATGTACCGTCTGGTGTGTCTGTGTCAGAGCAGGGTAGGTTCCCCGTTAGTCCTGTGGAGCCACTGCCGCGGTGAAGTGCCCAGCCGAGTCAATTGCAGACGTTTTTATAACAGAAAGCCGGGTCTGTAGAGATATATGCACCTCTGTAATTAGGTATGCCCCGCACCTGAAACGGACAGTGGTCTCCGTATTGGCAGGGAGCTGAGCCGACTGGCCTCCGTCTTAGCAGGGAGCCGTGGATAATAAATAACCGAGTCTCACTCGTATAGCATGCCGGGCTGGGTACGATTACCCATCTATTGAAGAGCCACTACCCTAATACAATAACGGGAATGTAGCGTGCCGGGCTGGGTATAATTACCCGTCTGTTGGAGAGCCGCTGCTCTAATAGAGCGACAGGTCAGGATTAGTTCCCACACCCCTCTGTGAGGTCTGTAATGGCAGGGAGCTGAGCCGACTGGCCTCCGTCTTGGCAGGGAGCCGTGGATAATAAATAACCGAGTCTCACTCGTATAGCATGCCGGGCTGGGTACAATTACCCATCTATTGAAGAGCCAATACCCTAATAAAACCACGGGAAAGTAGCGTGCTGGGCTGGGTATAATTACCCGTCTGTCGGAGAGCCGCTGCTCTAATAGAGCGACAGGTCAGGATTAGTTCCCACACCCCTCTGTGAGGTCTCCGTCTTTGCAGGGAGACAACGAGTCTCCGTCCTTGCAGAGAGCCTGTACAGGAGATGGGCGCCGGGTCGGGTATGATTCCCGAGCCTCCGTGAGAAGTACACGCCCACGTCCCGCTGATGACGTACGTTTCACGAAATAGCTTGATCACATCAGTGACGCTATGAGAGAGAGGAGCAATATTTAAAGCATGTTGATTAAGCGGCCATTAGGTTCATGTCATTAGGATAATTAGAATCATAATAACAGCAATAAATGGGAAAACATGTTCAGAGCCGTTGTAACAGGTGTAAATAATTACTATTAAATTTGTGGGCACAAAAAAGATAATTATTAGGTATTGGACACACTGCTAATCATTATCTTTAGCGGAAAAAGTATATGACATGAAACAGTTAAACCGTGGCAAATAACCTGATCTCTATTATCTATTAGGGTATGACTGGTAGTTAATGTGAACCTAAAGGGATGAGATTTATTTCAATTATCAAATAATTCACATAAATACGTCTAGTGATTCTATTCACTTATTAAATGGAAGTTTAATTATACGAGGGAGAAGAAACCCATATGATAAAACCAATTATCCAGGGTATCAGACCATGCTGCTGCAGCACTACACATCCATGCTGAAGCAATAGCAGGTCTCAGTATAGTACCCGAGTGTGTATACACAGACTTCAGGACAGCTTCCTGCTTTCTATTCGCAGGCTCCTTTAGGGTGGCCGTATCCTGAGACGGCAGTGCCACCTTTTTTGATAAGTGTGTGTGCGCCTTGTCCACCCTAGGGGATATTTCCCAACGTAACCTGTCCGTTGGCGGGAAAGGGTACGCCATCAGTAACCTCTTAGAAATCACTAGTTTCTTATCGGGGGAACTCCACGCTTCTTCACACAATTCATTTAATTCATCAGATGGGGGAAAAGTCACTGGCTGCTTTTTCTCCCCAAACATAATACCCCTCTTGGTAGTAACCGGGTTAACATCAGAAATGTGCAATACAGTTTTCATTGCAGTAATCATGCATCGGATGGCTTTTGTAGACTGTACATTTGTCTCATCCTCATCTACACTGGAGTCAGACTCCGTGTCGACATCTGTGTCTACCATCTGAGCTAGCGGGCGTTTATGAGCCCCTGATGGCCTCTGAGACGCCTGGGCAGGCGCGGGCTGAGATCCCGGCTGTCCCAAGGCTGCTGCGTCATCGAACCTTTTATGTAAGGAGTTGACACTGTCTGTTAAGACCTTCCACATATCCATCCAATCCGGTGTCGGCCCCGTCGGGGGCGACACCACATTTATCTGCCCCTGCTCCGCCTCCACGTAACCCTCCTCATCAAACATGTCGACACAGCCGTACCGACACACCGCACACACACAGGGAATGCTCTGACTGAGGACAGGACCCCACAAAGTCCTTTGGGGAGACAGAGAGAGAGTATGCCAGCACACACCACAGCGCTATATAACACAGGGATTTACACTATAATGAGTGATTTTTCCCAATAGCTGCTTATTATCCTATTTGCGCCTAAATTTATGTGCCCCCCCTCTCTTTTTTACCCTTCTTGTACAGGATACTGCAGGGGAGAGCCTGGGGAGCGTCCTTCCAGCGGAGCTGTGAAGAGAAAATGGCACTGGTGTGCTGAGGAAGAAGGCCCCGCCCCCTCAGCGGCGGGCTTCTCCCGCGTTTTGTATAGCTTAATGGCGTTTTATTTTACACATATACCGTTTTCCAGACTGTATTATGTGTATTTAGTGCCAAAAGGTATTCTTATTGCTGCCCAGGGCGCCCCCCCCAGCGCCCTGCACCCTACAGTGACCGGAGTGTGTGGTGTGCAGTGGGAGCAATGGCGCACAGCTGCAGTGCTATGCGCTACCTTAATGAAGACCGGAGTCTTCTACCGCCGATTTCATCTCCTTCTTCTGTCTTCTGGCTCTGCAAGGGGGACGG